>NC_056746.1:882201433-882225739 GCF_019279795.1 Protopterus annectens | reverse complement strand
TTTGATTTTTTTTAATAAGAAATAAACCTGCATGTTATTGCTTGAAGCACAAGCTGCAGTGTAATCAGAAATTTGACCTTGGCAGCTTGCAGATGCAGTCTGGCTCATGTCTTTCAAGCAAAGATTATTTTGGAAAGTTGGAAAATAATAAATCTGTTCGCATGTAAGTCTTCCTTTCATGCCTCCACCAGGAGAGTAGCCTTGTCACTATCTTTGATAGTGCGCAGCTGGGGACAAGAAAAACAAAAGAAGGCTTTAAGAAAGACTTACATCTATTGTATTTGAACTAATCAGAGTACCTTAAATTGGCTACATCCTCAGGAGGTCATCGTGACTGACCAGCTGTCTGCAAGGCTGCAACTTTCTCATGGGAAAAAAACTTTTTAAAAAACACAAACTCAGCAGTTTTTTATAAATAGCCATAATGTAAAGACCCTGTCACTAGCCACACCAGTGAGGTGGGCAAAACTGATAATGAAGTGTATATAACCAATGTGTCTTGATCAATAAAGCAGTCAAAATTCTATACAAACTTTGTGTATGGTTTTTTGCCTCCTAATGTACATTAGCTTAGAGATGCTCTAGCTTTCCTGCATTATTGTTTGTTATTAATTGACATTGTGTTTGAATAACTCAATGATTTTTACAGTCTGACTCTAACAAATTTATTTAACATCTTGGTCCTTCGAAATGGATTTCCCTTGGTAAGCTACAGGTCAAAATATATAGGTGGTATTGAAGTCTGCGCAGAAGAAGGAAAGACCTCCGACTAAATTGTCGTGCCTAAAGAGGCTGTCCACTTATCTGATCTGTGGCCAAAAAGCGGAAAACTGGGTCCTAAAAAGCCTATCAAACATAAGCAGGAGGCTCGGGTAAGCAGAATTCCTCTCTTTGTTTTTGTTTTAGATCAGGGACCAGGTTACACTGTGCTATTGCTAAGGGTTGTAATAGCAGGGAGAAAGGTAGTCGAAGTATTGTATCTTGAGTCATAGATCAGAAAATAAAGCAAAACAAAGTAAACAGTCATTCTAGACACTACTGTGAATACGGGGAATAAAAATACCACGTGGTACAAAAGAAAGGGTTACATAACAGTTCTGTTGTTGTTTTTTCTATCTCTCTCTCTCTCTCTCTCTCTCTCTCTCTCTTCTTTTTTCTTTCAGAGATATGGGAAACAAGTGCACTAAAGGGTCACGTAACCCGCCCCTAACAGAAGATGCAAAATATATGCAATTACAGAGAGCAAATAATGTAAGATATTTTGCAAAATGTGTTAACAACTATAAATTTGATAGTAAACTAAATAAACTTTCACTAGTTAAACTCCTTAAACAAGTTTTAATCTGATGCAGGGCGTCAGGCAAAAGAAAAACAGAAGCTTAAAAAATTCTGAAACATTTTTAGACAACAGAGTAAAAGGTCTAACAGACAAAATCTCTGAAAAATGAAAACTTAGAGTAGACTGGACTTGCATTAATTAATGCCTACAACAGGAAAATGAGACAGTAGATGAATATTATGCTAGATTATTAAAATGCTTAAAATAACAATTAAAAAATATATATATATATATACATTTTTAAAAGGTTGCATTGCCTCTGTTAGTAGTTTTATTACAAGGCATGTGATAAATCACTGAACAAGCAGGCTGCAAGCCTTACTTGAGTATGCTAGACGTACTAAAAGACACTTTAATAGTAAAGAAAAAAAAAAGGGCACAAGTCTTCACTGTTGAAGACAAAGCTAAAGTATTTGTATTACAGTCAGGTAAAAAGGGCATCTAGCTAGGGACTATAAACAAAATAAAAAAGCAATAACAGAAAATAAAGGAGATGTGGACTGACTATATAATAGTAATAATAACCAAAAATCATCAGGAAAGGTTAATAAACAAAAAGAAAATGTGAATGTAGTAGAGGGAATAAAGGAAGTACAAACAGATGTAAAGAATAAAAATGAAAATAAAATTTTAGATTTAGCATTGTTGAGCCTGGAGCTCTACCTAGCAAATACAAAACCAAAAGTAACACTTCTGGTGGAGGGAAAAAAGGTCAAATTCCTGTGTGACTCAGGAGCGTCACGGACTTTGATACACCCCTCCAAGTTACCAAAACATTCTAAATCACCTAATTATATATTAGTAAAAGCAGCAAATAGACAGCTATACAGGGAACCACTTTCCCATAATATAGCAATAACTGACCCTGTTTCAGGTATGACTCAGAAAAGTAAAATTGTAGTTTCTGCAAAAATATCCAGTAAAACTTACTGGAAAAAGACCTTGTGCAAATATTTGGCATAGCAGTAGTTCCTGCCATGCAGGGTATGGAAGCACAAAAACAAATGAATGCTCTTGTAGTGTAATCAGAGGGTGAAGCCTATTATTGGTACAGCCAAAACCTAGTTATGATTGGTCCAGGGGCAGTAACCAAAGAACTGATAAACGTAGCCATCAGTAAGGTACCCTCCCTTGACACTAATCAGCAGCACTTGTTACATTGTACTCCATACTACTGTAGCACACCAGGACCTAATAAAAAAATATAAGTAAAAATCCTGCTGACAAATTAATATTACAAACTTTATGCTGGAATACTCAGGAAAACAGTGTAGTAAGCTGTTCATTACCTCAGGAGTTCATGAGATTGTATAAGTCCAATAGACTGCCACATGTCAGCTTGACAAAAAACAAAAGTTTTAAATGGGCAGACTTAAAAAAAAAAAAGGTAACAAAATGGGAAAACAGACTAATTTAAAAATGTCAGGACAAGGAATATGAAAACAAAACTGAATTGGTTAACACAAACACATACAGCTGTACACTTGCAATCTAGTAAGGACAGCTAATTAGCATTTTTATTAAAAAAAAAAGAAAAGGCCTTGTGTAAAATTCCAACAACTCTGTGGTCAACAGGCAAGTCAAATGTAGGGCTTATTCAAGCAGCAGGACCAGTTACAATTACCCCAAAGTCAGCTTTTAGACCACAGAAAAAAAACAATACATTTTGGGAAAAAATGCAAAAGTAAAAATTAAGCCTATAATAAGCAGCATTACTCAAAAAAGGAGTACTGGTAGAATCTCCTGATTCACCATGTAATACACCCCTATTTCCTGTTAAAAAAAAAGCAAACGGGGAATGGCAAATGGTACAAGATTTATAAGCTGTGAATAATGCAGTAATACCAAGAGCACCTACGGTGCCAGACCCACATACCTTGTTAAATAATTTAAAGCCGCAACAAAAATATTTCACTGTGGTAAATATTAGCAATGCATTTTTCTCAATACCTATCCACCCTGACAGCCAGCATTGGTTTGCATTTACATTTCAGGGCAAAAGGTATACGTACACCCGACTACCACAGGGATATAGTAAAAGTCCAACAATATTCGCACAAGAGATGGCTAGCAACCTGGCAGGGTTTTCTCCACCAGGGGGCAGCCAAGTACTACTTTATGTAAATAACATCTTGCTAGCAGCACCCAGCAGCAGTGCAAAGTAAATACAGTAGCATTGTTAAAATTTTTTAGTAATACAAGGACACAAAGTAAACAAGAGTAAGTTACAAACTTTGAAAAAAAAAACACAGGTTAAATACCTGGAATATGTGATATTCAGTAAAGGTAAAATACTAAATAGTGGGAAAAGAGAAAAGGGGAAAAAAACAGCAATTTTGCAAGCACCCAAACCAACAACTAAAAAAGAAATAATGTCTTTCCTAGGTACAACTAATTTTTGTTGAAACTGGGTACCAAATTATTTTACAATGAAAAACAAAAGCAGAAATGGCTTTCTGCAGGTTAAAGCAGTTAATAGCTTCTTCATTAGTTTTAAGACTTCCAAGTTATCACAAACGTTTTTTTTAGACCATAAATTGTAAGCAATGGTACATGACATCAGTATTAAAGCAACAACATGGGAATAAGCAATGCCCCATAGCTTACTATTCATTACAGTTAGACCCAGTGGTGCAATCTTTGCCTCACTGTGTACAAGCAGTAGTTGCAGCAGCAATGGCAGTACAGGCTTCAGCCTCAATGGTGTTATTCCACCCTCTCACATTGAAAATGCCTCATGCAGTTGCAATAATTCTGCCACAAAAAAAAGTTGCATACCTTTCTCCTGCTAAACATCTTTCATGTATAACCATACTGCTAAGTCAACCTCATATAAACAGTTAGCTTTACCTAAATAAGATCTTACAGATATGCCCTTGGACAATGCTAAGGTGACATATTACGTGAATGGCTCATGCAAAAGGGGTCCTACAGGAAAAAATCTGGTGGGGTATGCAGTAGTTACAAACACTAAAAATTTAAAAGCACAAACTTTGCCACACAACTTGTATGCTCAAGCAGCAAAACTAATAATCTTGACAGAAGCATGTATTTTAGTAAAAGGCAAAAAAAGTAAACATATATACTAATAATCAGTATGCTTTTTCTACAGTGCATGTGTTTGCACAATAATAAAGAAAATGGAGGAATAATTACATCCAGTAAAAAACCTATTAATCATGCGCAATTTATTTTGGAGCTATTAGAATCTATTCAGTTGCCTACTAAAGTAGCTATTTGTAAATGTGTAGCTCATACAAAACAACAGGATAAAATTTCAAAAGGTAATGCACGAGCTGATGCAGCTGCAAAGCAAGCAGCCTCAGACTCAGAAACTTTATTTTTTTTTAATAAAAAATTACAGCCCTTTGAAATTTTACATTTAGACATGTTAAAAACAATGCAAATGCTTACTACAACCGCAAAAAAAAAAAACAAAACTGAGTAAAACAAGGTGCAATTTAATATTACCGTCTAATTTATTTAAAAATGCAGCTTTGTTGAGCCATGGGCAGAGCCATGTCTCAACAGGGGGGATGGTACAGTTAGTAAATAAAATATTCCAAACATATGGATACATAAATTATACAATAAAATTTTGTGCAGCTTGTCATACTTGTAACAAAGCACCATGCACAAGGAGCATTTAAAAACAAGCAAGGAGTTTCCTACACCACCATATCCATTCCATACTATTTGTATGGACTTCATAGAGTTGAATAAATGTGAAGGGAAAAATACTGTTTAGTGATCATAGATATGTTTTCAAAATGGGTAGAAGCTTTTCCTTAAGGAATCACTGTGCTTACCACCCACAGTCAGCAGGACTGGTGGAGAGGTACAATGGGATTTTAAAAAAAAAAACAAGTTAAAAAAGTTGATGAGTAAGACTCAGAAGAATTGGATTTGCTGTTTACCTCTAGCATTGCTGAGCATGAAAAACAGTAACAAATGTAAAGGATTTAATCCCCTTTAAAGTAGTATTTGGAAAGGCATATTATGTGCCTCAGTAAAAAGCTCTCATGCCTGCAGGGCTGGAGGCTGACAGTTCACTAGCTAATTAAATAAAAACTGTTATAAATAAGACTGTTTTGCAGTTGAACTCTTTTTCAGATAAAACAAGAAACAAAACCAGAAGCCGCTGACCCGGGTCCTGGATTTGGCTGAAAGTCATAAAGAGAAAGAACTGGGCGAGTCCAAGGTGGGAAGGTCCGCCAGGTACTGTTGGCAACACCCACTGCAGTGAAAATTGCTAAGAGATCATCTTGGGTTCATTTAACCCATTGCAAACCTGTTAAAAAATTCAGTTTGGACATACCACAGGATCAGAATGGCCAGAGGCAGAATAAATAAAAATGTGAAACAACCCCAGAGACATTGGTTCACTGGCCTACTGATCATACACTTAATAACTATGTTTGTAGTAACCTTTTTTGTTGTTATGGTTTTTCTTGCATATAACTACAGAAGTAAAATTAATAAAACGTGATGAAGGACTGGCTACAGACTGGCACCCAAACTTTAACACATACCTGGCTATAAAACGAGTTTATGTAGAGACTATGAACGTTTCAAATTGCTGGGTCTGTACTGCAATACCCACAGCATATAAAAGACTTTTAATGTCTGCTGTCCCCTTGGGAATAAATAAAACTTGGGAAAACCTGTTATTTGACACAGGCACTGTGAGATCACAGGACAAAATTGCTTTATTTTTACCTGTTCACACAAAAAGAAATTGTATAAGAGTAATACCCTCCAGGTGGGCTGGAGTAATGGTAATATAACAATGTCTTATAAATGTTACATTAAAGTCAAAGTGGGGGTACTGTTTGTAATACAAACCATGATTCATATCTGAGTTCAATGAAAACTACATTAAATGCAGTATGTGACAATCTAGTCTTAACTAAGCAATTGTCTATTAGGAATAGGAAAATGTTTCATGCAGGGATAACACGTATCAGTACCAAAGTAATGATTTTATTTGTGGGAAAAAGGCATATAAATGGTTACCTGAGAATTGGTCCGGCAGTTGTTTTTTGGGTTATCTGGTTTCAGCAATAAGACATACTGCAGAATTACCTTTGGGTAAAATATGAAACGTAAGGGAAACAGCTCAAGAATCTGAAGGTCCAGAGAAAAAAAAAAACCCTGTAAATCCAGTTGGTAAAATCGAAGCTGGTTAAAAAGGCCATAATTCAGTGAAAGACAAAAGTAAATTGACTCATATGAACTTGGGCAACAGTGTTATATCCAGGGCAGGAATGCCACCAGCCTATGGAGCAGTCAAATCAATCTGGGAGCTAAAAAAGCTGTCAAAAAGTCATAAGCAATGCAACTTTTTCCACCCTAGAATTGGTGACTAATAAACTGAATGCAATAAAAACTGTTGTGCTACAAAATCGAATGGCTCTTTACTTCACCCTAGCGGCAAGAGGTGGTACACAAAAAAGAATGCTGTGCGTACATTCCAGACAACCAACATGAAATCAATGACCACCTAGAGGTAATTCAGCAAGTATCAGCAATGACTAAACCAGGGCCAAACCCACTGACGGACTTTTTCCAGAATCTGTTTGGGGGGGGTGGGGTTCCATCCTATTAAACATTTAATTGCTATTTGTGTGGGTATACTCCTAATAGGAACATGTGTTTACTGTAAAATTCCCTGCATGAAAAAATTAATAAAATTTTTGTTAATATATTTGCTACTAAAACTCTTTACCAAAGTGTTGAAATTAAAAGATTAATTTCAAATGATGCTTTTTCTAAAATATAAAACCAATGACTTACTTAGCTAAAAGCCCTTTAAAGGAAAAGGCTGAGAAATGAAATAATATTGTTTATGTTTTAAACAAAATAAAATGCATTAAAAGGAGGGAGAATGTTAGAAAAATCTACATGCTGCTTAGAAAATATATTTACATACATTCTACCTAGAAAAATATATTTACAATGTGTGCTGCTTAGGAAGATGTGCATTTTATCATTCGAACATATATGAATTGTGTGATCAAATATATAGAAAAATGTGTGCTTTAGTTAGGAATAAATGTACTTAAATTCATAAGAGTTAGGTAATGCATTTGATTCTGTCTTGCTAGCATAAAATAAGAAATAAACCTGCATGTTATTGCTTGAAGCACAAGCTGCAGTGTAATCAGAAATTTGACCTTGGCAGCTTGCAGATGCAGTCTGGCTCATGTCTTTCAAGCAAAGATTATTTTGGAAAGTTGGAAAATAATAAATCTGTTCGCATGTAAGTCTTCCTTTCATGCCTCCACCAGGGAAGTAGCCTTGTGCGCACTATCTTTGATAGTGCGCAGCTGGGGACAAGAAAAACAAAAGAAGGCTTTAAGAAAGACTTACATCTATTGTATTTGAACTAATCAGAGTACCTTAAATTGGCTACATCCTCAGGAGGTCATCGTGACTGACCAGCTGTCTGCAAGGCTGCAACTTTCTCATGGGAAAAAAACTTTTTAAAAAACACAAACTCAGCAGTTTTTTATAAATAGCCATAATGTAAAGACCCTGTCACTAGCCACACCAGTGAGGTGGGCAAAACTAATAATGAAGTGTATATAACCAATGTGTCTTGATCAATAAAGCAGTCAAAATTCTATACAAACTTTGTGTATGGTTTTTTGCCTCCTAATGTACATTAGCTTAGAGATGCTCTAGCTTTCCTGCATTATTGTTTGTTATTAATTAACATTGTGTTTGAATAACTCAATGATTTTTACAGTCTGACTCTAACAAATTTATTTAACAGGCGTGGCCTGCACAGCTCAACAATTTGCTGCAGGAGCTCTCTGTCCACTCTATAGCGCTCCACTATTTCCAGCTCATGTAGCCCCTGGGTCTGTACACTCTTCTCCGTCTCCTCACTGTGGGTTGCTCAGCAACATTCGCAATGGCACCACCCTCAGCATCTTGCACATGTTGCCTTATTATAGCAATGGCAGCCCCTAACATTTTTTTGTCTCAGTTAAGCTTTTTAAGTTTTCACTTCTCTTTGAATACTGCAGTGTTTCTGAGTAGAACAGGAGGGAATGTTGTTTGCAGAGTTTTAAGTGCTGAGCTGGGCTAGTGTACTGCCTGTGTAATTGGCTGATTCTGATTGATTTCACCTGGCAGCTCTGCTAGTTCTCCTTGGTTAACTTCCTACTACTACTTTTCTTTCCTTTTCCCTTTCTGTTTCCACAGGGGGCAGCACCGCGCAAACAAGCACAAACACGTGTACACAAGCGCACATGTGCGCACACAGCCTTACACAGGCTTACACAGTCTTAGGCGGGTGCACATCCGTGCACACAGGCTTAGACAGCCTTACACAGGCTTACACAGGCGCACACATGCGCATTCAGGCTTAGACGGTCTTACACAGGCTTACACGGGCGCACACTAGATCTCATTGTCACAAACATGGGGACAAAATGCTCCACACCGGAAGTATATCCCTCATTGGTGAGATCTGATCATAAACTAATCTCACTGGAAATCCACATCCCGCCCCCACCCCAAGCAAAAAAGACCATAGTGAAGAACTTCTCTAAAGCAAACTTCACACTACTCAAGACTGGTGTGGTATCCTTCAAGGCCCCTGAGCCAGAGGAAACCACAACCCAAGCTGCGGAAGCCCTTACAAATGCCTTCTATGAACACCTCCAGGACTGCATGGAAAATATACTAGATCTCATTGTCACAAACATGGGGACAAAATGCTCCACACCGGAAGTATATCCCTCATTGGTGAGATCTGATCATAAACTAATCTCACTGGAAATCCACATCCCGCCCCCAACCCAAGCAAAAAAGACCATAGTGAAGAACTTCTCTAAAGCAAACTTCACACTACTCAAGACTGGTGTGGTATCCTTCAAGGCCCCTGAGCCAGAGGAAACCACAACCAAGCTGCGGAAGCCCTTACAAATGCCTTCTATGAACACCTCCAGGACTGCATGGATCAGGCAATCCCAAATAAAACCAAGACTCTTTCCACAAAGGGCAAATGTCCAGTCTGGTGGACCCCAGCCATTAACAAACTTTACAATAAGAGGAGAAAGCTATTACATGATAGAACAAAATCCATAAAAGGGAAGTCACCCCTGATCATTATTAGTAAAAAATACGAGCACTCATAAAATCAACTAAGGCCAATTTTGAGAGAAAAATTGCCATGGATTCAAAGGACAATCATAAGGCCTTTTTCAGCTATGTTAGGAACCTGGGTGGAAACTCCCAGATATGCTCAGAATTAGTCCAAAATGATACAAAAATCACTGAACCCACAGACATTGCCAACATACTGGCAGACAGGTTCAGTGCAAACTTCACCCCCCTCTCCCCCCCTAAAGGAGAGATAACTATCCCAGCCGAGTGTAGCCTCCCGGACATCTCAAATGCGCAGGTGAAAGCTGCTCTCTCTAAAGCTAAAAACACAGCATCAATGGGACCGGATGGTGTCCCGGCTGTGTGCTACACGAGCTAAATGAGGAATTAAACCCGCACATAAGGCAGCTGTTTAATCTCAGCCTTACCACAGGATACATGCCCAAGGAGTGGCGTACGGCAACTGTGGTCCCACTCCACAAAGGTGGTGCCTCTACGGACCCTGGTAATTACCGCCCCATAAGCTTAACAAGTCTAGTCTGCAAAGCTATGGAGAGGATCATAATGGAGCTCATAAACAAAGATATAGGCGACTTGCAGACATTGGACCCGACCCAGTTTGGCTTTGTCAAGGGAAGATCATGCCTTTTGAACTTGGTTGACTTCTTCGAAACAGTCACCAAGGCCATTGAAGAGGGAAAGGCAGTCCATACAGCCTACCTTGACCTTGCAAAGGCTTGACACAATACCCCACTGGTATTGTAGAAAAACTTACCAGCTTAAATGTAAACCCATATGTCACAAGATGGGTTGCAAACTGGCTTAAGGACAGAACCCACAGGGTTAGAGTTGCTGGCGCTGTGTCAGACTCCAAGCCGGTCACAAGTGGTGTCCCACAGGGCTCGGTCCTTGGCCCCTATTGTTTGGCATCTACTTCTCAGAAGTACAGGCCAACATGGGAGGACTTTGCTGACAAAGTTTGCAGACGACTGCAAACTGGGCCATAGTGGAAAGTGCATCGGACACGGATATCCTTCAGAAGGGACTCACGGAAACAGATAGCTGGTGCCAGAGCCATGGCCTGAAGTTAAATGCCAAAAATGTATAGTCATACCCTTCGAAAAACAAGGTAACCCCAAGCTACCATATAGGTGGCAATCCACTAAGCACAGAAGAGGTTATCAGGGACCTGGGGACCCAGGTTGACAGTGGCCTTTCTTTGACACTCACATTGCTAAAGTGGTTCGAAGACCTTCTACATTGCCCACCTGATCATGAAGGGATTCACATCCAGATCTAGTGAGGTCATTGTTCCCCTGTACTCTTCACTTATCAGACCAATGATCGAGTACAATGCCCCATTCGGGATGTATCTCACCCGACATCTGCAGCAATTGGAGAGACCCCAAAAGTTCCTCACCAAAAGGATAAAGGGACTCCAAAATCTGTCATATGCTGCCAGATTGAAGAAACTCCAGCTCTATTCAGTCGCATACCGCCTGCTCAGAGGTGACATGTGCCTGACATACAAGGCCATGTCCAACCCGAATTAATGGACATGCTCCACCTCAAAAATCCAAATCCACCAAAACCACTAGAGCAAGTGACTTAAACCTTAGCACGGATATAAATAGGACGTGCTGGAGGGATAGATTTATCACCAGAGACTCCCTATGCTGTGGAATAAAATCCCGGTCCATGTGAGGCAGAGCACCTCGCTGACTCTGTTCAAGAGAAATCTAGACCTGTGGATGGGAGATCGTAGGTTTACCCCAGGAATCATCTCTGTGTCACTGCTGGATAGAGGCACAACAAACTAATGGGCACAGTATTTTTTCATATAAGGGGTGGCGTAAGCCACAATAATTTGGGCTAGGCTTATAAATGCCTTAGGGCAGATAGCCTAGTATAAACCTATGAACCTATGAACCTATGAACACAGGCTTACACAGTTTTACAGGCACTCACACGCACGCACACAGTGTAAGCATCTTTGCAAGAAACGTTGGTGGTAGCCACAGCATATGCCTTCAGTTTCTGGCTTTCAGTTCAAACAACTAGTGACACGCCTCTTCCAGTCTTCAGTAACTCACAGCAAACACATGCCACTCTGCTCCAATGGGCTTACAGTCTTTGATACATGCCCCCCGCATGATGTCACCTATCTTCTACTCTGTTACTCCCCTAATCCTACTCTTACACTCTAGGGATATGGTTCACATGGCAGGGAAAATTGGGATTCACTATCCTTATACTCATTTGCATAGGATTGCCTACTAATGCTTGGTTACATCTCTCACACTGTGCTTCCCCCCTTAGCAACCACTACTCAGTGGCCATGTTGTCTTCAGCCTGCCATTCACTTGCATGGCAGATGAATATTTGTATTAAAATGCCTATTTTTCACTTTTAATTATTTTTTTTTCTGGTTTTAGAGCGCCGCACATTTGCGCGCCGCTGCACTATGCTTAAACATCGGAGATCGGGGGTGTAAAAATAATTATTATTTTTCATTATTTTGCAACACATATTAATGCCAGTGACCTTATATTTGGCCATTGGCATGCTTCCTCAACTGGATGCATCCTTTATTTGGAGCTGTCATTGCTCTGTTTTGCTATTTGCAGAATGGTACTACGTTGTTTCTGCAGATAACACTACTCTTACACGGACAGGTTAGTGCTTCCTGGATCGCAAATTTACCTCATTTGCATAGATTTCAGCAGCAAATGAGGTAATTTGCATAATCTAACACTGTCCGTGCAAGAGTAGCTTTAGAAGCTCTCATGCACGCCCCTACTGGCTATTGCTGAATCGCTCGGCAGACATATTGCCTGTCTGCAGTCTTACACTGTTCTTACACTCCGTGCAAGCCTTTGTAAGTCCGGCCCAGGGTAGTTTGAGAAAGGAAGGAGAGAAATCAAATACCATCGTGGAAGTATCAAATACAGAAAACTATAAAGCAATTAAGACAAGAAGTGTCACTGTTAGAAGACTACAGAAGAGGGAGTTGATCAACAAAACTACTAAGAAAGATAGATGTGATAAAAGCGATGTGCAGTATTAGAACAGACCAGAATCTGTCATGCACTATCACAAATAAATTAAACATTTCAGCACAGGCAAAAAAAAGATACACAGATAAATATAAAGGAAAAGTACAAAATAAGCAATTTATTGATGACCCAAAAAAGTTTTCTAGAGAATTGGGGAAACAAGGTAGAAGGAATTGATAGACGACCAAAAAAAGAAGAAATAGATTCATTTTGGAGAAGTATCTATGAAGATCCTGTGGAACACAACAAAGATGCTAAATGGACAGAAGAAGTAAAAGAAAGAATAAGAAGTTTAAAGGTACAGGATATGAAATGGGATAAAGTAACAGCCAGAGAGACTGAAACAAAGTTAAGAAAAGTCTCTAATTGGAAAACCCAAGGCCCAGATGCAGTACCTAACTTCGGGTTAAAACTGTTAACATCTTTGCACGAAGATTTACCAGGAGTAACAACTATTTATATGTACACCCTGAACAGACACCAACCTGGCTAACAACAGGAAAAACAATGCTCCTACTTAAGAATGAACCTGCAAGCTACCCTACAAATTATAGACCAATAACTTGCCTTCCGACGACATATAAATTATACATGGGAATTGATTATGACAGAGTTTATAGTCATTTAGAAGAAAACTTAATTATGGAAATAGAACAAAAGGGCAATAAAAGAAAGTTATATGGAACAAGATCATTTGTTGTTAAATAAAGTCATAGTGGAGAACTGCAAAAAGGGGAAGAATCTAAGTATGGCATGGACTGACTACAAAAAACATTTGATAGCATCCCACATTCATGGATAAAAGAGTGTTTAAAAATGTATAAGATACACCCTACACTGATCAACTATATTACAGTGACCATGAAACAGTGGCATACCACTTTGCAGTTAAGCCATGATAAAGGACAAATTATTATTCCAGGGATAAAAATTCAAAGGGGATATTCCAGGGTGACTCTCTGTCACTGTTGCTATTCTGCCTTGCCCTTAACCCATTAAGCTGTTTACTTAATAGCTTAGGCCATGGCTATAATTTGGCTCCTAGAAAACAATCAAGTATAAAGACTTCTCGTCTTCTCTTTGTCGCTGATTTAAAACTGTATAGCTCATCAGATGAGGAACTGAAAGTACAACTGTAGGCTGTCAAAACTTTTTCAGATGATATAAGAATGTCATTCGGTTTTAATAAATGTGCAAAAGCAACCTTTAAAGCATGAAAACTGCAGCACCAGGAAAACATCAATTTGGAACAAGAATGTGATATAAAAGAACTTGAGCAAGAGGGAGTGTATAAATACTACTACTTTTGTCTTAATCTAGTATTATGTTCTAAGCTTTAACTAAAGCTATAATTTTTAAATGATATATTTCTCAAAGTGTACAATTGTCTGTAACATTTGAATGTGGAGCTTTTCTCCCCAGGCTTCCGCTGAAAACAGACCTGCGTCCAGTCTGACTCTCCCGGTCAACAAATGTAAATAAATAAAATACAAATATTTGGGAATGGATGAAGGATCAACAATTAAACACGAACAAATGCAAATAAAACTTAGTAAGGAATACTTTAGAAGACTTAAATTAATCCTGAATACAGCGTTGGCATCTAGGAACAAAATCCAAGCTATAAACCAATTTGCTCCTTCTGTCCTAACTTACAGTTTTGGAGTGAATGACTGGCCCCAAAATGTGTTGGATATATTAGATAGGAAAACAAGAAGGATGCTTCATGCTCACCAAATGATTTATAAAAATCGGTGTATACCAAGATTATATATTCCCCGTTCTGAAGGAGGGATGAGCCTCCTTGAAATTGATTACATGTATAGATCTCCAATCATGGGACTCCACACAAAGGTTCATAGGTTAGTATTAGGCTATCGGCCCTAAGGCCTATACAAGCCTAGCCATAACAATTCCCTGGATATTTCTTCCCACAATATTTACTTCTCTGGGCCCCTGTCTAGCAGGGCGACTGATGTGATCCCCGGGGTGAATTTCCTATCTCCCATCCAATCATCAAGGTTCCTTTTGAAGAGGGCCAATGAGGCACTCTGCTTGACATGTATAGGTTCATAGGTTGGTACTAGGCTATCGGCCCTAAGGCCATCTGTTGACCTCACAAGACCCAAACTTATTGAAAGTTTTGAAACATGAGGAGGATAAATTTAAGATGACTTCCCTGCTTAATCTAGCAGAAGCATATTGGTGTCAAGTAGGAATGGAAGTCAAACCAGAAGTAGAGAAAAATAAGCCAGCAACTGAATGTGTCAAAAAAACAAAAGAATATAAGATGAAGGACTAGATGAGAAGGCAAGAAATGTGGAAAATGCATAAATATAGTTGCAAGTATAGAACATTTCTGGAAAAACCTCATGTTGATCAGGAAATAACA
This sequence comes from Protopterus annectens, assembly GCF_019279795.1. Lineage (NCBI taxonomy): Eukaryota > Metazoa > Chordata > Ceratodontiformes > Protopteridae > Protopterus > Protopterus annectens. Next base: position 882,210,834 of record NC_056746.1, on the reverse strand, counting down.
CAGGAATGGTTAAGGAGAGGAGAATTCAAGCCAAGGGATGAAAGGTTAATATTGGCAGCCCAAGATAGTGGGCTACGTACACGTTGGTTTACAAAGTCCATTGAATGTGTGGGAGAAACAGACAAATGCAGGTTTTGTAAAACCGAATTAGGAACAGTTGCGCACCTCGTTGCTGGTAGTGACATACTAATGGCAGAAGGACTATATTTTGAAAAGCATAATAATGTGGCAATACTGTTGCACTGGGGATTGTGCAAACATTATGGTACTGAAGTGGCTGAAAAACACTGGAAACATGAGCCACAAAACATCATAGAAAATTAACTTTATATTGCATGGGATCACCCATTAACACCAGTTCAAAAGATAAATGCTAGAAAATTGGATATAGTGGTCCAAGAAAAGTAGCATTGATCATTGAAATCACCACACCCTGTGACTACAGTGTCTTGTGTACAGAGAGACACAAAGTCATAAAATATTAGGATTTGCAGGCAGAAATGAGAGCAATGTGGAAGAAAGATACCCAGGCAGTTTCAATAGTAGTAGGAGCAATGGGTTTTATTAAAATGAATCTACAATCATATTTAGATATGTCAGCAATCCATGTAAGCCTGTACGAATTGCAGAAAGAGTCATTACTGGGCACATTGCGGGTACTATGATGAGCATTTCTGACTGACATAAAAGATTGAAGTAACACTAATTTCATGAACTTTAATCACACTTTGTCTTAGGAATGGGGTCCATTACCACCATGGTATTAGAAACCCAAAAGAGTTGGAGAAATTAAAAAAAAATAGATATAAATATGCGCACACACACAGACACTCAGGCATATGCACACACATACATACACACACACACACACACACACACACACACACACACACACACACACACACACACACACACACACATACACACACGTGCATATGCATGTATGTGCACACACACACACACACATACATGTATACATATAAAATATATATGGATACCAAGAATTAAGACAACTATCATTAAAATATGCATACCTTCTGCAAAGTATATATACCAACTCTAAGATTACAATATAGTGATGAAAAGGGTAAATTCTCTGATCCCCACTCTACTACAATCTACACAGACATAATTTAACAGGAAATTTATCCTCTTCCCCACTGTAGTGCGATCTCAAAGTTGGCATATATAATTTGCAGGTGGTATGGGGACCAGAGGTATTTGCCCCCCTGCAAAAATGTAGTTTTTTTATTTTTTTATTGTTTTTTTTTTTTACATTCAAATTTGGAAACTCAAACATCTAGGTTCATGGATTCATAAGACGATAGTGGGCTAGCACCCCTAGAGGCTTTATAAGCCTAGCCATGTTAATCCCAAATATCACCATTTGTTCCTGTTGGGTAGTTTGCAGAATGAACTAATGAACAAAGTGGGTTTGTGATTAACACCAGCTACCCCTGTCAATGAGGGACATGGGTGCCACCCCAGGGGTGAATTTGCGAACTCCCATCCAGTTATCTAGGTTGCATTTGAATAGGGTCAGTGAGGAGCTCTGTTTTACATGAGTAGGAAGTCTATTCTAGAGAAGCATTAGTCTCTGGGAGACATTTTTATTTATTTATTTTTATTTATTTTATTTTACATTTGTTAACCGACGGTGTCTGACTGAGCCAAAAAGGTCCCTTTTCAGCAGAGGCCCAGGGAGAAAAGCTCCACATAGAAAAATTACAGATACATTTAGATATTTAGACATGATCAGTATACACACAAATTACAATAGACATGTTTCTACAGTGGTATGCAGCACATCAATAGTTACAGTGGAGAGAACAAACAAGAAAATCTTAATTTAAAAATAAAGGTAATTAATAGATTTGTGGTGTACAGCTGAAATTTGGAACATAGGTAGAATATATACATAGTACACAGGTACAGTACATATATTATACATTAGCCAGCGTTTGTGAGTAAGAGTGAAAACTATTATCAAGTACTCTAGGTTTAGAATGTGTACCTTATCTGCTTTCACTAGCCTGGGGAGCAGTCATGGCACTGCCAACTTTGCTTGAGATGTTGCCTAATGAGGTTTTTAAAGGAGGCTTTGGACAATGTGTTTTATATGCTAGTGGGGAGAGAATTCCATTTTTTAGCCACTGAACTACTATATAGTGTGTCTCCAAAGCTATTGTAGCTGTTGGTGACTTCTAGTAGTAGTTTGCTTGATGATCTAAGAGACTTTTGGCTGAGGGATGTTGTACTAGGTTTTTGAGGGCATGAAACTTATTGGGGGGGTAATAGATAGAATGACAGAGGCAGAGCTGATTGTAGGATAGGAGGTTGGGCAGTTCAAGCCAGTGGAGCTGTGTCAAAGCAGTACAGTGATAAGTTCTATATGATCAATTTGCAGCAAAGTGGGCAATTCTGTTATAGCAGGCTTCCATTTTGCTTAGTTCCATTTTGTTGAGATTAGTCAGAATGGGAGATGCGTAGAGTAGGGTGGATAGAAGTTGGGAGAGAGCAATGGCTTATTGTGTTGTTGGTAAGAAACGGTTTGATACATTAGAGTGATCTCAGTTTAGCATGTACTTTTTTAATAGTTAAGTTGAGATGACTATCAAATTTTAGGTGGGAGTCTATGGCTATTCCCAATAGCTTAGCCTGTGCCACTGGAGCGATTGGAGTAGCATTTGTGGAGTATATAGTGAACTGACTGTTATCAGTGTTTTTGTTAGAACTGGTTATAATCATAAGCTGAGTTTTCTTTGGATTGAGGATAAGTTGGGCTTTGGTAAGGTAGTTTTCAGCGTAAGAGAATGCTAGTTGAGTTGTTTGCAGGAGGGTGGGAATGTTTTGTGCAGCACAGATTAAGGTAGTATCATCTGCATACTAAATGATAGATGCATGCTGTGTGGAGGCATGGAGGTCATTTGCGAAGACTGTGAATAGTAGTGGTCCTAAGATAGAACCCTGTGAGACTCCTATAGTTATAGCCAGCTGAGGAGAGAGAGAATTTTCCCATTTCACAGCTTGGTACCTGTCAGTTAAGTAACTCTGGAACCAGGTAAGAGTGGAATTTGATAGGTGATATTGGTTTAGTTTGTTTAGCAGGATTTGGTGTGAGACTGTGTCAAATGCTTTGGACATATCCAAAAAAAGAGTTGACACCTGCAGGCCTTCATTTCTGACACAGGTTACTGTGTCAGTGAAGCAGAGGAGGGCTATAGTGGTACTATGGGCAGGTCTGAAACCATGCTGAGTAGGTGACAGGATGTTGCTGTCTAGGAGATATTTTAGCACCTGGGTATGGATGCATTTTTTTAGGATTTTGGCCTGGGGAGAGTAAAGCAATGGGTCTGTAGTTATTAAGTTCAGTGGAGGTCCCGCCTTTATGTATGGGTGTAACGCAGGATATTTTCCAGAGTTTGGGCATAGTTTTCAACAATTGATCTGTTTATGAGAGTGAAGATTGGGATAGCAATAGCATCTGCTGTGAGTTTCAAGAAATAGCTGGGGAGTAGGTCGGCTGCTGTTGATGAGGTTTTTAGTTTGGAGAGCATGCTTTTGGTTGAAGTGGTGGAAACTGTTTTGAGGGTAAAGCTTGTATTAGTGTTGTTTGTGTTGGGGGGATAGTGAGGTAGGAACTGTCCTGTGATACTAAGGATAGAACTGAGTTCACAAAGTGGGTGTTGAATTGTGTTTTGATGGGAACTTTTGTGTCAGGGGTGGTTGGTTTGGGGAAAGCCTTTTGGGTGGATTTTAGTAGCTGGTTTACATTCTTCAAAAATTTTTGGGGTTGTGTTGGTATTTAGTTTGTAATGTCGTATAGTAGGATTTTTTTGTCCAGCCTAATGCATTTTTTTGCACAGTTGCGCAGTTATTGGTACTTAGTTAGGCTTTGTGTTTCTTTGTTTTTTTGATAATAAAGCCAGGCAGTGTCTCTGGACTTGAGGATCTGTTTAGTTTCTTTACTGAGTCAGGGGTTTGTAGATGTTCTAACCTTGATTTTGTGCAATGGAGCGACAGTGTCTAGGTGTTGTAGAATTTTTTTATTGAAATATGCTACAGCCTGGTCGAGTGAGAGGGTTTTTTGGGGGGGGGTCCAGTCACAGTTACAGAGTAAAGTATTGAGGACCTCAGGAGAGAATTTTTTTATGTTTTTAGTGGATTTATAGTTAGTGGTTTTGCATATGCTTGTTCTACTACATATAAGGTATACGTTGTTGTAGTCACTTAAGGTGTCTGGTTGACTGCCTGTGTGGGGGTACAATGTGGGGTTGTTAGTTAGGACTCAGTCAAGGATGGATTCCCTTTTAGATTTTTTACCACATCTAGTTGGAATTTGGACTAGCTGCTGGTAGCCATGGAGATTTATTAGATTACTTGGTGGTTCAGATATACAGGTGAACCAATCTAGGTTGAAATCCCCCAGAATAAGAGTTTCTTGTCAGTATGTGGAAGAACATCAGGATAAGAAGTCTTCAAGGCTAGCAGGTGTATTACCAGGTGGAATATAGATCACAGTTGTGGTGATGACCTTTTTAGGGTGAAGTTGAAGTTGTGAGATAAGTATGTCCCAATTATTGAGGAGGGGTAGGAGTTTGACAATTGATGTACAGTTAAGTTGAACTTATACAGTAAGGCAGTTCCACCCCTTTACGAAGTGGTCTGTCTTGTCTAATGATATTGTAGCTGGTAGGGAGAACTTCTGAGTTAGCTATGTTTTTATTTAGCCAGGTTTCTGTTAAAGCAACTATTTCTGGGGAGTAGTGTGCTGTTGTGGCCTGGAGTTCAGGTATTTTATATTTGATACTTCTAATATTAATATTTAGCATTAAAAGATGGTTGGTTTTGCTGCTGTTGTTGATTGGCCCAGGGATGAAGATAGTGGCGGTGTTATGTTCTGACATTTGTGTTGGAGCAGTTTGTGTTGGACAGGATGGATTTGGGTCTGGGCTGGGGTGGATATCCCCACTTATGGTGAGCCTGGTGTTAAAATGGTGATACAGATGTTGGAGTTTGGTGATGAGTGTGAGAAAGTATTGTGTTTTTTGGAGTAGGAATGAGAGCATATTTGTTTAGTTCTCAACTGGTCTGTTGTGTAGTTCTTGAACAATTGTGGGCAGATATTATTATAATGTGCAGTGTCTGTATATGAGAGTGCATAATATAGTGTTGTGCTACTAAGTTTAGGGATATTGCTAGAGTGATAACTTGTGGAGTTATAAAGAATTATGAGAAGACAGACTAGACTTAGTTGTGTGATATTCATGGTTATAAAGTTTAGGTTTGTTCTAGGTGGAGGTCTGGATAGGAATTATAAGGTTGCACTATATATGGATGGGTAAGTAGTGTGCGGTGATGTAAATAATGCTTAGTGGGGATGAGAGTGGTTGGGAGTATGTTGTGGTGGAGCAAGTTGGTGTGGTGTAATGTGATCTGACTTGAGGAGCTGTGATTGGTGGAGGTGAGGTGAGGTTGAGCTGTGGGTGTGACTGTGATTACTATAAATGTACAGGTAGTGGGGGCAGGAGGGAATTGGAGGCAGGGCAGGGGACCGGAGAGAACCCAATCATTAGTGAGGGTGAACGGAGCGGGGTAGAGCCCACCAAGACAAGAGTAATGGGCAGCAAAAGGTAAGTGTTACTTTACAAATCTGAACACTTTAAACAAATTCCTGAGGTCTAATGGCTTACCAGCAAGCAGAATTCAATTGCTGAAGAGCACTTGTGTCCTGGTGGGAGACTAGTAATTTAAAGATGGCTCCATGCTCAGTAGGATTCTAATATAGACTTTGGGCCAGATTCAGGAAGGCTTACACGGAGTTCAAGAGTAGTGTAAGCCTCCGTGTAAGCCTCCTGATTCAGGAACAGCCCAAATCTCCGTGTAAGAGACAACTAACACGTCTCTTACATGGACTGGGCGTGGAAATGCTCAATACCTCATTTGCAGCTCCAAGATATGCAAATGAGGTATTTGAGCGATCCACGGCCAAAACCAGTCCGTAACGGACGTGTTTGCAGAAATGTACTCAGCTGGCAACTGAGTACATTTCTGCAAAATTAAAAACGGAGCTATGTCAGCTCTAAATAAAGGGTGCATATGTTTCATTACATGCCAATGGCCAAATATGTGGCCATTGGCATGAAAAAGTGTTGCAAAAATAAGTTATATAACTTTTTTTTTTTCACGGGATTTCTGGGTTTAACTGCAGCGCACACCCGCGCAAACGGGGTGCTCTACCTAAAACTAAAAACCGAAGCTTATAAGCCCACAATTGTGGGATTTATGTAGTACATTGAATGTCAATGGAGGGACTTGCAGACCAAAAACAATATGGCCTCCGTGTAGTGGTTGTCAAGGGGGGGAAGCTCTGTGTAAGACATGTAACTAGTCATTACTAGGCAATCCTATGTAAATGAGGGTTACAATACTGAATCACACTGCCACATAGGTAATGAGCACTTTCTGAGTAGTGTAAGACTTAGAGAAGGGGGAGGAACAGAGTAATCACGGGGGGGAAGGATAGAAAGAAATGTACCAGATTGGAGGGCAATGTAAGGTAACAGATGACAGACAGACATCAGGGAGGGAGGTGTGTCTCAACAGAACACTAGGAAAGTCAAGAAATTGAGGGTATACACTATCCCTACACTCAAACTTTCTTGATATACGCACTCTTGTGCGCATCGTGCAAGGCAGGTTTAACATGGGAGCGTGTTGCAAACTGTTTACAATGGTTTGCGCGGCGCACGCGTTGAAGGCAGTGTGCCAAGCTTTTAACATAAATCACACCATGTAAGGATGTGTGCGGTAATTAACACCGTGTAGGGATGTGTGCGCTGCTAAGTGACTGTGAGCGTGTTTAAGCTGGTGTGCACATTGCTCCACCTCAGGAAACAGAGAGGAAACAGGAAACAACTAAAATACATGGAAACTGCCGGAAGCTACTACTAGAGTTAATTGGTGGAAACAATTAGAAGCAGGCAATTACACAGGCAGACTAGAAGCCCAACCCAGCACTTAAAACACAACAAAGAGCAGTGCAGGCTGTTTCTCACAAGAGATACTGCCAGAAACTAAGCTATCAGAATTGAAAACTGAAAAGCTGAACTCAGAGCAGAAATGCTAGGGGCTGCCATGGCTATTATAATCAGGCATAGGCGAATTGCTGAGGGTGGTGACAATGCAGACGCTGACAGACAACCCAGAGTGAGGAGACGGAGAAGAGTATACAGGCCCAGGGTCACCTACCATGGGTTACATGAGCTGGAGATAGTAGAGCACTACAGAGTGGACAGAGACCTTCTGCAGCAGATTGTTGAGCTGTGCAGGCCACATCTCACACAGTACCAACAGAGGGAACCCATCCCAGTGGAAACCAAGGTATGTGTTGGCCTAAGAATACTAGCAACAGGTACCTTCCAGAGACCAACTGGTGATATGATGGGGATATCACAGGCATCAGCCTCCAGAGTACTGCACCAGCTCCTGGATGCCATGTCACCACATGTCAGTGATCATATATGTCCCTAATGACCGTGAGGTTGTGGCCAGCAATATCGCCTCTTCCAGCAAATAGCGGGATACCCTGAGGTGCTGGGTGCAATAGACTGCACGCACATACGCATCAAAAGCACCAGCCGTGAGCGGGTAGAGCCTACATTAACCGCAAGGGATACCCTCCATCAACTGCCAGGTCGTGGGTGATGCCCAGGGCATAACAATGATTGCGTGTGCTGGCTGCCCTGGGGGCTACCACGACTCCCACATCTGGCATCTGACAGCTGTACCAATCATTTGCCAATGGGGACATCCCACACGGACACCTAGTGGGGATGCAGGTTATGCACGTGAGCCGTGGCTGATGACACCCATAAGAAATGCACACACACCTGAACAGGAACGCCATAATGAGGCACACGCGACAAACATCGCATTATCATAGAGCCGCAGGTTTGGGCTGCTCGGGTCAAGGTTCCGTGTCTGGACACGTCTGGTGGAGCTTTGCAGTACACACCAACTACATGTACCCAAATGATCATGCTATGTGCTATGCTACATAATATGATCCTGAAACAGCTGCAGCAGGACCAGCACAGGGCTGGGCCAAACATCCCCATCATTGCCAAGGCCACCACAGGCAGGGGGTGACTTGGAGGAGGAACAACCTGACCCCTACTAGTCCCAGTAGGCAGAAGGAGGCGTGCCCAGTATGCCCTGGCCTTGGCAAAGAGGCAACGCAAAGCACATACGCTTGGTCAGTGGGAACACTGGGACTGGTACCCGCCTGACTCACTCATACAGTAACAGGGATGCCTAACATGACACAACCTGCTTCCAAACGCATAGGGAGGTAGTATGTGTATCCGACAGAAGCAGCACCACCTGAGGCATGAATGCCATGTGTTAAGTAATGTAATATCATGTACAATATGCACACCTGAGGACCCCAACTAACATCCATATCCACGCATATGACCCTCATGGAAACAGCTGCACGCCATACAGTGATGTACATGTGCAAAAACATGGAACAAGATACAAAATGAGGGTGACTAGCAATAAATAGCATGGATAACCACACACCCATGTTTGTACCACAACAAGACGCAACATGGAATAGCCATGGTCAAAAACCAATGGCTAAAACCGACTACTACTATATAGCTTTGCTGCAGACAACTGTCCTAATAGCAGGAACTGCCCCAGGCCTATGTCCATAGGTTCATAGGTTCCATACTAGGCTGCATCTGCCCTAGGCATTAATAAGCCTAGCCATAGAGTTTTGTGGCTTCTGCCACCCCTGCAGAGTTGATGGATAATATGCCCATTATTTTGCTGTGCCTCTGTCAAGCAGTGATACTGGAGGTTATCCACTGGGGTAGCGCCTGCAATCTCCTCATCCATTGGTCAAGATCTCACTTGAACAAAGCCAGTGAGGTGCTCAGCCTCACATGTACCAGGATGTTCTTCCCACAGCATATGGACTCTCCTGGGTGATGAATCTGTCCTCCAGCACATCCTATTTAATATCTGTGTTGAGGTTTAGGTCTCCCTGCCCTTGTAGTTCTGATGGATGTAGAGGTCTTGAGGTGAAGCATGTTCATTAATTCTGGGTTGGACATAGCCTGTATGTCAGAGCACAGGTCACCTCTGAGCAGATTTGCGGGTAGAGTTAGACTGAATACAGCTGGAATTCCTTCAGTCGTGGGCAGCATAAGAAATATGTTTGAGACCCTTTCACCTCCTGTCGCGGAATTTGTGAGCCCATCCAATCTGAATGGGGCATTGTATGCTAATCATTGGTCTGATGAGTGATGAGTACAGGGAACAATGACCTCCCTTGATCTAGATGTGAATCACTGCATGATGAGGTAGTCAATGGTGAAGGCCCCTACCCC
>NC_056746.1:882143240-882200933 GCF_019279795.1 Protopterus annectens | reverse complement strand
CATGCGGGATGTACACATTCTGCAGACACATTCACATGCAGCCATTTCCATATCTGTACCTGAGGTGGGTTGGTGACATGTAGGGTACGTATTTGCCTGCATGGCACTGCCTAACACAAACATCTTACCACATTTCAGGTATGCACATTGTGTGTAGGTGTATAGCTGCACACGGATGCTAGCAGGTTTGGGTGCACAGGTGTACATGGGTGGGACTTACATGCTACAATGAGGCTATTGTGTATTACATCTGAATGCATGGGTTCTGCTTCTGGATATTACACTTCAACATACGCCATCCAGTGTATGCGACAGAGACGTTGCTGGGTGTGGGATATGTTGCTATGCACATGTTTGCCTGTGTTTAAGGTATCTTGGTTCCTTCCTGTTGTTATGTCAACACAGCTACCCGGCTATGTACTCTCACTACTGCTTGTGACCATTATGGTTGGCACCTTTTCCAATGCCCATAGTGGGACATGTTTTGTGGAAACTTCGGATTTTGCAGGACAACACATACCCACGGCAAGTGGAGTTGACAGAACTTCACTTGTTTGCCATACTATACGCTTATTCTGTTAGCATTTGGGTTCCTTATTCAGTTTCTTATGCCATGTATGTGTTTCATATACAAATTATATGTTTTATGCTACTATTACATGTATATTGCGGGAATATTTTTGGAAGGGAATCTCAGGTCATTTTCCATTTTTTCGATTTTTGCAGGGACACAACTGTCCAATGAGGGACTGTCCATGGCACATTGGGACAGCTGGTAACCCTGGTGACCATGCCCATGTCGCTACTGGGGTTGCCACCTTTTCCAGTTGCCAAGGTGGGATATTTCTGGGACTCACATCTGATTTTACAGGCCGACACATACACACGGTCACTATATAGCATAGAACTTCACTTGTTTGCCTAAATAAAAGCTTATTGTTGTGGCAGTTTGGTTGCTTATTCTGTTTCTTGTGACATTTAGGTATTTCAGTTACAGAAATAACCAATGCATGCAACCATTACATTAAATACGGGATATCATTATGTCCTACAATCTTAGCACATTTGCCATTTTTAATATTTTTTTTCGGGACACAACTGCCCATAGAGGGACTGCCCCTCGCAAAGTGGGACAGGTGGTAATCTTAGTCGCTACTCCTATGTCGGTGCGGCGCGCTGACATGCTGCGGTACACCTTCTCTGAGTATAACCACTGACGGTGCATTGCGGGACAAATGCGGTCTTATGCGTATCCTTTGCTCCTTGGACGGGTACACTTAAGCCTTCATGGGTTGTATTTGCTTCTCCGTTTAGTTGGGACGGGTACTATGTTGCATACTCTATGTGCGTTTCATTCTGCACGGGCCCTGGCTGCTGCCATTACTATTATGGGCGGACCGTGGCAGTCAGCACATTAGGTTGCTCACCGCATGCCGGCTTAGACACGCCTCCGGATGCATCCTACTTGGGCTCGCTCACGTACACTACGCACGTGTCTGTGGTTGCGGCGCACTCTCATTAATATACATATGGCGCTACTACGCCGGCTATTCACTGCACCGCTTGGCGCCCGCCATGCCTTGCGTCGAGCTTCATGAATCCCGGGGACTATTAATTCTTGGGAACAGAAAGGAATTGTTTGTGGGCTCCAATGTATCAAAGAACTAAAAGTTTTAGATATGTAAGTAATAAAAACAAAATACAAAATTCCACAACAGGACTGGCTAACTTTACAGAGTATTTTGTCATATTCACAAGATTTAAGTAGAATAATTAACAATTCTTCAATTAAAGAAATACCTAAATTTACGAAATACATATATGAAATCATATATAATGACTTTGACATGGGAAACAGTATTTCAAAATTTTACAAAATATTGATAAACTATAAAATAATACCCAAAACCTCATATTGGAAATATATAACAAAAGGACACTCAATGCAGTTAACTGAAGATATTAAAACAAATATCTTATTATCAATAAAATATACATCCTTTACACCATACTGGAAATTTTTAATTGGAAATGCTTGCATAGAGCATTATTAACCACAGATAGAATCAGTAAAATTAGTTCTTCCATAAAAAGAATATGTTGGAGATGTGAGCAAGTACACAATGCAGAATGGAACCACATTTTCTTTGATTGTGTTAAAATTAAACCATTTTGGAATGGTATTAATAACTTTCAGCAAGCTTTATTTAATTAATCATTTTATTTAACTAAAGCTTTTGTATTATTAAATGTGAACAAAGGTCCTCATTTGAATAGGTCAAACATGTATCTAGTATGGACTATATTTGCAATTTCAAGGAAGTGTATAACAAGAAGATGGAATATAAACACAATACCAACTTTGGAAGATTCTAAAGCCTACTGAAGACCACTGCATTATTGGAAATTAAAAATTAAAGAACTAAGAATTTATCCAAAGCCATTTATCAACACCCCCTGGGAAAAAGTCTTATTGTTCATCGATACTATAGAATAATGATCAGACACTCTGATAATGGATTGGGCATACTTATAAAGTAACTGTATACATTAAGATCTGTTATAGTGTCAGGCTATTGTAAAACGTGTACATAGTTATTTAAGACATTATGTATAAATACTATGGAATTCATTCAAATGTATTTGAAAAATAAAAAAAAAATTGAGGAAAAAAAGATCTCACCTTTTGTGACACATTAATCTTCTCAGTGCCAGGAATCCTGCATGACTGCTCAGAACTAAAGAACAAAATAGCATTTTCAAATACATAATGACCATTTAATAACACAACACAAGCCTGAGCTACATAACATGTCTTCTACAAGCTTGCTGCACGATATAATCAAAGCAAAATAAAATTCTAACATAAGTAGAAGGAAGGATATGATAATATGAATAATACATGCCTTCATTTTGAAAAAGGGACATAGAAGATATGCAGTATACCTTTAAGTATTTAGAAGTAATCACATTTTGTCACATGTCACTTGAAGGAAAAAATAAGAGTTAACAACTATTATGAGGTCAATTTCTCTAATCAGTATGTCTGTAAAGATTGGGTGAAGAAATATGAAGGCTTCCAGCCTAGCCAGATAGAAATTTATAGATAATTATGTAATTTCTAAATATAAATGTTGGAATACAGGCTTGTTTACTTAAATTAAAGAATATGTTGTGAAATGCTGAACTTCAAAAAAATGTAACAACATTGCCCTCTGCTGTAAAGAAAGCTAAGACAAGCATTTCATGTCTGTCCTTTGAAGTAAAATTACTTCAGGTCTATCCTTTGAAGTTAAAGATTCTGAGTCATTCCGTCTGAGCTAGCACATTCTTTCTGTTGTTTTAACCAAGAGTTAGATTGCTAGATTTAAACATGCAAATGTATTTTTATTGCTCTGGTTTCTGCCTAGGTATAAAAGAAGGTAGATGCAGTTTCTGTTGGCCTGGGAACCCCAGGAAGTTGTGAAGAATGATGTAATGTTTATCAGAACTGCAATTTTAATTTAAACAGAGAGAACCAGAGATTATTAAGCATTTTGTCTTGACCATCTGACAGCATTGTCTTGCTCTAGATGTAAGTTATCATAGATGTGTGTTTTCTTTTAGAAATAGCTAGGAACTAGAAAGATTAGACTAAGTGTTTTTCTGTGATGTCAGAACTGTACTACTGAATTATTTTAAGTATTTCTCTGTGATCTCTGAACTCTTGACTAGCACTGTGTAGTAGAAAGTATTGTCTTGTGGTTTTAATTATTTATTATTAAATATTTTAAAACCTTTCAACTGTGGCTGTTTTGTGCAGAGATAAGTTAAGCTGTAAGAGTGCATTGCATGTATGTAAGGATCCTGTACCAAGTCACTCTAATAAGGCTTGACTGTTTAGTCATACTACCAATTGGATAATAATATTGCACAGTAATAACTGGACACCCTTTTAAGGGCCTTTGAGTAGCTGATAAGTATTAGCTGGGTGGTGACAGGTGGTACTACCGTATAGTCTGAGTAAAAGGGGCACAGCTGGAGAACATGTGCCAGCCTTCCCCAGAAGTGTCTGTGTGGTTGCATAAACTCTTATCTCAAAGTGTGTGTGTCAGCTACTTGGGCAGGGACATGAAGCACTAGTTGGACAGAGAGGGTGCTGGAGATTTTAGCTTGCCCAGCTGGCTGAGATCTGGACCCTATAGCTGTGTCAGTGGGGAGTCTTATTGGGGACCTGGAGAGCAAGGGAGCGACCAGCCCCAGACTGACTGTGATCTCTGTGTGCTCTTAAGGGAAATTGCACTTTACTGTTTGTATTTGTTATCCTTTCCTCTTATATGAGATGCCCTCTCTGGTGTTAGTGGTGAGGATTGAGGCTCCTTGATTGCTGGGCCAGAGCATGGGCGTCACAATGTCTTTTAATTAACTTCCATAAAATGATTTTCATTACATTTTTACCCATGAGGTCAACTGTCCAGCCTGTTTTTTTGCATTAAATGTAATCTGGTATATATTTGCTAATGCTTTTAACTTACAAAAGCCTACCATCTTCCATTGTGCTATGCCTTTTTGCAAAATGTTGTACTCACCCTGTTTTAGATTTTGAGAATCAACAAAGAAGAAACATTTTCCATGCCAGCCCCTCTGCCATGACATTTATAGAGAAATCAATGACGATCCCACATTACTGTCTCATTTTATTTTTCACTTTTATACTTCCTTGATATTTATCATCTGTATTCCCATGTCCAAACAATTTTTAATAGAAGATAAATGTACAGGATTCCATAATATCACAAGTAATAGCAACATAGCCTTTAAGCAGGCCAATAAAGGAGGTACTATAGTTGTTTTAGAAAGAAAATATTATTTTCCATCTATGTGTAATATTTTAAGAAATGTAGTTATTTATTTAGGGTCTATGTTACCCGGTTGAAAGACGAAAACTGCGAATACCATTTGGGCGACACCAAATGGTCGGAAATGTGAAATGTGAGCTTAAATTGAAATCACTGTAGGGAATATTTTCCCTTTACCTCAATGTAGTGCGATCTCGGAGTTGAAATATTTAAGTAGCTGGCAGTGTGGGGGGTGCAGCCCCCCACATCGGGAGTTCATGTGGGCTTGCCCCCCTCCCCAGAGGATTTAGGTAAGTTGTTTTTCTTTTTTTTAACATTTTTTTATTATATGTTCAATGTTTTAAACATCGCTCATATGGTGTCGATCATATGAGAGTCGATGTTTAAAACTTTTGGGCATATAATATAGACCCATTTATTTATGCATTAATAGCATATAATTTAATAAGTTAGTATATAGTGCTAAAATGCAATTGTATGACCTCCATATGAGCAGATTGCTAGATTTTGGTTTGTTTATTTTTATGTAGAGGAACACATTATACCAGTTATTTATGGCCATCCAAAATGCACAAGGGCCAGACTCATCCACCTAATAGGAATGATTGTTTTTGGACCAGGATGGATTACTGAACCCTTGTAAATGTTTGTGGAACTAAAGAGATACAAGAAAAATATTCTTTTGTATAACTGGAGTATGCACTCTAGAAATATTTAGGATAATGTTGTAAAAGGACAGCTGCTTAGAGCCAGTATATTGACAACAAATAATGGGAAGTTAGGGGTTCCCTTCAGAATCTCGAACTACTGAAATCCTGAATTTCAGTAGCCCGAGACCAAAAAGGTGAAAGTGCAGAATACTGAATCCCGAGAAGCATAAATTTCAAAATCCCAAAGTTTGGAGATTTTGAATTAGCGGTTCTGGTGTTGCGGTGTGTAAGTGGGTGGTTGAAGATGTAGGAAAGTGTTTGTGTTTTACGGGTTTTGGGTAGGGGCTTTAGTGAGTGTCTGTGTGTTTTGTTAGTGTGATGTGTTTGTGCGAGGGGAATGTAGCTTGTGTGGTGGTGTTTTTGTGTGTTTGTCTATGTAGTGCGACCTCTGAGTCAGTATATTTTTGTAGGGGGGTTGTGAGGGTGCAGCCCCCCACATGGGGGGTGCAGGGGGGCTTGCCCAACTGCTTGTATGTTGGGTAGGTGTTTGTGTATGTGTAGGGACGTGTATGTTTGTGTCTGTGGTATGTTTAGTGTAGAAGTTGCGATTTTAAATTTCTCGCTTCGGGGATTTCGGGTTTATGGATTTTTGGCTTCATGGTCTCGAGATACTGAAATTTGGGATTTCAGTATTTCGAGATTATGAAGTGAATCCAAAGTTAGATGAAGTGTTAAAAGATTTGTGTTAATTTTGTTGAGACAGGTTAGGATCAAGAGAAATTAAAGTAAGTTACTTCAAATGTTAAGAGTTCTAGGAATGTGCAGGCAGCACTTTAATTCAGTAATAACACCTTTAATGAAACTGTCATTGAATTAGAAAAATGTAAAATACATGTAACTAATTCTACTAATGTAAGTAATGAATGTGATACTTTAAATTAATTTTGGGGTGTTTTAACTGTAAGTCAGGATATTTGTAAAAGAGTAGCCGATAAACCAAAATTTACTTTTAGGAATAAAAGTAATTAAAAAAAAACATGTATGCTACAATGAAGCCACTTCGTGCATCTATTACTAATAGGATAGGCATGCATCCTTGTAAAATTTGTTGTTATTGTGCCTATATAAATTTAGATACTTGTTTTATTCATCCATTTATCCAGAAACATCACTAAAACAATACGTTTTATTATAATTGTTCTGTAAACATGTAATTTACCTGAAAATGCTGTAATGTTTTCTAGAGAGGTAAAACTAATACAATGTTTAAAGAATGTAGCAGTGAACATGTTTATGATATTAGGAAAGTACTAGAGAAATTGTTTTGGCTATAGAAATGGGTATACAACAGTTTTCTCTTTTATATAATTCAAATTGTTAGTTTTAATTTATGAGGTGGGGCATTATTAATTGTACTGATGATTATAAACATAAATTGATCACAGAAATAAATTCAATTGTTTTCCCTGGTTTGAATGATATGTATTCATTGAAAATGGTTTTAAAGAAACATGGGGAATTCAGTAAAGCCTACATGAATATTCTTTCCATGTAGGTATAGTGGCACAGAGCTTACACGGAAGTAAGCAGCCATGCGATTCAGTAAACAGAACTGAGGGGCATGCACGAGCATGCCAACATGGAAGTGTCCATGGCATGCAAATCACCTCAGAAGCAGATAAACTGCATGCAAATGAGGGTGTAGAGTGTTCCAGCAAGCAGATAGGCAGTGCTACAGACCCTGTGTTGATGTCCAAAATGTACATGGAAAACTTCCATGTACATGATGTAAAACAGGGATCAGGGGCTGCAAATGTGCAGTTAGAAGGGCAGAAATAGGATAGCAGAATCAGATATGTACAAAAGTATGCCCTGTATGTCCAAAACATAATGGTAAGTAATATAAAAAAAATATTTTTTTTTAATGCCCAGGTAATGATTGTGCAGTATGCCACAGTGAGCAAACATACCATTATGGAAAAAAAGTACATATTGTAAAAAGAAAAAAAGATGAAATTATGTGACAAGAATGCATTATAGGACCTAGCATGGAGTATGTACAATGGTAGATTTCTGTGGCTGATAAGTAGGCAGGGCTTGGAATAGTGCAGTTTCCTGGCTGTTTGCATGGATCTCTATGCAAATGAGCTGGGTTTATTGAATAGCAAAAAATGAGTATCCGTGCTCGCAGATCCCATCTGTATAGGCCAAGAACCATTTCAGTGTCAATAGAAGAGGTAGCTGACATCAAAAGGGGTGTTCCCACATTCCTTTAAGCTCATTGGAGCTCAGTAGTACCCATTTGTGTGGCGGGCAGCTGAGCTGAGCAGGGGTGTATGTCCAGTGCCTGCTAAGCTTTGTTTACCTCAGGGGCATGTGTTTCAGTGGGCTTGAGTGTGTTTACATGAAGCGCCACTATGCTGAGCATCACCATCTATGGGGGTGTGTCCACCGACTGCCGAGCATTGCTTATACCTGCAGCATGGGTTTGCATGCCACACCACAGTGCTCAGCAAAGCAGGCTGTCAAAAAAAGTGGCCAAGAAATCAATCATATATAAATTACTGATGACCCCTATTTCACCTAAACTGGGCCATTCAAACCCCTTAATGATGTACTTGGTAGGTGGAATGCATCATAGTTAGCCAATCACACAAGTTGCATCTACAGCAGAGCACTATAAAGTATGCATACACCCTACATGATTTCGCCCCCATACTCTGCACCATTGGTGTACAGACTTGGGAATTTTAGCTGAGAGAATGCTAGGGGCTGCTGAAACTCTGCTACATCTGTATGTGCTAGATTCTGAGGTCATTGCTGATGCTGCTGCTGACAATAGGCCTAGGATGTATGGTGTGATGGATGCCTGGGAGCTGGTGGCTGAACCTAGGTTCAGCAGAAAGTCCTCTGTGGCAGAGTGTGTTTGCTCTGTTGCAGGCCCTCCATTGGTGCCAGCATGATTCATGGAAATAGCAGCTGTCCTTTGCCATGCAGCATTGACCATATCTGTGGCCTGGTGTCAGACCTGCTTGTAGGGCCTGTCCTGTTGTCCAGTCTGGCTGACCACCCTGATGAGGTCACCCCATAAAGCTGCATGCTGGTCACAGTGTTGGCAACCCCTCGAAAGCAGAATGTGATGGTGCAGTCTGAAGCCATCCAGGACAACATCATTCTCTGCAGCTGTGAATGGCACATGCTTCCTGCGATACATCATAAATGAAAGACAACAAGAGGGGAACATATTACAGGACCAGATAAGTGGGCATCCACTATGTACAGACCCTGCACAACCAAAAGGGGCTGTGCTATCCACCACTCCCTTACACGTCATACCCCGCAGTCTATTGACACACTACATGTGTGACTCTCACTAAGATAGTACGTATGTCCCTGTGTGCTGTGACAGATTCTGCTGTTTATCTCTACACCCATCACTGAAGTCTACTGTGGTGTGTCCCCTACAGGCAAATTCCCACTAATATGTCATGCAGCCACTATCAGACAAATAGCTGTGTGCTATTGCAACAACTATATGGGGGCAGTCCAGCAACACCAGTTTGCTACAATGACAGAAAGCAATGCCAACCTGCTGTAGTATATGTGCCCTGTAGGCATCATACCTCTCAAATGCACAGATGTTTTCAGAATGTGAACATGTGCCTCATGGATGCAGTCCTTTTGGCACAAACATGCAGATGTCTGAGAAATGGTTGGACAAACATTGCTGGTTGTTGTCACAAAATAAATAGAGAATCTGACTGTCACACTCCAGACCCCTCAGAAAGCAGTTCCACTACAGTAATATCTGTTAGTCTATTTACAGTTTTACTTTGCATGGCCAGTATGTATACTCTGTTGCTGAGTTAGGGCCTGTGTCCCCCATGAATTATGGTTTTGACCTGGTTTTCTGCAGTAGGGGGTCAACAGGTATGTTAGCCATTACTCTCTACCAATGAGGGACCAATGTCAACAAAACTGTGGCCTGGCCAGAGTGCATCAGGGACAGTCAGGTACACTTTTACAATGTTATAACTATTTATGTGTGACACTGACAGATTGAGAGGAGGTGAATTACAGTACATTGTGTACACCCTTACTTAGTGTCACTATGCATGTATTCCACTACCTTCCCAACAGCAGGCAACTATTGTAGGAGGGAGTAACAGGGGCAGAACTGGGATGTGATTCAAAACAGGGACATTTGACAGGCGTGCCTGCAGCCATTGGACAGATGAGTATCACCTACATGTCTATATCATAGATCTATTGGCCCAGAAATTGTAGTTATTGGCTGTTTGGGCAATTTTTCCATCTCTCTCAACTTTCTGATTTAAAAGACCGCATTTGCACTTGCTCTTTCCTGTAACTAGTCTAGTTCAGATACAGATTCTTAGTTTTAGCACTTGAATTTGCTTATTCGTGCTCAGCACTTGTTCAGAACTTGCTCTAATCATTAAACAAGCTACAAATTACTACAGCACTCAACCTTCCTCATTATCCAGAGGAAAACAGTTTTTGTACTTACTTTCCTCACTTGCTTAGAGAAAAACAACTCTTGTACTCACTTTCCTCACTTGTCTAGAGGAAAATAGTTTTTTTATTCAACAAATGCTGAAAAACAACCACAGGTGGCAAATCCAAGGAACAAAAGTAAAATATAATCCACTGAGGCAAGTTATAATCCACTGAGACAAGTTTTAATTCCTAAAAACAAGTTGTGTAAGCGCTTTTGTCTTGCTTCTATGAGCAAGACTTCATCAGACAAACAGAACTAATGTAAAATGCAGCTATTTAAAGTGTAGCTGTTTGAAATGTCACAAGCTAAACAGCAAGTAGCTTCTGAAAGCAAAAGTACAGATATTTAAAAACATTTCAATATAAATGCAAATACTAAATAAATAAGCTTGAATAAATAAGCAAGCATGAATAAAACTGACCAAAAATAAACATGCACACTGAGGATGACCTGATTTAAGAAAATAATAAAAATGATATAAAAAATGTGTTTAAAAACTGTACTAAATAATTAATGTGCAAAATGAGCAATTCATTTAAAAGAACTACCCGCTAGTAAAATCATATATCCACTATTACCCAGCCTGTCAGTTAACTAATATAATACAAACAATACAGAGAATATAAGTATTTCTACTAAGGTTCAGTGATGTAAACAAACAACAAATGTACAGAAGAAATGTTCAATTACCTCTGCAGACTCTTCAGTTTTAAAACACAAGACAAAGAACATAAATCATTTAGCCCTGGTGCATTATAGGCATTCAATTTTATTTGCCATAATAATTCGCACTGTTCTAGGTTAAGGGTGAGGGGTCTCCCCCTAGGATCTTGTTCAATGTGATCAATCACCCTAAACTTGAAACTGTGCTAAGAGTGTTTGTGCACATGCTTAGCCAGTGCATTCTCCAATTTTAACTTCCTGATGCTATAAATATGTTTATAGACCCTGTCCTTGAATCTACAATCAGTCTTACCGATGTAGAAACAAGGGCAGAGGTAACAGGTTGCTAAATAGACCACTCCCTTGGTGGCACAATTAAATCTTTTATGTAGTATTTTCTCCCTCTAATGGAGAAGGTATTACCCACCTCAATAAATCTACACTAGGAGCAACTCTCGCATTTATACATGCCTGGGGCTCTGGCAAATGGAATCTTAACCCTCTCAAAAAACGTTTAAGGTTCTTCCCTCTTCTATAGACAATTCTGGGTCTGAGTTCGAGGACAGAAGACAAATCTGTATCTGAGCTAAATAGAGTCCATTTTTTATATAAAATTTGTCATACTAACTTAACATCAATACTGAATGATGTGATAAAAGTCACCTTGAGTGGGTTTACTTTATATGACTGGCTCTGCTCAATTAAAGATGTCAAAGTTTTGGGGGCTACATGCCTAGTTGAAAATATTGGACTAAATACTCCATTATTTCTCTTGTACTGGACCTCAAATATCATCTCTTCTAAATGTTGGCTAGGTTATCCCCATTTCAGAAACATTCCCCTCAAGGTTTGACGTTTCACAAAACAAATCATGGTCATTAAAAACCATACTGGCTGCCCTCACCAGCTGGCCCTCAACAACATATTTCTTTTGCAGATAAGGGTGACTACTGATGTAATGAATAAAGGAATTGGAGTAGGTCAATTTTCTGTGAATCTTAGCTTTGAACACTTGGTTCCCTCTGTCTTTATATAAATCTGCATCCAAATATGCTATGTTCTATGTACTTGAACTATATGTAAAGGACAAAAAATTCGTAGAGGCATTTAAATAATCAATAAACTTGGAAATATCTTTGATAGTGCCATCAAACATAATGAACACATCATCCAAATATCTGGTATAGTAGTAGATGTTGGCACTAAACTCGTTGCTGTTAAAGATGAAGTGTTGCTCTGAAAGGGCCATCATGAGGTGGGCAAAGCTAGCCCCACATGGAGAGCCCATAGCAACACCCATTTTTTGTAAATAATATCTCCCTTCGAACATGAAGTAAATGTTTGTCAAAATTAAATCCAAAAATGCCTGCACTAGCTCAATTTCTCTTACTATACTGCCCTTATCCGTCATGAAATTGGAAACCCATTAAATTCCCGTATCCATGGGTATGACAGTATAAAGGTCCTTCACGTCAATGGTCAGGAAAACAATGTGATCTCTGTATTTGAGGCCATTGAGATTACTTAGAAAGGACCAAGAGTCTTTGCAAATATGCTTCACTCGTTCAACCAATTTCTTCAAAACTATGTTGATGTACTTAGCAAAAGTGATGTGTGTGTGACTGATGAGGGGGTAAACACCTTGGATGGGGAGGGTGTTGTAGAATCTGTGACACATGAGCAGCAGCATGACTGACATTCCCACCTGTAGGCAGTCCACACTGCTCCTTCACTGTGCTGAATGTGGCTGTGCTGGAGGCTGGACACCAGAGCCAGCCAGCCCCACCAGGTTGGCTAGTGTGGCCTCAAACTGGAGCAGGCGCGGTTCATACATGCACTGAACAATCCAGCGCACCATGATCGGCAGCTGTAAACTAGTGACAGCCTCTCTGTCACTGCTCCTGGGGGGGGCTGGGCCCCATCCTCTGAGGCGGTTCCACCCAAAGATGGTGCAGGGACAGTGGAGGAATAAACACCAGCCACATCCCAGACATGCCAGGACCAGGTGCCATTGAAAGCTGAGGTAGAGTAGGTGGATCACTGAGAACTGGCCTACCCAAATGCACTGTGGTGATGGATAGGTTAGTTATGGCAGAAAACATTGTTAGTAATAACACCATGCCAGATCATTGGAAATAAACCCATTAACAGCCATTGTATATTATGTAAAACCAAACAATATATAACAGAACAGTCAGAATGCAAACAGCATGCCAGAAACGGTTACAGCATAATGCCAACAGATTTGGTAAATCAAAAGTTACGTTAATATGCAACCATTATCATACATAACAATAATAAAACACATGCCCCTAAATAAAGTTTAATGTAACAATTTATGTTAATAGTAAACCATAACCAATGAATAACAATAATAAATAAATGAAAATATGGGGTGGGGAGAGAGAAAAATACAGTCCATTAATAAAATTAACGGCCATATATTTGACAACAGTACTACTATCTACTCTACAGGTTTGTCCTTTATGTATGTGTGATAGTCTCCATGGGACCTTATGGGCCAAGCAGTAACAACTGCTGGTACACAACTATACAGAATAATTGGAAATCAGGTGGACCTATGTAACTACCAAGGTTGAACTGTGGGCTGATGAAGTGATACTTTGCAGTTGTGGTAATCATTTGTGCATTACACCTATGACAAGATGGATTATGCACTACTAATTATATTACATGACAGCATGACACTTGAGATACATGTATATGTTCAGTACAGTAGATAAACAACTATCATGTCTTGCCTGACACGCATGCGGATATAACCCAATAACAGTGACTGTAGAGGACATGTGATTTGAATATATTAATTGACTGTAGCAACTTTAAGAGACACTCCAGGCATAGAGTCATACAATGATTACACATTTTATTTATTTTATTTCATTTTATTAATATTGTACATATCTCTTATATTGTTGTTAGTAAACATTCAGCAGAAAGTCTATGATTTTCTACATGTGCTTGATATAAAAAGAGACATTGTAGGATTGGCTAGAAGGTATTTGAAATTAGTATTAGGAAATTAGCGGGGAGTCCTAATAGTAGTTGAGACTAGGTTAATCAGGGTTTGAGCAGGGGCAAAGCCAGTGTGTTCTAAGATATGGTTTCAGTTTGTGTTTGAAAAGCATTGTGAGGACAATGATAGACGTTCACAGGGAAGTTTGTTCCAGTTCTTTCCCACTGTATTAGAGAAAAGGGAGTCACCTGCCATATTGTTTGCTTTAGTAGTACAAACAGGTAGTTTATTCGATGAGCGCAGTGTTTTGAGATTGTTGTAGGGTGTAATAAGGTTAGTGAGTACTGGGGTGTTAGAAGGTTGATACAGGATCTTATGGGCAATGGTAAGTGGAAAAAACTGAAGCTGGTTTTATAGTCCTAGCCAGCCTAGCTGCTTTAGATTTTGACAATGGTGGGTTCTATAAGGTGAGCCAATGGCAAATCTAGCAATGTTGTTATAGGAATTTGCTAGTTTGTTAAGGTTGTTTTTTGTTAGATTAGTATAGATTGGTGAAGCATAAAGGAGTATAGAGGTAAGGTGGGTTTGTGCAATAGTAGTTCGAGCCAAAGGAGTGAGGAAGGGTCTGATCCTAAAGAGAGATCCTAGTTTTTGATTCACTATTTTTATTGTATTGTTAATGTCAGTATCAAAGTTAAGATTGTTGTCTATTGTTATTCCTAGTAGTTTGGTAGTTTGATTGGGAGATATGAGAGTATCATTATTAGATACAATTGTGAAGTCAATCGAAGAGGACTTACGGGTAGGGGTAAAGAGCAAGAGTTTTGTTTTTTTGGGGTTCAGGAGGAGGCAGCATTGTAGAAACCAAGTTTTGACTGTACAGAGCATATTATGGGTTAGGGTCTGTAGTTCAGGTGTTGTGGTTACAGAGCATATTAAGGTAGAGTCATCTGTATATTGTATACAGGTGGCTTGAGGAATTGTCAAGTGTAGGTCATTAATGAATATTGAGAAAAGGAGATGCCCTAGAATGGAGCCCTGAGGGACTCCTAGGGTAATGGGTAGTAGGGTGGATATGTTATTATCCTAAAGCACTGCCTGCTGCCTATTATTTAGTTAGGATCAGAACCATTTTATTGCTTGGGTATCTAGAGCAAGAGATGTAAGTGTAGTTATGAGAAGCTGGTGGTTTACCATATCAAAAGCTTTAGACAAATTGATAAATAGTGCTGAGGAGAGAATATTATCGTTGCATCTTTGTTAATGCAGTCTGTGAAGGACAGGAGGGCAGTGGTAGTACTATGAAATGGTCTAAAACCATGTTAAGATTTTGCAAATAGGTTATTCTGGATTAAGTGGTGTATTAGTTGTTTGTGAATACATTTTTCCATTATTTTAGCCAAGGGGGAAAGTAATGCTATAGGGCGATAGTTAGAAAATTCATTACAATTACCACCTTTGTGGAGAGGGATAATCTGAGAGATTTTCCAGATGGATGGGATAGTTCTTTCACTAATGGTTCTATTTATAAGTATGGAAATGGGATAGGCTATGGTTTTAGCTGCCTTCTGCAAATATTCTGCAGGTAACTGGTCAGTGGAGGGGGTGGTAGGTTTAGGTTTTTGGGTGAGGGTACAGATGAGGGATGTAGGGACTGGCTGTAATTGAAATGAAGGTAAAGAGCTATTATTGGCAGTTGGAAGATTAGAACTATTTGGCGATAGCTGGTTAGCAAGAGATTGGATTGCTTCTGTGAAGAAAGAATTAAAGGCATTGGCAATTTGCATGGGTTTGTCAAGGTTAGTGCCTAGCGGGGCAGAAGTAGCAGAGTGACCAGGGTGAAGAAGCCTATTAATGCTAGCCCAGAACTTTTGTGGTTTATTTATATGTGTTTGCTGTAGTTGGCAGTAGAAGTTCTTTTTATCAGAGAGAATAGCTTGTTTTGTACTATTTCTGAATTGCCTAAATATTTGCTGGTCGACAGGGTTTTTAGTAGGTCTCCATTTAGCCCAATATTTGTTTCTAAATCGGATTTTTTGCATAGTTTCCCTTGAAAGTCATGGGGCAGGTTTAGTCTTATTCTTGATAGTCTGCTTTGGTGCATGGTGGTCAGGGATAGTTAGGAATTTTGTGCTAAAGTAACTAACAGCTTCCTCAGTTGGGAGATTGTTTAAGGCAGACCAGTCACATGCCTTAAGTTTGCTTTGGAAAAGATCAGGGTTAAAAGATTTTTTAGATCTAATTGTCCTGTATGTGGTTAGGTTAGGAATATCCTTCTTTTGCCTGATTATATAAGTCAATGAGTGGTCACTAAGGTCATTGGGCAGTGTTTCTACCTTATAGGTTTGTTGGTGGTTATTTATAAGAATCCAGTCTAATATGTTTTGTTTGTTGTTGAGTTTATATGGGTTGGGGAGCTAATGGTTTGAGAAAAGTTATACAGATTAATATGAGTTGTAGGTTGCTCAGAGCTACAGCTTTTCCAGTCTATATTAAAGTCGCCTAGGATTATGGTTTCTTGTGAGAAGTTTGTAGAAAGCCAGCTAAGGATATCTTCTAAGATGTTGGTATTATTACCAGGTGGTAGGTAGATGCAGATGATGTAGACTGATTTATTAGCATTGAGTTGTATTTTAGAGCTAAGTATTTCTGAATTATTGTCTAGTGGAGGTTTATATTCTAAAGAAGTAACTTGTAATCCTATTTTATACAAGATAGCTACCCCCCCTCCCTTCCTGGTTTTACGGTCTAGTCTGAAGATATTATATCCTGGGGGGGATGATTTCATTGTCCTGTGTTGTGGGCTTTAACCATGTTTCTGTTAGGCATAAAATATCAAATGAGTGTACGTCCAAAAGTGCATGGATGATGGGCAATTTTATTATTTATGCTTCGTACATTAAGATGGGCTATGATAAGTGAATTTGAGGGTTTGGTAAGTATATTTGACGTAGGGGTGCTGGAGCTTTGTGGTTGAGTGGTTACATTATTGTTAGGGCCTGGGTTAGGATGAATATCCCCATCTATCAAGGAATGGAGCTTGAATCTACATAGTGGATTTGCGAGGCTGTAATGTTGGTTAGTTTCTTTCTTATTTCTATAGTAGTTGTATTTGATGTGGGGCATTTGATGATACCTAGCTAGTAGGTAGTTAGGTATTACTGTTATATTTATGTGTTGTGTAGAAATGGAAGGGATTAGTATGGTGGTTTGCTTAGGTCAGTAGTAATAATGTGGGAAGTTAGGATGCTCATAAGAGGTTAGCAGGTAGGCTGCGGTTAGGATAGATAGAAGTGTGAGAGAGAGCACTAGTTTAATTTGAGCTGATTGAGGTGGTTTAGGCATAATGATGGTTTGGGAAGGGATATTAATTAGACAGAGTATGGGGAGGTAGATAGGTTAATTGGAATTAATTTAGGCAGTAGGAGCTTGGGTTTGGTTATTAGCTAACTTTCAATCAGTTTAGACAATTGGCTCTTTGGATTGGTAATCTGGGGAGGTGGATTACAGAAGTATAAGATTAGGAGCAGTGGGGGTGGTAGGAAAATGTGGGTAGGGTAGGGGAGCAGAGTGAGCCCACAGGGGGAACGGAGTGGGTAGAGACACGAGTAGGGCTAGGCTTAGAGAAAGGTAATCAGCAAAATGCTTATTCTTGAGGGAGAGTTAGTTTACTGGTCTGGATAGAGTCCAGGGATGCATTTTATGCATTATTATCACAATCCTGGTAATTATTTTAACAGTCTGTGACATCTGAACACACAGTTATGTACACATAATATGGGACACGTCATCTGTACACCTGTAGTTCCTGTGGAGAGAATGATATCTGTAATCATTACATGATTGATATTGTAATATTTTTGGCAGGCATGGGGATAGAACCCAATAGTAGTGACTGCAGAGGACATGTTCATCAGCTGTATTATTTGAGTGCAGCAACCTTTAACAGATGCTCCAGGCATACAGTCATACCAAGATTACACATTTTATTTATTTTATTTTATTTTAATATTATTATACTTACTTCCTTTATTTTATGCAGTATTATCATATTCCTGGTAATGATTTTGACAGTCTGTGACATCTGAACATGCAATTATGTAATCATAATATAGTGTACTTCACCCATTTATCTGTAGTTCCTGTGGAGAGAAAATCTGTAATAACCACGTGAATGAAACAGTAATATTTATTGAAGCATAGCACTGGATTCTAACCCTAGTCTGTGTGTGTGCCAAAATGTAAATCTTACAGAGCATTTAACGAACTGAGCTACCAGGTCACTGCTGATTACTAACTGACTGATATTTGTCTAGAGCTCACCTGGAATTGGCAATAGTACAATAGTTTTATACTAGACTGCAGTGACAGTTGAACAAACATGCATGAAATTCAAGCATGACAGAGATACTAGGTAACCTATACATTACCAAATAGAATGCAGGTGCACACAATATATTTTTGGTGTGTTGATATATTTGTGAAGTCAACACACAATATCAGATCATAGGTAGGTTATCTCACCCATATGCTTTGCTTACCTCCTGTTTGTGGAAGACAGAGCATCATGTGAACAGTATATTTGCAGTGTACAGATATTACAGTGTTATACCTGACTGCAGCACTTTACCTCAGAGCATGAATACATATACATGGAATGTTAAAGTTATAACAACACAATCCTGATGTACACAAGTTACCTTGCTGTTAGTTACTGCAGCACAACTGTCATAGTTATATCATTGCAAAACAACTATAATTTGACAGTTAGTGCACAACAGCATTTACTAGGAATACCTTCTTGGATTTCATGGTATAATTTCACATTTTTATTTCACAATAGTTGTCTTTATGCAGCTGAAATTCCACAATCACACTGCAAATGTTTTGCAAGTACCTCATTATGGTTAATGCTCTACTCTTTCTTGCTTATTTGACTATAGATAGCAACATACACTTGTACTCACCACACTCATGGTGCAACCTGGCCAAGCGCCCTGCATGCACCTCAATGCTGTGAACTCTCTCCACTGCAGCTGCTAGGAGAGAAGAACACCATTATGCATACCAGTTTAACAGACATCAAGATTAGGTATTGGTGGAACAAAGTTAAAAGTACTTACAAACTTGGGGGCATTTTCAGCCTGAGCTTCCTGGATCCAGGTGTCCATAAGATCCCCATTCCTATGCTTCAGGTCATCATAGTGGTGACGGACTTGCTCATCTGTGTGGGGGATACCTGTAGCACTGGTTAGATTACATGCCCACCATTCTCAGGCCTCTGTCTTTCACTCTGAGCCCTGGAACTCCCCCTGCAGCAGCTGGTTGTCATAATTTGCCACCAACTATGACCCTGAACTCCTGAATGCTCCACTGTTGTGCCTGTAAGCATGCACCCTCTCCAACACCAGTCATAGTTAATACACAGTTTGAACTCCAACAGATTATGCTGTATTCCCACTTAGTGAGCCTTATATAGCCTGTTTTCCTGCCCTTACATGCCACTGGACAATATTTAAAAATGCTGCGTGTCACTTAGCACTGCATAAACCAGCTCAGCTCAGTATCGCGAAAACTTGCACAACCACAGCCCCCTGCTTAGAAGTGGTTAGCTGAGTGCAGTGAGACAAGATTTAAAAATAAATAGCATAATTTTTATTTCCATAATAATTTCTTATTTTATCTTGCATATATTCAAACTGTGCACCTACTGCACATCAGGATGTTACTCTATCCAATCAGCTACATGGATGTGTGGAATTCCCCTATTCCGTTACATATAACACTGAGCTATGTATAAGCACTGCTACACACCATGCCACACCACGCAAACTCACTCAGCTATGCTTAAACTTGACCTTTAAGTGAAATTAAATGCATACAATGTCTATGTTTAGATGTCTGGCACTTGCTTTTTAAAAAATAAAAAAACAAAAAAAAAAATAAGTGCATTCATATAATGCAATTGGACAGTTCAAGGTGTAAGTTACTCATCTACAGACATAGTAACACACTCCCTACACTGATTCAACAACCGTGTTCCAAATCTCTCCCTCAGGAACACACCTTCATTAATATGCATGGTGCACTGCCGAAGGGGGTCCGTGTACAGGGACATGTAACTTCAGTGTAGGCTCTACACTATGCCTACATGGATTTTATTAAATCTGGGGAGTACTCTAATGGAAAAAATACTGCAAACTACAGAATATGTACTCAAAATCTACACACTAAAATCCACCAAAACCTTATCCTTCCAAGTGGTAGGCTCTAATTACTCAAAATCTTACACCATTGTTAAATTGAATTAAAATCCCTAAAATATTAAAGCACGCACTCAAAGCACTCCTCAGTATGGAGAACATCTACATCTGTGCAGTAACTGAAACCTGGTTTAAGGCTCCAGAGACCAGCCCAGCACTACCAGGATACAACTCATACCACACATTTCAGCCACAGAACACGGACCGAAACACAAAAGGAGGGGGTGTATCCATACTAATCAAGGATACCTAAACCTCCAGGTTAGTGGTGCAGCATGATACTTCTGAGATCATCCATGTGCAACTAACATCGGGCAAATCTGCAATGCAAATTGTGGCCTGCTACAGATCACCCTCCATGACCCAGGACCACCACTCCACCTTTCTGGAGACACTGGAAAACATGAAGGTCCTACCAAACACCCTGATATTGGGCGATTTCAATTACCCTACCATTCACTGGGAAAACTACTCAAGTACAAACTCCCAGGCCCAGCGCTTCCTGGAATTCATCAACTCAAACACACTGGATCAGCTGGTAAACTCTCCTACCAGAGGTGAAAACATATTGGACCTGGTCATCACCAACATGGGCGACAGGTGTTCCACACCGGAGGTCAACCCGTTACTGGTTAGATCAGACCATAAACTAATCACTCTGGATGTCCACACCCCACCACCACCCCCAACTAAGGAAACCACAGTAAAAAAACTTTTCTAAAGCAAACTTCACCTTACTTAAGACAGAGGTGGTAAGATTCACAGCCCCCACGCTAAAGGATAATGCTGCCCAAGATGCAGAAACCTTTACAAATGCACTCTATGAGAACCTACAAGGATGCATGGATCATGCCATCCCTAGCAAAACCTAGACTCACTCTTCTAAGAGAAGGAAACCAGTTTGATGGACCCCTGCAATAAACAGGCTATACAATAGAAGGAGGAAACTAGTTCAGAAAAAAATCAAATCCCAAGAAGGAAAGACATCCCTGATCAGTATCAGTAAGAAACTAAGGTCCCTCATGAAATCATCCAAGGCTAACTTGGAAAGAAAAATAGCCAAGGATTCAAAAGATAACCACAAAGCCTTCTTTAGCTATGTAAATAATCTAAGTGGCAAATCACAGATATGCACTGAACTAGTGCAAAATAGCACAAAATATACTGAACCTACTGATATTGCCAACATCTTGGCAGATAGATTCAGTGCAAACTTCACCCCCCTCAAACCTCCAAAAGGGCCCTCAACAATACCGGAAAAGTGTAGTGTCCCAAAAATCACAGATGCACAGGTGAAAACAGCCCTTTCAAAAGCTAAAAACACAGCATCAATGGGACCAGATGGTGTCTCAGGCTGCGTCTTGCATGAACTACAAAACAAACTAACCCCCCGCCTAAACGCACTGTTCAACCTCAGCCTCTCCATAGGTTCATAGGTTCTTAGATTAGTACTAGGCTAACTACCCTTGTGAGCCATTTTAAGCCGAGCCAATTATCCCCTGTGAGATTCAAACTCTGTACCTTGTGTTTGTAAGCCAAACACCTTAACCATTAGGCCACCCTCCCAACCCACAGGCTACATGCCCATAGAATGGCGCACAGCAATGGTTATTCCTCTTCACAAAGGAGGGGCCACAACTGACCCTGGTAACTATCGCCCCATAAGCCTGACTAGCCTGGTCTGCAAGGCTATGGAGCGCATCATCATGGAACTCATTAACAAAGACATTAGGAACCTCCAAACACTTTATCCGACTCAGTTCAGCTTTGTTAAGGGCAGATCATGCCTACTAAACCTGGTTGACTTCTTTGAGACAGTCACCAAGGCCACAGACATGGGAAAGGTGGTTCGCACAGCCTACCTTGACCTCGCCAAGGCTTTCATCACCATTCCCCACTCGGGTATTACAGAAAAACTCACCAGCCTAAACATAAACCCCTATGTCACGAGATGGGTTGCCAACTGGCTTACAGACAGAACTCACACGGTAAGAATAGTGGGCTCCAGGTTCGAATCTAAACCAGTCACAAGTGGTGTCCCACAAGGCTCGGTCCTGGGATCCCTATTGTTCGACATATACTTTTCAGAATTACAGGCAAACACAGGAGGACTATGGCTAACCAAGTTCACCAATGACTGCAAACTCGGAGCCATAACTGACTCTCCGGCTGACATGGACATCCTTCAAAGGGGCCTTACTGAGACAGACACCTGGTGTCAAAGTCATGGCCTCAAGCTAAATGCCAAAAAATGCACAGTCATCCCATTTAGGAAAAACAAAACACCCACTAATTACCACATAGGTGGCAGCGCCCTTAATACAGAAGAGATAATAAGAGATCTGGGGACCCAGGTAGATAGTAATTTCTCCTTTGGCAATCATATTGCCAAAGTAGTTAGGAAATCCTTCTATGTAGCCCATCTAATTACTAAAGGGTTTGCATCTAGAAATAAAGAGGTTATAGTGCCCCTGTACTCGTCACTCATTAGACCCATCATAGAGTGCAATTCCCCATTTGGGATGTACCTCACAAGACACTTCCAACAGCTGGAAAGACCACAAAAGTACCTCACCAAGAGGATTACTGGCCTCAAACATATGTCCTATGCAGCCCGACTGAAAAAACTCCAGCTGTACTCAGTGGCATATCGCTTACTCAGAGGTGATCTCTGCCTGACTCACAAAGCCATGTCCAACTCAAAATTGATGGACATGCTCCACCTAAAGAAATCCATGTCACTGTGAGTCATGCGCTCTAGTGAGCTAAACCTCACCACAACAATAAATAGAACATGCTGGGGGGATAGATTCCTGTCACAGAGACTCCCCATGCTTTGGAACAAAATTCCAAATTACATCAGGCAGAGCCCCTCACTAACACTCTTCAAGAGAAACCTTGACGAGTGGATGGGTAACAGAAAATACACCTCTGGGATCACTTCATTGGATCTGCTTGACAGAGGATCAGTTAATTAATCAATGGGGAGGCGAAAGCCAACACACTCTGGCTAGGCTTATAAATGCCCTTGAGCAGATAGCCTAGTACCTACCTATGAACCTATAAATTAGAGTTGAAAAATGGAAGCATACCAGCTAATCAGAAATTGTCTTTACTTGCAAACTGGTCACAAAATGACATCTATTAAGTAAACTTACTTAAACTATCAAAACTACATTTCTAAGTTAATAATTTTGTTAGAAAATAAAAAGCACCTATAAAAGCTATAAAATACTTATTTCACATTTCCCTTTCACATTAACACATGCGCACACACACACACACACACACACACACACACACACACACACACACACATATATATATATAGATATAGATATAGATGTACAGACGCACACACACACACACACACACACACACACACACACACACACACACACACATATGCATATGCATATGTATATATAAATAAGATATACATTTTTATAGTAGAACATAATTAATAAACCAGCCCACTCATGATGGCAAGCAAACTTACACAAAGGCCTATTGAGTAGAAACATTGGCAATTAACATAGCTGGCAGAAAAAAGGGAAGTATTGCTCTAAACTTAAACAATGCAAAACAAACAGATGAATGGAATATGTGGAAGTCTGCATCAGTGTGATAAACAGAGAAATCAGTTTGTGATTCATTGCTTTTCCACTCATTAAAAATGTATTTGTTAACATCACAGTGCAAGATATTTACACAAGGACCCACACCATGTCATCAGACTGGAAAGGGTAGGGCAGGGAGAAAACCAGGCAAGCAGCATGGATGATGATGTTCCATTCCACTCCAGAGATGCCGTCATCCCATTACCCTTCCTACACTGCTAGTGGTTCCTTAAGTGGGAGGACTGTGCCAGATACAAGGCACTCTCAACTTCCAGTGTCCTCCTGACGGCAGCAGGTTTGGGAGTTGAAACAAATGGGGCAATTGGAGAAGCACCAGGCATCATCAGCTGCTGGTGCTTCTCCATTTGCCCCATTTTTTCAACTCCCAAACCTGCTGCTGTCTGGTGGACACTGGAAGTTGAGAGTGCCTTGTATCTGGTACTGTCCTCCCAGTTTAGGAACCACTAGCAGTGCAGGAAGGGAAATGGGAGAAGCACCAGGCAGCTGATCATCAGAACTGCAGCATGGACTGTAAAAAAATGTGCAGTGCAAGATATGTATGTCAGACACACACGCGCGCACACACACACACACACACACACACACACACACACACACACACACACACACACACACACACACACATACTCACACACACACACTCACAGACATTGGTAAAAGAAACACATAAGCAAATCTGTTGGTATTAGTGAATTCAAACAAGCAAATTTGTTTGTATTATTGCTCAGACTGTGTGGTTTGTACACGCAGATATGCAAATACACACACACCCACACACACACACACACACACACACACACACACATATATATATATATATATATATATATATATATATATATATATATATATATATATATACATAGGTTCATAGGTGTGTACTAGGCTAATAGCCCTGGAGCCTTTACAAGCCTAGTCCATAGCAGTGCCCTGGCATCATGCTGCCTGACATTAGTTCCAAGTAGAGCCAGTGGACTGATTCCCATGGTGAACTTTCTATTTCCCATCCACTCATCAAGATTTTTCTTGAAGAGGGCTTGACATGTATGGGAAGTATATTCCAGAGCATGCGCAGTCTCTGGGTTATGAAAATGTCCCTCTGGCATATTCTGTTGATTGTGGTAATGAGGTTGAGGTCTCTGAAATGTGGTGTAGAGGAATTGTGATTTCTTTAGCTGTAACATTTCTGAGAGAGCTGGGTCAGACATGGCTTTATAAGTCAAGCAGAGATTGCCTCTTAGAAGAAAATATGAGGCAGAGAATAGCTAGATTTTTTTGAGTCTGTCCATGTAGGACATGTGTTTAAGGCCTAGGATTCTCTTTGTGAGGTACTTTTGTGGCCTTTCCAGCTGTTGCATATGTCTAGTGAGGTACATGCCAAATGGGGCATTATACTCAATGATTGGCCTAATGAGGGAAGAGTAGAGAGAGATGATGACCTCTTTCTTCCTGGATGCAAAACCCTTGGTAATGAGATGTTCCACACAGAAGGACTTTCTGACCGCAGTGGTAATATGGTGGTTGAAGGAGAGGTTGCTGCCAGCCTGTGTCCCCAGATTTCTTATAACACCTTCAGTGTTCAGTGGGCTCTCATCAATGTGGTAATTAGTGAGAACTGAGTTTTCCCAAAGGGGATGACAACACATTTTTGGCAATAAGCTTAAGGCCATGGTTTCGACACCAGTCATTGGTCTCAGTGAGGTCTTTCTGTAGGATGTCTACATCACTTGTGGAGTTAATAATGGCTCCCAGCTTGCAGTCATCTGTGAACTTTGTCAGCCAGAGTCCCTCCATGTTAGCCTGGACTTCTGAGAAGTAGATGCTAAACAGGAGAGGACCAAGGACCCATCCCAGTGGGACTCCACTCATGACTGGTTAGCAGTCTGACTTGGAGTCCGCTACTTTCACACTGTGGGTTCTATCTGTGAGCCAGTTTGCAACCTACCTAGTGATATAGGGGTTGATGCCTAGTTTGGTGAGTTTATCAATAATTCCCAAGTGGGGAATGGTATCAAAGTTCCTGGCCAGATCGAGGTATGCTGTATGAACTGCCTTGCCCTCATCCACAGCTCTGGTGACTGACTCAAAGAAGTCAGCCAGGTTGAGCGGGCATGATATACCTTTCACAAAACAAATTGTGTGGGGTCTAGAGTTTGAAGATTCCCTATATCCTTGTTAATTAGGTATATC
Source organism: Protopterus annectens (assembly GCF_019279795.1). Classification (NCBI taxonomy): domain Eukaryota; kingdom Metazoa; phylum Chordata; order Ceratodontiformes; family Protopteridae; genus Protopterus; species Protopterus annectens. Next base: position 882,175,192 of record NC_056746.1, on the reverse strand, counting down.
CTTGTTAATTAGGTCCATGATGATGCACTCCATAGCCTTACATATCAGACTCATCAGGCTAATGGGGCAATAATTCCCAGGATCTGTAGTCTCTCTCCCTTTATGGAGATAGATGACTGTAGCAGTGTGTCATTCAATAGGGGCAAAACTTTAGGTGAGGCTGTGATTGAACAGGGAACACAGATGTGGTGCCAGTTCACTTTGTAATTCATGTAGAACACATCCAGGGATATTGTTGGGTCCCATGGCTTTTGACAATGAAGTTTTAACCTCTGCTGCAGTAATGCTGGGTGCCTGGCATTCCTCTAGTATTGTGATTGGTCCTTTACGTGGGGAGAAAGGGGTAAGGTTGGCATTAAATCTGTCGGCCAGTATGTTGGCAATATATGTTGGCTCACTATAGGAGGTAACATTGTGCAATAACGCAGAGCAAACCTGCGTATTGCCATGGAGATTCTTGATATAACTATAGAAGGCTTTTTGGTTGTTTTTAGTGTTTACTGCCTTCATAGCTGGCTTTAGAGATTTTGATGAGGGATCTCAACTTTTTGTTGAGGCTAGTAAGGGAGTTTTTCCAGTCTTGGGACTTCACCTTTTTCTGCAACAGTTTGTTCCTTCTGTTGTAGAGTTTATTAATGGCAGGGGACCACCACATTGACTTCCTTTTTTTGGAGGAGAGCGTCTTGGTTCTGTTGGGTATGGCTAGTTCCATGCATTTATGTACGTGTTCATACAGTGCATTGGTGTATGATTCAACAGTCATGCGTCTATTTTCCATTGACATGGGTGCCATGAAGTTAGCCACCTCTGTTTTTAGGAGCCCAAAGTCAGCTTTGGAGAGGTTTTTCATGGTGGTTACCTTTGCGTGGGGTATGGGTGAGATGTGGATTTCCATAGTGATTAGTTTATGGTCGGATCTAACCAGATAGGAATTGACTATTGGTATAGAGCAACAGTTGGCCATGTTTGTAATAACCAGGTCAAGGATGTTGATTCCTCTAGTGTGGGTAAGAATGGGCTGGTCCAGGGCAATGGAATTGATGAATTCCAGGAAGCGTTGGGCCAGTGTACTGGTGCATGAGCAGCTTTCCCAATTGATGGAGGGGTAGTTGAAGTCACCTAGTATGGGAATGTTGGGTTGGACCCTAATAGCTTCCAGGATGCTTAGGAATGTGGAGTGAGAGTCTTGGGACATGGTTGGGGACCTATAGCAGGCTACAATCTGAATTGTTGTCTTACCCAATGTTAGTTGTAACTGAAGTATCTCAGATGCTTTATGCTGGGCTACTAGTCTGGAGGTGTGCATATCCTTTATGAATATGGAGATACCACCACCTTTGGAGCTTTGGTCCAAGTTCTGGGACTAAAAGGTGTGGAATGAGTTATAACCTGGTAGCACTGTGGTACTTTCTGCTGCTTTAAATCAGGTCTCCTTTACAGCACAAATGTTGATGTTCTCCATTTTGAGGAGTGCTTCAAGCAAGTGCATCTTGAGATTTAGACTTCTTGAGTTGAGCAGCATGACCCTCAGATTGCATTTATTTATAGCTGTTATGGTGGCAAATTGGTCTTTGGAACATCACCTAAAAAAGGCACTACAGGGTTGGCAAGAGCCTTAGCCAGTATCTGGAAACCCAGGGGTGACAGATGCAGGCCATCTCTGGCAAAGCATCGAGGTCTGTCAATAATGTCATCCTAAGCAGACAGATTCTGGATCCCCGTAGAATGACACCAGAAACTTAGCCAATTGTTGAAGTCAATCATTTTCATCCCAAGAGGAGAAGTAGGCCACAGCCTGTTTGATGAGCCATAGGCTTGTCCCAAATAATTCTAGGCGATGGTAGGATGCTACTCAGGGTGAGGGTCATACCTGCCTGGGCCACATAATCCAAGAGCTCCTCCATGTCTCTTTTCATGTAGTCCAGGGAGGTGCATCTCAGGTCATTCACACCCACACGGATAGTGACAGAGTCATACTTGTACTTGTTGTGGAGTGACCTGAGTACATGTGTTATGTGTCAGATTCTGGCACCTGTTAGCTGACTGTTACCATCTCCTTATTCAACCTAGTGAGTGGGACATCAGTGTGCCTCACTATCGAGTCACCTATCATTAGTGTATTGAGAAAGCTATTTTGCCTTAGGGGCTAAGGTTGAGGGCCACACTGTGTAGGTGAGCTATGTGTCTTGTGGTTTGTGCTGTGTTGTGGTGGTTGAGTGTGTTTCTGCCTTCAAGGTCTCTGCTGTTTGGGTAGATTTCTATTGACATCCTCTGCAAAGATGAGTGTGTGGTTTGTGTTTTTATGTGAGAGCTGTGATAGTGGGTGTTTTGGAGGGCTATGTTTTGCATGTGGTGTGGTGTAGGTGTTGACCTTCTCCCCTTGACCAGCTATTCTGGTCTTGGCTTGAGAGTGCATGGCTTCCAATTTGGATATCCAAGTGCATCTCTCACAAGTCTGAGTGTTGGGAGGTAAGAGGAGAGTGTTGTCTGTCTACATGAGGCAGTTGCTACACTGCCTCAGAATGCCCAAGTTCATCAGGTTAATAGGAAAAGCACAGGGAACTGACCTTTAGACATGCCAGGAGGGATGGTCATTATTACTAAGTACTGGAGCTGTTTCCTTATATATTCCTTTTACAGGAAAAATGTCACTCGAGGTGTTTGAGTCTCTACAGAGCAATGCCAAACACTTAAGGGTAACTAATACATAGAGCCTGAAAATCTAAGGATGAAGTATTTAGGCAGATATTCTGAAGTTAGAAACAAATCAAGCAGTACTTACTGAAAAATAAAGAATTAGCTGGTCAAGAATAATGAAAAGAGGGGAGTCACATGAATGGCTACTGCCTGGCTACTACTAATGCTGGTCTCAGAGTCAGCACAGCCTCACTCTGTTGGGATGCAATACTCCTTTGTTTCTTCTCTCACCAGAAGCAAAATGTTAGCACCAATCCCAAGAAGAGAACCAGGCCATGGCCTGTTTGGTGATCCACAGGCATGCCCCAGATGATGCATGGGTCTGCAGGCTTGTAGCCTTTTTCTGGTAGATGCCTTGAACAGCAACCATACCAATTAGGTATGTTAAGCACAGACACTAACTCTCCAACCAGAAAGAGTCAGGATTCAATGCACTATGCTCATACTCTCACCAGGATCAGAATATAAGTATAGATTACAGGCTGTCACCTATAAAGCAGTTAAGCTTTCTGGTGATCAGCAGTCACACGCACACACACACACATGCACTCACACAAACACACACATGCATACACGCATGTACGCACGCACGCACGCGCGCGCGCGCACGCACACACACACACACACACACACACACACACACACACACACACACACACACACACACTGCCTTTGCATGAAATTCACTTTGTTTTTCACCTTCAGCTATAAAATTCCATTTAAACTGGAGGTGCTAATGACTCACGTTTAAAAAAAAAGTAAACAAAAAAAAAAGAAAAACGTGTTAAAGTGATATAAAAATCATCAAAATCCTCCCTCAGTTAGAATGTTTAATAACTTACAAAATGTTATTCAAAAAATAGATGCTCTTCAGTGTGCATAGAATCATAAGAGGTAACCAGGCTAATGGCCCTAGGGCCCTTACAGATGTAGCCAAGTTTTACCCATGTTTCCCCTGATTAGCACCTAATACCCATGTTCAAAAGGGATATAGCTGGAACCCCTGGGATGAATTTAAGGTTAACCATCCAATCGTCCAGATTGCTTTTGAAAAGGGCCAATGAGGTGCTTTGGTGGACATGAAGTGGGAGTCTTTTCCAAAGGTGCGGGAGAAGGTCACTGAAAAAACAATCAGTAAATCAAAATAAAAACTCCAGCAAAGATAGATCTTCTACTGAGCGACCTCCCAAACCTCTTGTATTAGAGGCACATGGGATATATGGAAATGATCCTTATGAACATCAGGTGTTTCAGCTCATTGGCAATTCTGAATACCCATGACTTGTTTCATCAGACCAATAAAGCCAAACCCCACTAACTGTGGCTATGCAAATTTCAGTCTTTTTATAACCTCTGCTATAGAACACAAGCAGGCTGATTCACTACACATTAGAAACACAGGGCTGTTATATCCAGCTGATGTCCATTATCATTAGGGTCACTGCAAAAATATTCCAAACAACAAACTAAAACCATGAGTGAGAAGGTCACTGAAAAAAATCAGTAAAAACAAAATAAAAACTCCAGCAAAGCTAGAACTTCCACTGAGCGACCTCCCAAACCTCTTGTATCAGAGGCACATGGGATATATGCAAATGATCAACAGCTAGTGGGGTTTTGCTTTATTGGCCTGAAATTGTTCAGTAAAATGATGACACAAGTCATGGGCATTCAGAATCGCCAATGATTATAAGCTGCAACACCTGATGTTCATAAGGATCATTTGCATATATCCCATGTGCCTCTGATACAAGAGGTTTGGGAGGTCACTCAGTGGAAGTTCTAGCTTTATTGGAGTTTTTATTTTGTTTTTACTGAAAGGTGTGGAAGACAAATCTGTCCCTCCAACAAGTTCTATTAATGTCACATACCAGGTTAAGGTCTTTACAGCGAGTAACCCATGTACCATTTGACTTGCGGATATGCAGCATTTCCAATAAAGCAGGGTCAGAGATTGCCTTGTATGCAAGGCAGAGATCACTGTTGAGTAGTCTGTTTGAAACAAAATAAAGTAATAGTAATCTCAGACAATCCACATAGGACAGATGCTGAAGACCTTAAATTTTCCTTGTGCGGAACCTTTGTGGTTTCTCCAATTGCTGCAGGTGCTTGGAAAGGTACATACCAAAAGATAGTACTCAGTTATTGGCCTGATGAGGGAAGAGTACAGGGAGGTTATAACTTCTTTTTTTTCTGGAGGCAATGCTCTTACCTATGAGATGAGCAATATGGAATGACGTTCTTATAACTGTGGAGACGTGGTGGTCAAAGGTAAGGTTGCTGTCAACCTGTGTGCCCAAGTCTCTCACCACTGAGTGCATACTTAAGGTGTTGCTATTGATGTGGCAGTTAGCAGGAACACTGCTTTTACCAAAAGGAATGATAATACATTTTTTGTATTGAGTTTAAGGCCAGGATTTTGGCACCAATCATTTGTTTGTGTAAGACCATCTTGTAGGAATGTTGACATAATTTGGAGAGTCTATGACCGCTCCCAGTTTGCAGTCATCAGCAAACTTTGTCAGCCACAGACCTTTAGTTTTAGCTTGTACTTCGGAGAAATAGATTCTAAAAAGTAGAGGTCCCAGGACTGACCCCTGTGGAACACCACAGGTTACATCTTTACTATATGTGTTCTATTAGTGAGCCAGTTAGCAACCCATCTAATGATGTAAGGGTTGATACCTAGCTGGGTGAGTTTGTCAATGATACCTGAGTAGGGGATAGTGTCAAATGCCTTGGATAAGTCTAGGTAGGCTGTATGCACAGATAACCCCCCCCCCCCCATCCAGAGCCTTGGTGGCTGTTTCAGTGAAGTTCACCAGGTTTAACAAGCATGATCTCCCTTTGACAAATCCAAATTGAGTAGAGCCAAGTGATTGGAGATTACCTATATCTTTGTTGATAAGGTCCATGATTATTCAGTCCATGGCCTTGCAGATAAGGCTAGTCAGGCTAATACGTCTATAATTCCCGGGATCAGTGAAAGCACCACTTTTGTACAAGGCAATAATGGTGGCCATTTTCCATTCAGCTGGAATGAAGCTGGTGTTTAGATTACAACTGAAAAGAGTACCCATTAGTGTTGCTAATTCTTGTTTGTGCAGTTCAATAAATCCACTGGAGAGTGGTAGGTACTTCATGTTTACACAAACTCATATAAAGGCTGTGATTCTGTTTGAGTTTTAAAAGGCAGTGCTTCTTAACTGACTATAATTTTACATCTAATTGAAAGTTGTTACTGAATCTGGAAGGAATTGATACGTCTTAACTTCTCATCACAAGAAATTTGTACTAAGCTAGAAATAATGGGGGGGGGGGGGGCAAAGGCCCAGAAATAGGGACAGCTTTTAAATATTGTTCCTTTAAACTTAGAAAGTTGCTAGAATAACAGATTTTGCATCATTGCATAGTCTCCGAAGGATATAAAGTCAAAACTCAAATCTCTGCCATTATTTAGTATTATTTAATGAGTTCAGTCCTTAAAGATTTGCCAGAAAACCACAAGTTTTATGAGCAACAGCTTGAAAAATAAGAGGCAAAAATCTGGACATTCTGCGAAAATCTGTACAGTCGAGGGCTAGCTGAGTAGTGTCGTGTGTGCGTGCGTGTGTGTGTGTGGGGGGGGGGGCATCGATCCCACAAACAATCTCCTGTCCACTTTTAAAACTTAGAGGGCCAGATGGCAGTAATAGACCGCGGTGGCACTGAACTAGTCCAGTTGAAAACATGAAGCCTGATGCCTGAAGAGTAAACTTTAGTTAATGCGCTCTTAAAACAGATTTCTTCGGCTAGCGTCTGGTGTCCCTGCGTATGCGGCTTTTCCCATATTGCATGCCTTCAGATCAGCACAAACCGTAGTTTAAAACCAAAACGCTGACTCAAAAAAAAAGTGAAAGAGGTAAAAAATAAAGAGGAGGGGACACTTGCTTTGTGGTAGACGTGGGAAACGATCTGAACGTTCCGCTAACGTCATGAAAAAGGAAACCGACTTGCAGTTTTTGACATCTGGATGTGATTTTTGTCTCTGCTGTCATCTTTCTGAGCTACACAAATGCATAAAAGGGGCAGCACAGAGGGATGAGGAGGAATAGGCATCTATCCAAGTAAACACCTAGACTCTTAGGTCCTCTTCAGTAAAGACAGAACTGGTGCAGATCTAGGGCAGCGGGACACGAGTAAAAGTATTAAAGCTTCACTAACGAGGGAGTCTCTCAACGGATGTGAAACACAGCCTGAAGACATATACTAAACTACAACTGGAAATCAGATCAAAAGACCCAACAGCAGCCTAATTTGTTTGGATAATGGCAGCATCTCCAATTATCACCAGCCTGAGCTTAGTCGTTTACTTCTACATGGGTTGTGTTTATGCTCTGGTAAGTTTATCTACCATCCTTTCCCGCTTTGTTTATTACTCATGGTAATGGAGAGTATGCTCATGTACCCCTGTGTTTTTAATGCATTACAGCGTTTATCACTGTGTTATAACTAGAAATACGACCCATGTATTTGGAGATACCAATGTACTGCAGCACAGTGGTGAAGCATTTATTGTTGAGTTGTTACATCATGAAAGGAAAGGAAACTATGTATCGTTTTTGAAAGGGAAGGTATAGCATTGCTTTGGCTACAGTCGCACAACTGTGCGCTCTTATTGCCCTGTCCTAAACGTGTAGCACTTCTTCTTCTTCTGGCTTTTCAAAGTTTGGGGTCGCCACAGCAGATCACCTGCCCGCTCATGATTGGCAGTGGAGTTTTACAGTGTCGAGTTGCCAGCCCGGCGCCCAACCTTCCACAGAAGGCACACACATGCACACACTCATACCTAGGGCCAATTATTGTGTCCAGTTCACCTACTGCATGTCTTTGGGATGTGGGCAGGGCCGGTGTTAGCGTTTTGGGGGCCCCCAGCAAATATCAAGTTAAGGGGCTCCTAGGCACTTCAAAGTATCACCCCATCATTGGTCACCACTCCAAAGCAGCCTTTTAGTTCATGCTACAAATTTTTATCAGTAGTATGTACAGACTTACCTGTAGCTACAATACTCTTACAGTACACCAGGTGCATGTACCACACTATATTTGGCCATCTCACATAGGGACATTCACAGTTACTAGCATTTTAGTTACAATAATGACACATTATAGCAATTCTATGAATAGTTCTAGACTTAAGTGAAGTGCTGTCTGTATGCTCTAAAGTGCATTTTCTTTTTTTCTTTCTTTTTACATAATCTTTTCATCCAATGATAGCTTGAAAGGAAATTATGATTAAGAAAAGAAATTCAGTGTTGCTGTTCAGCTTAGGTTTTCCTTGTATCCTTTCAGCACACCTTTCCTGACCAAGACAGCACAGTAATAACCATTCAGGAAATAACTGAGATAAGCCAGGATCTAAGAAGCCATAGGGATGTCCTTCAAAAATGCAACTGCAGTCATAACATGTGGGTTGTCCTGCCTCAGGCAGCCCTCGGTCGGCCGGATTCCAAAGTCTGGGTCCGACGTCGGCTGATGTCGCATTTCTCTCCGACGTCAGAGCGGATGGAGTACATAAGCATCAGTCGACGCCATTTTCTTCAGTCTTTCTTGCCGCGCGGTGCCTGAAGCAGAAGCAGTTCGCAAGTGCCGGTCGGTCAGCTCCTGTATTCTACGATACCGAAGTCATCAAAAAGCTAAGTACCCCATTGGGGACCTTTTCTTGCCTCAGCCGATGTCAGAAATTACTGAAAAAGTTAACAATTGTCTTTTTCGTGGTAAACAAAAACCTCATAAGGATTTCCACACTTACTGCCTACCTTGCCTGGGCCCAGACCACGACGTCTCAGCCTGTGTAGCCTGTGCTCGCTTCAACAAGCGCACTCTCAGGCGCCGGGCGGAGTTCGCTGAAGACTTTTTTGGCGATAATTTTGCTTACACCATGCCGTCGGATCTTCCGACATCGCAAACTCCCAAAAAGAGAAAAGACCGGGACCGACATCCTCGACCCGCATCTACCACCGACTCCACGCCAAAACCTAGCGCGAGTGCTCCGGTTCCCTCTGAGATGGTCTCTCCACCGCTACGAACCGAAGCTACCGCATTACCGACGACTCCGATTCCAGACATTACTCCGACGCCAGTTATAGACTTTCCTCCGGATACCGAAACCGAGGAAGTGCCCGAGACCATTGCTGTAGACAAGGTCACTCCTGCACGTGGAGCTGCCAGGCCTCCTATGGCCATGTCTATTAAGGCCTACACTAGGGCTAAGGCAGCCAGCAAAACTAAGCATATTACTACCAAATTCTTACCTCAGCCGACTCCGGAGACACAAATTATGTCCATGGCTGCTGATTTGATTTCCATGATTAGAGGTTCACAGGCCCATCCTGAGAGAGCATCCCAGCCACCTCCTGATAAAAGGCCCCGGGTTGAACCCTCTGACCCTTCTCCTTTAGATGAAGACTCTGAGGGCTCTGTCCACTCTGATAGCCAGGAAGAGCTCTTCCAGACCTATGAGGACTCGGATGCAGAAGATTCCATACCTTCGGCCTCCCCTCCTGAGGATATTTCTTTTGGGGAAGTTCTGCACACCATGAGGGAACATTTCAAGTGGCAGGGTCAGGAATATTCTGATTCTAGGAAACGCCTTAGGACTTTCCTTAAGAAGCCTCAGCACAGGCCCTTAGCTATTCCTCCTGTACTTGATGTTCTGGATGATTTGTATTCTGATTCTAGTGCTACCCCTGATTCCCTTCCCCCTGCTCCAGCCAAGCCAGACAGGTATTACAGGGTCCCAGAAACTCATTCCCATTTATTCAGGGCCCATACTGTTGATTTGGAAACTATTTCACAGGGGCCTAAAGGAGTTTCAGCCTCCACCTCAAAAAATCCTTTGCCCTCCAACAGGGAAGCAAGGTCATTAGAGAGATGGGGTAAAAAGGTTTACACATCCACTACCTTATCTATGAGAGCTTTAAATTGCCTTTTTCATATGTTCCAATATCAGGATTATCTCTTAGAAGATTTACAAAAAACATTAGCTTCTCCTGATCCTTTAGACAGGAAGACTTTGCAGGAAGCTGTACATAACACTCAGCAAGTAAGCAATCACTTCCTGCAGTGTGGATATGATGCACTGGAAGCTTCATGTAGGGCAGCTATGACAGGGGCAGTGATGCGTAGGCATGCTTGATTAAAAGATCAACCTCTACCAGATCATGTAAAAGCAAAACTTCTGGATGCACCCTTGGAAAAGAACAAACTTTTTGGTGCAAATGCTAAGGATGTGTTAAAGACCATCGAAGAAAAAGCAAAATCAGTTCAAACTGTAAAGGATTTCCTCCAGGTTCAACCCCCCAGATTCAGTAGGAATTGGCCTTCAAAAAACTGGTCCTTTCCTAATCCAGAAAAGTTTCAAAGGGGTAAGAACAGACGTGGCCGAGGAAGAGGCCAATACAGAGGCCCTTACAGGGGACGTCAATGGCAGCCAGGAAACCAAAGAAGTGACGCAGGGGTTTCACCTGCACAACAACCACAAACTCAATGACTTTCCTCTACTACCGCCTACCAGGGAACAACTAGAAGCTCCCTTGGGTGGGAAATTATCTCTGTTTGCAGAAAACTGGCACAGACTGACAAAGGACAAATGGATTTTGGACATTATAGACCGAGGGTACAGGTTTCATTTTCATACCTTACCAAGAAAACAAGGCATGCCAGATCTACCACAACATCAAAGGGCAGAGGCTATCAAGCAAATCACTCTGCTGACTCGAATGAAAGCAATAGAAAGAGTTCCACAACAAGAACATGAACAGGGGTTTTACTCAAGACTGTTCCTTGTTCCAAGAAAAGAATCTCAATGGAGACCAATACTGGACTTGTCCACATTAAACACCTTTCTCATAGTACCAAAGTTCAAAATGCTGACTCTACAGCAACTCCTTCCTATGCTGGGCAAGGAGTCATGGCTGATTACTCTGGACCTCAAGGAGGCATACCTGCATGTCCCTATCAGACACAGCTGCAGAAGATACCTCAGATTTCTTGCAGGGCCAGAGCATTATCAATTCTCAGCATTGCCATTTGGCTTATCTACTGCGCCCAGAGTGTTTACAAAATGCCTGGCTTCAGTAATTGCTCATTGCAGGCTCCAGGGTATACAAATTTACCCGTACCTGGACGACTGCCTCATACAAGCAGACGACAAATTGATGTTGACAAAAAATCTGGATTATGTCATATGATTACTTCAAGCTCTGGGATACACAGTCAACTTCCAAAAGTCAAGACTGCAGCCATCCCAGCAAATAATCTTCTTAGGAGCCAAACTAGACACAGCCTCTCAGATGGCTTACCTGACAGAAGACAAGCAAGAGAAGTAAACTCAATACTTCAAAGGTTTAGCAAAACTCACCCAGATGACTGCAAGGAGATTCCTACAGGCCCTGGGTTACATGGCATCCTGCATTCTACTGGTTCCATTAGCAAAACTACACATGAGAAAGCTTCAATGGTACCTAAAAAGCATTTGGTCTCAGCACAGCAACAACTTAGAGACAATCATACCACTCATTCCATGCCTACAAAAGGAATTCCTATGGTGGGCCTCGGTGAGCCAGGAAAACGCAGGTATGTCATTCAAAAAACCACAGATAACACAGACCATGACTACAGATGCCTCAGACCTCGGATGGGGGGCGCACATGGAAGGCAGGTGTATACAAGGACAATGGTCTCCAAAGGAAACACATCTGCATATAAACCAAAAGGAAATGCTGGCAGTAATGCATGCTATCGCGGCTTTTCAAAACCAACTCCAGCAAGGCCACTTAATGATACGGCCAGACAACACCACTGTGATGTGGTACATAAACAAGCAGGGGGGCACCCACTCTTACCCCCTTTGCAGCTTTGGGAGAAATCACTGAGCCTAAACATCCAGTTACAATCCCAGTTTGTTCCAGGAAAAGACAATGTGTTGGCGGACAGCCTAAGCAGGAATTTCACAGATCCACACGAGTGGAGGTTACATCCGAAAGCTTTCAGACAACTCACTTCGACATGGGGCAAGCCAGAAGTGGACCTATTTGCCTCGCACCTCAATCATCTTCTACCAAAATTTTGCACAAGGACATACCATCCAAAGGCTTGGAAAATAGATGCCCTTTCATTCAACTGGAACTCCCTAGCAATCTATGCATTCCCACCTCTGCCACTGATGACCTCAGTATTACTAAAGATCAAAGCAGAGAAGCCCAAGGGAATCATAATAGCTCCGGATTGGCCAAGACAACACTGGTACCCACTACTATGGAGCATATGTCACACCAGGAGGTGGGCCCTCCCTCAGTGGCCCCTACTTTTGACTCAACACAATTTCGAAACACTGCATCCAAACCTTCAGACATTGCAGCTAACAGCCTGGGAGATCCCATGAATAACTTCAGCTTATCTCTCTCCAAAGAAGTTCAGCGGATACTAACAGAGGCTCGAAGACCATCCACCAGAAAGGTTTACTTAGCAAAGTGGAAAATATTCAGCAATTGGAATACCAGCAATGGACATGATGCATCATTACTGAACATCCCACTTATCTTGGAATATTTGGCAGATATGTTACAGAGCGGCCTCTCATATTCTTCAATAAAGATACATGCATCTGCTATTTCAGCTAGATACAACACTGATCCTCCTGTTTTCTCTCACCCCTTACTAAGACAATTCCTCAGGGGAATCAAGAACATTAAGCCAAGAAAGGCCCCAGTGCCAGCCTGGGACCTCAATTTTGTCTTAGAAAAACTGACTCTACCTCCTTTTGAGCCAGCAGCTTCAGTTGACTTGCAATTCCTCTCATGGAAAACAGCTTTCCTGTTGGCAATTACCTCAGCAAGAAGGGTTTCGGAGCTACAGGCCCTAATGGCAATACCACCCTTTATTATTTTCCACAGAGACAGGGTTTCATTAAGGACCAACCCTACTTTTATGCCAAAGGTGGTATCTAGGGTTTCTCTAAATCAAGCCATTCATCTGCCTGCTTTCTTCCCCAACCCTGAGAACAAGGGGGAAAGACTTTTGCATACCTTGGACATTCATAGACAACTTCGATACTACCTGGACAGAACCAAGGCCAGTAGGAAGTCTGAACAGCTTTTTGTAGCCTATGCCCCTGTAGTCCAAGGAAAAGCAATTTCAAAACAGACTATTTCTAAATGGATTGGACATTGCATCAGATTCTGTTATTCCTTTCATGGAAAGACTGTTCCAGCCTATGTCAGACCACATTCTACCAGAGCTACAGCCACCTCTATAGCATTTTTAAGAGGGGTGCCTACAAAGGACATTCTAGAAGCTGCTACATGGAGCTCCGTGCATACATTCTCCAAACACTACAACCTCCCTCTATATTCCAGATCCAGAGCAGGCTTTGCTTCGGCAGTCCTGCAGGGTTTGATTGCCACACCATCTCTTTCCTAGAGCATACCTCCTCCCCCAGCTAAGCTATGGTATTCTACCCACATGTTATGACTGCAGTTGCATTCTTGAAGGACATAGTACAGTTTTGTACCTACCATAAATGTAGATGTCCGATAGACATGCAACTGCAGTCGGGTTTTCCCTCCCTCCATACCCCTCTATGCCTAGGGTCCACTCCTATCCCCCTTACTCTTAGCTGGGGATATCTGTTATGGTGTATTTGTTTTATTGCTCATGTATTTGTTTGGAATCCTGTTTTTTTCTTCCAATTTGATTACAGCCTTCCTTGGAGGGCACCTGGCATCTGGGGCAAGAAACACTGAAGAAAATGGCGTCGACTGATGCTTATGTACTCCAGCCACTCTGATGTCGGAGAGAAATGCGACATCAGCCGACGTCGGACCCAGACTTTGGAATCCGGCCGACCGAGGGCTGCCTGAGGCAGGACAACCCACATGTTATGACTGCAGTTGCATGTCTATCGGACATCTACATTTATGGTAGGTACAAAACTGTACTTTATTGGCGTTCTGGGACACATTTTACAGCATTTCCCAAACTTTTAATCCAATGGTGCCCAAACAAAAACATGAGTAAGAAAATAATTTGTCTTTTTTTTCTTTCAAGGAAGACATAAGTTGTGTCCAAGGTGTAATATTCAAAAATATTGCAAAATAGTAGCTCACAACAAACTAACCATTTGTTGCCTGGATACAGAGGTCCAGTCTGTGAATATGGCTTGCCTCTCTAAGCCCCAAAAAAAGACTTTCACTGCTTATGCATCCCTCTGGTGTTACACTGGGATGAAAGCAGAGGTTTTAATTGCCACAGTCATATTTTTCAAGTGAAGTGCTGACATACATATACATAGCATGCCTCCTCACTCCTCAACCCTGGCCATCAAAGGCAGCTAGCTACCTATATAAGTGCCTGATATGAAATTGAAGAAATAATAACTACAGTAATGTATTTTACTTTGTTGCTCCTAGACAGTACACTGCCCCTACACAAGCTATAGTAACCTTCTTTGTACACCTCTGAGGTCTGTGAGAAAAGTAAAAGAAACCATGACCACACTGACCTCAGCCCAAACAAAAGCTGTAATGACCTCATGTGCACACTCCTATGGTTTGATTGTAATGAAAATTAAGGAAGTAACCACACCCCCATAACCTGTAGCAGCTTTCTGTACAAACACATCTGAGCAGGGCTGGTTTTAGAATGGGTGCAGCTGAGAGCAGAGGTAATTATCAGCTTTATTCTAAGAGGGTAAAGTTAAAGAACTTAATCAAAAAATTAATATATATCTTTTTATTTTTCCCGAACCAGCAACACAGTCAGGGATGATTAAGGGAGCCCACTGTATCAATTTATACAGTTTGGGGAGTGGTGGCCACCAGAATCCTTTAAAATTGAAATGTCTGAATGTTCTGTGACATATTTTATGCATTTTTTCTGAAATATAATTACTTGTTAGCTACATTTTTTACTGAAATCCAGAAGCTTAATGTATCCTGGCATTATTGGTTGTATGCAGAGATAAAAATCAGTGATATTTTTCACAAACGGACATAAAAGCCACAGCAATACTAGTTTTGTACTTATTTCAGCAAATAGCAATACATTGTGCAACACTGGTACTGCCACACCAGATCAGTGACTGCTGTTTAACAATCATCAAACAGCAGCAGGGATAAGTCACTTATTTACCTCAGTGAGGAATAATGCATACCTGTCGCTGTCTCTGATTTCACAGGCCTTCCCTGATTTTGCTCATAATTTTGCTCTGTTCTTCATAAAAAGTTTGATTTACCAATAAATTATTCAGGAATATGGACAGTCAATAATTCCAGGCATCAGAGGTTTATACTTCATATTATCCAAAAAAATGCATGTTGATGCAAAAGATGTAAGTGAATTAGAGTGATATTTAAAACATGTTGCTGATTAAGCCTTTATTCTACTATTATTTTTGATATTGTGCTGGATTCGTCTGCAAAGAAGTTGGGACTTGTAGCATCTGTTGTTTTACCAATACTTATAAAACTCCCTTAAAATAAAAACATCACTGAAGATCAGAAACATCAGCTCTTTTTAAAATACAAGGTTTGCTCTCAAATCAGTCACTCTGGCCTGCTGATCTCTCTACTGCTTACCTTTGCTTATGTTTATCAGCTTTCCCCTAATAGGGTCATATAACATCCCTTTCAGGTCAAAATGCATAATTAGGAAATTAATAAATGTTTTTTCTCATTTTTCCTAACAATCAGCTGCTTTTGTGGGCCCCCTACACAGTCAAGGATGATTAAGGGGCCCTCTTACAGCCACAGGTATTGTAGGTAACTAAAGCTGGCTATGTTGTTGGTTTTAGTGAAAATAATGTCCACCAAGCAGGGCTTAATTATGCCAGAGGCACTATGCCAGAGGGAAAATATTTACTGGAATTGTGAAGCCTGTTAATTGATAAAACACTGTTACTATAACTGGATATATTTGTGAATTTTAAAGGAGATATAAATAAGAGTTATTACCCACCTCGTTTATTAAGTAGACAAGATTGCTCTACTAGCTTTTGTTTGACAGACATGTTACAAAATATCAAGATAAGAACTTGCTGTGGTTGGGGGCCCCAGTGACTGCTGATGCCTAAAGCCAGCTATGGAAGGAAACCCACACGACCACAGGGAGGACATGCAGACTCTGCACAGAAGGCACCCCAAGCCAAGAATCGAACCGGAGAATCGCTTGTTGTGAGGCAGCAACACTAACTGCTGCACCACCTTGGCCGCCCCTGATACAGTGCAACACAAACTGACTTTTAAAAGCAAATGTAGGAATTAATTATGAATTGCTTTTAAAAGATTGTAGTATTTATGATGTATTTATGTGTCACATCATTTTTGATTAGAAATATGTCTTTAATTTTTAAATATTATTGGAAAGACATGCCATGTGACTTTTTGAGGTGTTCCTTTAAAAGATGGAGAGTGGGTGTGTTAATGTTTTCTGATGAAGTTCTAGTTAATAAATTGAACAAAAGCACTCAAATAAACTGGTGTCCATGTTTGCTGTAACTTTCCCAAGCATCTTTTTTGTGTGATTGTTATTTTTTTCTTTTGTATGGGGTTCAAGATTGAATCCAGGGGAGAAGAGATAATTCTTACACATGGACAATGAAGATGGGGGGTTAGGATTAATAAACCCAATTGTTCATGCTGCTTCTTGGAATCTGTGTAAAGTTTAGTTTTATATAAATATAAAAATGCAAAACAAGTAGCGAAGTTCCTAAAGTACAAATATAAGTGGCATTAGGATATGTTAAAAAGTTTCAAATGAGGAAAAGTATGTTTAAATGAAGTAATGAGATGTTATGTAGTAAAAACAACTTATGAAAAATTAAAATTGATGAACTAGAAAATAAAAGGAAAGTATGCTGTAAAAATATCAAGATACAATATTGTCATCTTAATCTCTGGGCTGAGCTAGAAAATAAAAAAGTTACAGCTATGTTGTTGCTGTTGTTTGTCTTTCGGCTTTTTCCCGGTAAGGGGGTCACCACAGTGGAACTCCGGTCCGCTAATGACTGGCAGTAGATTTTTATGAAACGCCAAGGTGCCAGCTCGACACCCAACCTTCAATGAAGGCACTCCCATTTACGGACGCATGTCTTTCGAACGCTACCCAACCATGGGGAGGACATGCAGACTCTACACAGAAGACACTCCCAAGCCACGCTGAGAATCGAACGGGAGAACCTTTTGTTAAAGTATTAAAAGCATAGTGTAATAAGAAAGTAGAATGTCAAGATTTTTTATGGAGTTTGGTGATTAATACATTTCCAGCAAAGGAAAATATGCCATACAAAACAAACAAGTAAAAGAATGTTTATATGTTGTGCTAAAGAAGAAACAACAGAACATGTTTTCTTCCAATATATAAGGATAGCAAAATTGTGGGGAAAATTTTGTAAAGAAAATTTTTTTGAAAATATGAAGGAGGTAAATGACGTAAATATGGATATGATTGTGTATGGATATTATAACCACAAGAATAGGGAAGATGTGAGTAAAATAGATAAAATATTATTTTATGTTTTGTAGACCACTTGGAATGAAAGGCAAAATGAAATCATGTTTAATAGTAAATGAATATTAGGAGTAATTCGAAGAAAAATTAGATGGTTGTTGTGGAAAAAGGAGTGGGGGTCAAATAAGATAAGGAAGATAGAAGTTTAACATAGTAATGAAAAGTAAAATATCTGTGACTATATGACCATAGCATACATTTGTAAAAATGTACATTTGTAAGTAGTATTGCACATACTATTTTTTAAATAAAGAAACCCTACTCTTTTTGATAGGTGCTATAGGATCTTTTACTTCCATTTGAGCTGTGATCAGCTCAAGCAGATTGTTTTAACATCTCATCTAAAGGATGAAATACTCAGGAGTGCACTAACCCCTAATGCTGCAGTATAGTGCCAACAATCCAATCACATAGAGTGGGAATAGAACCTACGGCATTCTGGTTGACTAGTACCAAAGGCAAATGTGCTACCTATTGCACCACTGACACTAATTTAAACCCAATTTTGTATCTTAAATCAAATACAAATTAATGAAAGATTATAAGTTGGATGAATCTGTTAACCAGTTAATATTATCTATCAGTAAGAAGGTAAATGAATTTGTAGATAACATGAGTGAAGAGGAACAGAACAGTATTTCCTCATTAAATGAATATATAAATGCTATCATTGAAGGTAAATTACCTACAAAGGAAGCTTGTGGAAGTTATGTAAGTTAATTATAAATAACAGTAACAATTTTGATGCAAAATTCTAGAACTTTTTAGATAGTAGTGGACTGACTGACTCAATAGATGGGAAGAATAGAACTTTGTTACTTAAGTAATTTGCTACTCCCTATAAAATCTCTAAGATTAGTAAAATGACTTCTTCAGTTTGTTAGAGATAGCTGATTACACACATTTATGGATTTTGAAAATTTAAATGTATATTGGGAAGAGATAAGTATGTTTTTAAGGGGATATGACCTGATAATTGTTCTTTAACTGGCTCAATAATACTAATGAATTTTCTTCTTCCTTTATCTGTAAAAGCCAAACAACAAAATAACTTCTGGCATTCACTAGCAGTAGCTAGAAAAGCTATTACAAAAGAATGGAAATCAAACTCAGTTCCTGCATTCAATGAATGTTTAAATTTAGTAGCAGTACTATGTAAAACTGAAAAAGAAGTGATCACAAGATCTATAAATCATACTAAGACTTTTAATGGTTGGGATAGCCTTGAAATGTTGCTATTGAAATACCAATACTCTTAATGTGTTAATTGTATAAGATTACCGTGATGATTTAATGTATTCCTAACATTGTATAACAGTGTGAGATGTTGAATTTATTTTTTTCTGTGTATAAATTGTAAACATATTAAATTAATAAAAATTTTCTTAAAAAAGAAAGAAAACAAAACGTCTTTTGCATTTGTGTCTGAAATTCTGATTTTGTTTTATAAATTGTGCTGTTTCTGAAAATTAATGTATCCGGTATGTTGGAGCCATGTGTAATTAAAGAAGCAGGTGCAATATGTACACATATGAATCCATTTCAACAATTTATGCTCCAAGCCTCTATTTTATACATCCTAATTATTGTATCATGTATGCCGTAGCCATGCACAACTAAATAAACAGGTGCAGTACATACAAATAAAAAAATCCATTTTAACAATTTATGCTCCAAACCTCTATTTTATACATCCCAAGGAACTCCCTTAAAAATATTAATCTATCAAATCAAGAAGGGTGTGATCAGTTCCTTAGCCTGAAGTCAAAATCTTTAAATCCATAGGACAGCAGCCTGTCACATAAGGTACTTAAGATGGATTATATATCCCATGTATTATTCCAAGCCAAAAGGCTTATCCATTTTTATTTCTGAAATAAATGATTCAACTCCATCTATGATATGATGTCTTTCCTATATTAAATGAATATTATTTTACTTATTTGTTCATTGTATTTTGGGTTTTATATACTTTTGTTGGGAATGTGAGGAGATTTCACTTCCTGTTTCTCTGAATAAGGGCAGCTCAAATGAGATATCACTGAATGAGTGTCAGGTTGTGTAAAAAAGGATATTGTAGCTTTATAAATGAATGCCGATTCTGCATTTGCAGTCACAGAGGAAACAGTGTGTGGTGATAAAAGCAGCAAGCTGTTTTTTTTTTTTTTTTTGGTAAGCTGCTACAGTTAAAGGTATAAAGAAAATTAATTTTTTATGGTTTTAACTTTAAAAACACCTTTTTCTGGTAGGGAGATAAATGCACAGGTGACTGCCTGTCAAGCATTACCAAGAAGCAAATGTGCTGTGAAAATCAGTTGGTTCAGTGTCATGCTCACACGTATTGCTCACATGAAGATTAGAAATTAGTATTTCTTGTTATTTCAAGCTCAGTTACACCGTAAAGGGGAAACTCCACTATGACATATCTATCTACACAGATGTGTGGTGTGTGTGTGTGTGTGTGTGTGTGTGTGTGTGCGTGTGTGTGTGTGTGTGTGTGTGTGTGTGTGTGTGTGTGTGTGTGTGTATATATATATATATATATATATATATATATATATATATATATATATATATATATATATATATATATATATATATATATACATACAGTGGTGCAGCGGTTAGCATTGTTGTTGTTGCCTCACAGCAAGAGGTTCTCCGGTGCGATCCTCGGCTGGGGTGCCTTCTGAGAGGAGTCTGCCTGTCCTCCCTGTGGTCGCATGGGTTTCCTGTGGGTGCTCCAGTTTCCTCCCACATCCCAAAGATATGCTGTAGGTGGATTGGATGCTCTAGGCATGAGTGCGTGTGTGTGTGTGTGTGTGTGTGTGTGTGTGTGTGTGTGTGTGTGTGTGTGTGTGTGTGTGTGTGTGTGTGTGTGCCTTCCATGGATGGTTGGGCACCAGGCTGGCAATTTGACACCATAAATCTCTACTGCCAGTCATGAGTGGACAGGTGATCCACACTGTAGTGACCCCTAACCAGGAAAAGCCAAAAGAAGAAGAAGATATATGTATGTATATATATATATATATATATATATATATATATATATATATTATATATAGAAAGAGAGAGAGAAATATTGTATGTATGAGTGTGTGTAGATCTGTATCTATCTCTCTATGTATGTATATATATATATATATATATATATATATATATATATATGTGTGTGTGTGTGTGTGTGTGTGTGTGTGTATATATATATATATATATATATATATATATACACATATATGGGGTCCGAATGGAGAGATGATAAGTCAGCAAGTAAAGGAGAGTATTATTGCTAAAACTGAATTCATCCTCAAGTCTTGGTGAGTACCTTCACGAGGTGGACCCTGTTTTTTACAAAATCTCACCCAGATCACACTGATATATAGACTGTATTTATATAGCATATATCATGGACAGAAGTAGGTTAAGAATTAAAAAAATAGCTGGGTGCACAAGACCAAGAATAAAAAAGTGTCCAACCCTGGTAGGCACACTGGTGCCAGGACTAGAAAAGATGACAGTATAGAATGCTCAAAATGCAGAAACATTCCTACAATGGGGCCAGGCCAGGCCGAGGGGGAGGATGGCCCCCCTTTTATAGAAGGAAGTAGTAGTCCATAAAAATCACAAAAACTGATAGGCCAAAGAAGAGCCATAAAGATGATAAAGTGGACTACTGAGAATAAGAAAATGCAAAAAGCCCAGAATTTCCAGGCACAAGATATGCAAAACGATTAAGAGAAATAGAAGAAAAAAAATACTTCCACAGGAAAAACTGTCAGAAGTTTCAAATGAAAATTTGTATTCATTAATACAACAGATTTGTGAAAAACAGTATATAGATCAAGAAACTTTAATCTGTTTGGAAAAAGAAGCATCTGAGGAAGTGCAAAAATATAAACAACAAAACCTAGAGATATTTGAAAAATATAAAAAAGAAATATGGACTTGGGAAAGAAATAGTGATTTAATAGGGTGCAATATTTATGCAAAGGAGAAAGCCAAATTAATGAATATAAAGAAGGCAGCCCCAAAGATATTCGAAGAGAAATACAGGCAAAGGCATCCAGATCTGGAAAATTTCACAAGAAAAAACAAAATCACAAAGATGGAACATAAAAAAGAAGATTAGTAAAGTAAAGGTTAAAAAATAGAAGTTGACGTTATGGAGTTTGAGAGAAAAATAGCTAAAGACTCAAAAGACAATCATAAGGCCTTCTTTAGCTATGTTAGAAACCTGGGAGGAAACTCCCAGATATGCTCAGAACTAGTTCAAAATGATGTGAAGATTACTGATCCTACAGACATTGCCAACATACTGGCTGATAGGTTCAGTGCAAACTTCTCCCCCCCCCCCCCCCAAAAGGAGAGATATCTATACCAAGCGATTGCAGCCCCCCAAACATCTCCAACGCCCAAGTGAGAACTGCTCTCTCCAAAGCAAAAAACACAGCATCCATGGGACCTGATGGTGTCCCCGGCTGTGTGCTCCACGAACTCAACGAGGAATTAAACCCACAGCTAGGACAGCTGTTTAATCATAGTCTTACCTCTGGATGCACTCCAGGAGTGGCGCACTGCAACTGTGGTCCCACTTCACAAAGGCGGTGCCTCCACCGACCCTGGAAATTACCGGCCCATTAGCTTGACAAGCCTTATCTGCAAAGCCATGGAGAGGATCATAATGGACCTCATAAATAAAGACATAGGGAATTTGCAGACTTTGGATCCATCCCAGTTTGGCTTTGTCAAAGGCAGATCATGCCTTCTAAACTTGGTTGACTTTTTCAAACAGTCACCAAAGCCATTGATGAGGGAAAGGCAGTCCATACAGCCTACCTCGATCTGGCGAAGGCCTTTGATACAATACCCACTTGGGTATCATTGAAAAACTCATCAGCTTAAATGTTAACCCATACATCACAAGATGGGTTGCAAACTGGCTGAGTGACAGAACCCACAGAGTCAGAATTGCTGGCGCCATGTCACACTCAAAGCCTGTCACAAATGGTGTACCACAGGGCTCAGTCCTGGGCCCACTCTTGTTTGGCATCTACTTTTCAAGTACAAGCAAACACAGGAGGGTTATGGCTGACAAAGTTTGCAGATGACTGCAAACTGGGCCATAGTAGAAAACACATCTGACACAGATATCCTTCAGAAGGGTCTCACAGAAACGGATAACTGGTGCCAGAGCCATGGCCTAAAGTTAAATGCCAAAAATGCATAGTCATACCCTTCGAAAAACAAGGTTACCCCTAGCTACCAAATAGGTGGCAATCCACTGAGTACAGAAGAAGTTATCAGGGACCTGGGGACCCAGGTTGATAGTAGTCTGTCATTCGACACCCATGTAGCTAAAGTAGTTAGGAAGACCTTCTACATTGCCCACCTTATCATGAAGGGATTCTCATCTAGATCAAGGGAGGTCATAGTCTCCCTATACTCATCACTCATCAGACCAATGATTGAGTACAATGCCCCATTCGGAATGTATCTGACCTGACACTTGCAGCAGCTGGAGAGGCCACAAAAGTTCCTCACCAAAAGGATAAAGGGTCTCAAACATCTGTCCTATGCTGCCCGACTGAAAGAACTCCAGCTCTATTCAGTCGCCACCGCTTGCTCAGAGGTGACCTTTGCCTAACATACAAGGCCATGTCAAACCCAGATTTGATGAATATGCTTCACCTCAAAAAATCTAGATCCGCCAGAGCCACAAGGGCGGGAGACTTAAACCTCGACACGGCTATTAATAGGACGTGCTGGAGGGATAGATTCATCACCCAAAGACTCCCTATGCTGTGGAATAAAATCCCGGTATATGTGAGGCAGAGCACCTCGCTGGCCTTGTTCAAGAGAAATCTTGACCAATGGATGGGAGATCGCAGATATACCCCAGGGATTACCTCAGTGTCACTGCTCAACAGAGGCACAGCAAAATAATGGGTATAGTTCCCCATACTAAAGGGGTGGCGTAAGCCACAAAACTATGGGCTAGGCTTGTAAATGCCCTCTGGCAGATAGCCTAGTATGAACCTATGAACCTATGAACCTATGAACCTATGGAGTGCATGCAAAGTGAAGGATTTGCTGTAGAAGGTCTAACACAGGTTACATCACAGCATGATGGAGTGATTCCCCAAAGTAAGGAGAAGCAGGAAGATCAGGAGACATCTGAAGAAGAAATATGAACATGGGAAAGAAAAAGAGATTTAATATGGTGTAATATTTTTGCAAAGGAGAATGCAAAACTAACCAATAGAAAAAGAGCAGCACCAAAGATATTTGAAGAGAAATACAGGCAAAGGAATCCAGATATCGAAAATTTACAGTACAAAAAATAAGAAGACCAAGAGGAAAAGTAGAAAAAGGAGTAGAAAATCTAATGCAGAAAGCACCCCAACACAATAGAGCAATGGATATCCAAATTAAGGGGAAACCAGTAGAACAGGAAGCAATTGGTCAGGTGCCATATCTAGATATTTTGGAGCCTTCCACAGGAAACCAGTATAAACATTCACTTAAATTTATAAAACAAGAGAAGGAACAGGAAACAGTGGAAATTCTGACGCAGTCAATGCTGAGGAGTGATAGGCCAGTGAGTTCCCATATGACAGAGCAACGGATGGCACAAGATGAAATTTAAGAGAATGTGCCACAGGAAGATGCTATAGAATATTCTATAGAATGCCTGCAGGAAATGGAAAACAAGGGATGTGCTCTCACCTTGGAAGAAAATTAGCTAAGAGAAGAGTTGCTTGATTTAATAGACATAGATAGGCATATTAAGATCAATGAAAGAAATAGACTGCAGGTCAATAAAACCCAAAAAGTCAGAAGTCTGATAAAACAGATGAACACAGTAAATAGGACTGTCATTAGACATCCATGCAATATAATAGAAGTAAACAGAATATATTACTGTGCAGCTAAATTAATAACTGATAAAGTTCTACCACAAAAACACAAGGGCCGGGATTCACTAATCCTCCGTGTAAGACTAACTAGGTCTTACACAGAAACTGCAGTCTAAGAGTTAGATGTCAGCCCGTCATGCATATTCATGAGGGTGCGCTGACTCAACTCTAAGGCTAACACGGAGCATGCACGAGTGCAGGGGGCATGTCAGACTGCCAAGCAGTCCAAATATCCACGCCTCTGCAAGTGCATAAACAGCAAATGTCAACAGAAATGAGCGAGTCCGCTCAAATCTCCACAAACCCAGCACTACACTCCCCCACATTCTAAATCCCTGTACAAGTTAAAAATGTAAAGCTTACCTTTTTTATATGATTCCTGAAATAGCTGCCCATATTTGCGCGTGTATACACGGGTTTGCCCATTGCTTAGCTACAGTTAGCAGTGTAGACATCGAAGAGGATAATAAACTATTGATATGCAAATGAAGCCAAATAGCAATAGCGTAGTGGTAGAGCCCTCGCACAAAGAGGAGGCATTCCCGGTTCGAGTCCCGCCACTCTCTTCCCTATTTTCTGTTGGAAATGTGTGCATAAAAATAACTCCTGACATTTACCTTTTAAATCCCAGCAAAATGCATTGAAATGGCCTATGCGTTAGTGAATGATATTTTATATATATATAATATATATATATATATATATATATATATATATATATATATATAAGAAGGTGGAATGGTCATGCATACTGATAAATACATAAGTAACGTATCTTAAGCAATGTGAAGCACTGCTAAGCAAAATCCACTAGTATTAAGCACAGTGAAGTATAATTGCTCATAGCTTAGCACTGCTTAAACTAGCGCAATAGTTTTGCATGGAGCTGTGCACCGCGCCAACTAGTGCAACGTCGGGCAGCGTAGAGCAACATAGGGCAACATCGAGCAACATTGGGCAAAGCTGAGCAAAGTCGGCTAAACACAGCCACACCTCCTATCTGGTCTGGCCAGTAGTATAATAAAAAGCAATGACAGGCCTCGAACCCGGGATACTGTGCACCATAATCACAGTACTAAACTACTAAGCCATGACAGCTTTAAATATGGATGCATTTCCAACACACTCATATATATCAATGAAAGTTTACCCGTTGCTAAGCAGGTTTGCTCTTAGCTGAGATATTTCAAAACCGGCCAATCACAAATAAGTGTGGGTAATGAGGCATATTTAAGCTCCACAGGTGGGAATAATTGCCATAATTGGTTGTAGCTCCCATCTGTAGACAGTATGGCCAATGCTGGAGAGGGCTCTCGTTTTCGAGCACAACGGTGGCGCATTGAGGAGTCAAAATACATGATTTGGCTCCTCGTCCATCATCATGATGCAAGACTCCTGCAGGGCCAGTTCCAGGGCATGGAGTACAAAGCGGAAGCCTGGAACCATTTAGCACATGATCTCACCAGTGCCACAGGCGTCCCTCGGACTGGTGAGCAGGTCAGACACCACCATGCAGACCTGAAGAGACGCAAGGAGGAATGACTGAACCACTGGATACAGGAGGCCCGTGGAATGCCAAATGCCCCACTACTGAGTATGTAGTCATGGAATGAAGTATGTAAGAATTGCTATTGTACACTATATTATGGATAGGTATGTCTCAATATCCCTTCATTTACTTCACAGCTGCAGGTGTCCATGCTGCGAATCAGCAAGCCTATGCAGATAGACTGCTAAGGCTGTGCCACCAGGCAGTTTAGTAAATATTCTGCATGTGTGGTCATATAAAAAAAGTGAGAGAGCCTGAAAAAGAGTGTTGTAACCCATTATTAAAGGTATAAAAAGTGTGGAATAACTTCTCTGCATGTACTGTTATATAAAATAAGTGAGACAGCGTGAAAAGGTGTTGTAACCCATTAATAAAGGTATAAAAAGTTTTGAATAAAAGACCTCTGCATGCACTGATATATCAAATAATTGAGAGAGCCACTAGAAAAGTGTGTAATGTAATTAATAAAGGTATAATTCCTGGAGTGTGTCCGTGTCACTTTCTGCGATATCTTGTTGTACCCTTGCATAATAGAAATAGTACTGTTGTATTAAGTGCAGTCAACCCACACATGGGTAGGTCCATATAAAGTGGATGAAGGGAGTGCCAGTAGCTGTTAAGCATATATACAGTCCTCAACTGTCGGTTAATGGCCGGCATGTACAGGTTAATCTGGCACATGAGTAGCTTGTTAATGTGTTCCCCAGAAATGTCAGTATGCTGCTAGAAATGTAGGGGGCTGTTAACATATACCTGATAATGTCACCTGAACACATCCAGATATGTAGATACATAAATATAAATGAAAAATATAAATATGTAGCAGTAACATCTGCATCCAGGACAGTTTGTATGTCAGATACAGATCAAGTATATCATGAACTAGCAAAACCCATTTCACAATTTAACAGACATTGCCTAGTGTAATAATACATGTAGGGGATATTTAACTGCAGTCAATAGGAATGTAGTGTAAACTATAAGTATAGATAAGTTGTTAATGGAGGTATCTTTTTACACCCTACTGTATGTGCATAAACAATGCAATTCCACACCTCAATGGGTATGTCTAATCTCATAACATTTGTTGGGACACATGTCCTATTGTTATATAAATGTCGGCATTTACTTTGATGCATGTGCCCTGTTCACATACCACAGTCTTGGTGGCCTGTTGCCACCAATCAATCCTGCATGCTGTTGGAATGTCCACTGTTGTTCTATATATGCATGTGTTATGCTTGCTGTTCAACTGTTGGAACTCTGGTGTGTTGTGTTAATGGGAATACTACCGTATGCTGTTACAACTAAACTGGAATGCTGTTGGTTATTACTAACCCATATTGCCATTAAATCCTCCTAAACATAGAACGTATGGGAAGGCCGGTCTCATTGGACCCACCTGTCCTACCTCAGCTGGCGATGGCACGTGGCACCAGCAGTTACAATGCCCAGCCCGGGACCCCCTCCTCTGTTGGTCCTGTGCCACCTTCAGGTGGAAGCACTGCAGGGGATGGGGCTCATCCCCCCATGCAAGTGTGGGTGGAGGAGGGCCACCTATCACCCTCCAAATGGTCTGGGCTGTGGTGCGTAGGGAGATCCAGTGCTCAGTCATTGATCCTCTACGCCAGCTCAAGGCAAGAGTGGCACGACTCACGGATGAGCCTGCCCCTCCTACGCAGCCCCAGCACAGCCACCCCCCGGACTGTGAAGGTGCAGTGGTGACTGCCCATAGATGGGGATCTCAGTTCCACTGTTGCCATCTGTGGGCTCATGGGCTTGCGATTTCCAAACACCCTTCCCCATCAATGGTGTTCACCCACCCCATGTGTCATACTCCACCCCTGTATGCATCTTGTTTGTCTTGCCTGTTTACCTCCCCAGCCTACCTCCCAAAATATACCTACTTCCCCTACCCCATATTCCACTCTCACCAGAAAAAAAAAATGAGCAATCTGCCCCCAAAAAAAATTACTCCCCATAAATAGCTGCCCAATTCGCACACATGTCCGCCGGACACAAACAGAAATTTAATTGGCAGTACAACATACATTGTTGTCCTCACCCCTCTCTCAGGGGTGGAAGATTTCAAAATTCCATTCAAATTACTAGTATATGCACAGCTGTTGCTGTTAAAGAAATGGGCAGCTATGGACCTTCCCTACACCCGTCCTGCACAGCTCGAGCTGTTTTCCCTACTGTCTTTCCCTCTTTGTGCCCCTTTTTTCAACACTTTCCTATCTCTCTATTTTCGTTTCTTTCAAAGAAAGGAGCGTGGGGGTTAGTGGGAGTATGCACCTTTAAGCAGAAGTTAGCGTGTTTGCGCGAGTGTGCGCTTAGCTAAGCTTGTGTGCACTTAGCTATGCATCGCGCAAACCCACTTACAACTGCTTAAAAGTGCCTTAGTCACTCTGTATGTCAGGGCCCTTGTTCTGCTCAGCAGCAAAATAAAATACCTCTGTCAGTCTCGAACCCCGGACCTTGTACACACTAGTCTGCATGAAGTACCACTGAGCCATGGTAAACATACAATAAACTGGTGCTGAAACCAATATATCATGCATCAGAATGAGTGAATGTAAAGGCCAAATAGGAATGCCATAACACAAATCATGTTCTGTGGATCTTTACCAGCAGTTCTTGTGGAATTGCACTACATGACAGTGAAACGAGAACCAGCCATTCTAGCAGGAAATAATGTTACAGCAGTACTTCACAACCCCCATACAGTATTATAGCAGGGCAAACACTAGCATATCTGACTAGGGTAGAGGCCATACTTCCCAACTGTGACAAAAAGTAAGAGTTAGACACCACTTGTACTTCAGGAAATGTGTATTAATCCATATGCTCTGGTTCTCTCAAAGTCTCAACCTAATGTTACTAATATTGTAAAGGTGTACCTCACTTCAACCTACTTTACCCTGAGTCTGTTCAGATATGTACCTGAGTGTTTGAGAGGCCTGGCAGAGGCAGAAACACACAGGCATATCAGCTATTCTGCTGTTACACACTGTGCAAATAGCTTTGGAAGGAGTTCCAGAAGCATACCCTTATGTAAGAGTACAACACTGAAATACCAAGGGATGTAGCCATGTACTGGTAACAACCAATTGTGACAATGCCATTGTTCCAGTGCTGAAAAGACTGGTGTGGTGCACAAAGAATAACAGGCTAACCTCGGGCTACCATCTGGATAGGTCCACAGTTGGGAGCTACGCAGACAGACTACTTGCCTTGGTAAACTAACAGGTACACAGCAACCCTTTAAGTCCAGCAAGATAAAGTTCACACATTAAGACATAATGCTCACTGTCCTACTGCACCCCTACCCAAATGTACAATAAACCTGTGTGTTCAGGGTCTACCAAGGATGTAGGTAGGCATACTCAGAACAGAAATTTATACAGTTTTCTTGAGCAGCCTGTGCCAATGTCAACAGTAAAAAAGCACAAACTGTTCAAAAGTGAGTGAATAAATATTCACAGTATAGCTTGTCACAAACAGTTCATGTGCCAAATGAATACATCTCAATAACTATGCTTGTATGGCAGTAAATTGTATAAGTAGAAAAGAAACTACATACTCCCATGTATCTTGTGTTAGCATATGTAGGGGTGAGTACAATTCTACACTGACAACTGTGTAGTGGAAGTGGCAACATTCAGGTCTGAGTACAACAATTGTATCACTGGCTACACCCCTAGCTTCAGATATAAGAACTATACCAACCTTCTGACTTACACAATGGTCTCCACAGCAAACAAGCATGGGCCACACTCTGGAAAGCTGAAAGGGCTACGCCTACCTGACATAGCAATTTATAGCTTTGGGCTGCTATGACAGTGCGTACTGCAATTACCACACAGCAGGCTGCCTGCAGTTACCAAATGGTGGCCACCAATTGGTGCAGAGGCCATCACATGCACATGTGCAGATACCTATAAAAGCAGACTGTACCTGCTGGCCACACATGCAATCATTCCATTACAGATGGTGAGAGAGAGAGAGAGAGTGACACAGAGATAGAGAGAGTGAGACTCACACCCCCACCCACACCAGTGGAAAAAATATATATAAACTAATAACAAAAATAAAATAAAACATAAAACAAATGTATTACATTCAGCCAAAGAGACAGCTAAGTGAAAAATACGAATGCATACAAAGGAAAGGTATGTAACAGATATGTATTTACTGGCATGTAGTAGATGTATTTGAAGACCACTCTACATACTTTGAAACATCAATATATGGCAGCAGTACATATCTATGCACAGATGCCCTGCATAACTACTGCCATGGACATATTAGTGTGTAGCTGTGTGCAGTGGGACATAACTGTGATATATGTAGCTCAGCATTAAATGTCAAACATCTGAACCATGTTATCTGTGTTCTTTACAGTAGTGTGGACAATGTCTGTTTGGGGGAGTAGCGCATACAGCTATATAACCATGGATGTGACAAAGTAACAAATGCATGATAGTCATGTCAATGTTTAGCTTAGCATTGGCAACAGCTGTACCAGGCTAGTATGGTAATTAAGTATTTGCAGCTATATATACACCCTCTAATATTACTGTGTGCTCACATGTGACACCTGTTCATGTTGCAGCAAGGCATAACAAGTCAGCTGTGAGGTACACGGACTTACAACAGTGTGGTCCTTGTGTGTGTATGGCACACACATACGGAGAGATCTGTCTGTGTCAGATATATTAGCATCTGTACATGTGCATAGAGCAAGGGACATACTGCAACTGTTTGTGAAAGGTGGATACATATATGTTGTTGAAGGTTGTTATGTGCATATTCCTATATAGGTTGTAGTGTGTGGCAAACCAGACAGCATACAGTGCTGGTATATGACATGTGGTGGTTGAACGCTGTGGGTATGATTCGTCAGGTTTGCAGTGTTGCAGCCAGTGAGGCCTGCTAAAGCTACATGGGCTGAGAACACCTTCAATGCATTCCGCACAACACTGTGCAATATTATGACATAACTGTATACCTCACAACCTTCCCATACTCAATATTCCCACCATGAAAGATGGACTGTATATGTGCCTATATGTATATCAATATGTACACCAATGGATGTTCATATGTATGTGTGTATATATATATATATATATATATATATATATATATATATATATATATATATATATATATATATATATATAGAGAGAGAGTGAGAGAGAGAGACAGGGTCAAATTTACTGCAACAGATGCCTGGTGACAAAGCCATGGACTCAAGCTCAATGTTGACACTGCATTGGTATCCCTCCTTGCAAAAACTCAGTACCCATTAACTACCACATAGGTGGTAGTCTACTTAACACTGAAGGTGTGATAAGAGACCATGGGAAACAGGTGGACAGTAGTCTCCCCTTTGATTGTCACAGTGCCACACTAGTCATGTAACCTGTCTACATAGCACACGTAATCACAAAAGGTGTGTCATCCAGGGAAGTATAGGTCAGTGTTCCCCTCTACTCCACACACAGAAAACCCATTATAGAGTACAATGCCCCATGTGGTATGTACCTCACAAGACATCTACAGTAACTGGAAAGGACACAGACATACTTCACAAAGGGTAATACCGGCCTCAAACAGATGCCCTATGCAGACCGTCCCACAAAATTACAGCTAGACTGTGTCGCATACCGTCTACCCAGAGGTGAACTCTGCCTAACATGCAAAGCAATGTGAAACCCAGAGCTATTGGACATGCTCCACGTAATCAGATAACAATCCCTATGAGATACACGCTCTAGGGACATAAAGCTTGTCAACTCAATAAACAGCACATGCTGGATGGATAGATCCCTATCTCAGAGACATCCCATACCCTGGCACAAACCACCTATCAATAGCAAACAAAGCTCCTAATTAGCAGTCATCATATATAAACCTGATGATTGTGTGTGAGATAGGAAATACACCCCAGGAATCACTTCTGTGGCTCTGCTTGACAGGGCCACGTGAAATTAAATCACCCGTGTGTCAAAGGCCAGGGTAGCGTATGGATAGACATCTATAGGTCCTAGGGCCAATAGCCTATAACCTACCTATGAACCGATACACACCCACATGTACCTGTTGCAATAATTGCTTTGTGAGGTTGACAGTGTGATGGTGAATGTGTTGGTGAATGTGTCTGAGTTCTATATATGTGTGATAGCTAAGTGGGAAACTGTTTCTGTCATGGTATGTGTCAGCGTATCCCC
>NC_056746.1:882078180-882142740 GCF_019279795.1 Protopterus annectens | reverse complement strand
AGTCTACTGAACAATCGAAAGTGTGATAAGAGACCTTGGGACACAGGTGGACAGTAGTCTCTCCTTTGATAATCACATCACCACAGTAGTCAGGAAATCCTTCTACTTGGCACACGTCATCACAAAAGGTTTCTCATCCAGGAAAAAAAAAAGAGGTCATTGCTCCCCTCTACTCGTCACTCATTAGACCCATTATAGAGTACAATGCCCCTTTTGGTATGTACCTCACAAGACATCTACAACAATTGGAAAGGCCACAGAAATACCTCACAAAGAGGATTACCGGTCTCAAACAGATGCCCTACGCAGACCGTCTCAAAAAACTCCAGCTTTACTCCATCGCATATCGCCTACTCAGAGGCGATCTCTGCCTAACATACAAAGTTATGTCAAATCCAGAGCTGTTGGACATGCTTCACTTAAAGAAATCCCAATCCCTCTGAGCTACACGCTCTAGGGACCTAAACCTTGTCACTACAATAAACAGAACATGCTGGAGGGATAGATTCCTGCCCCAGAGACTTTCCATACTCTGGAACAAACTACCTGTCTATATCAAACAAAGCTCCTCATTAGCACTCTTCAAGAAAAATCTTGATGACTGGATGGGAAATAAGAAATTCACCCCAGGGATCACCTCTGTGGCTCTGCTTGACAGGAGCACAGGAAAATAATTTTCTTGGGTGACGAAAGCCAGGGTACCTTTTTGGCTAGGCTTATATAGGCCCTAGGGCCAATAGCCTAGTACCTACCTATGAACCTATGAACAATGACTCACCAGCTAAGTTGTTGGATTTAACAGTCTGTACTAGCATTCTGTTAGAAGAGCGGAGTGTTTTGGGGTTATTATATTTTTGAGTATGGGCGTGATTTCTGGTTGGTAGAGAACTTTGTAAGCAACTATTAATTGGCTATACTGAAGTAGACGGGGTAATTTTAGCCAGCCTAGTTATCTAAGGTTAAGACAGTGATGTCTTCTATATGCTGAACCTGTGGCAAATCTGGCAATAAATAACACATGTGTTAAATGTAGTGATGAAAGTATTAAGAAATGTTGTAATTTTGGTTTCTGATAGGTTGCTCATTAACATACATACTTAAAGAACCTAAGCTGTGAAATACCTAAATTATGGAACTTATCATCTAATGCATACATAGCTGCTACCTTTAAGCAATAAAGCAAGCTTTTTTTCTGGGTCCAGAACATAAAATTATAAGAAAGAATCTTAAAATCTTCTCTCCTTCATGTTCTTACTTTTCTTATTTGTATAAATTACCAGTTGTTTTTGTTCTCTCATGCTTTATACAGCTGTTTTTATGCTGGTGGATGAGAATTTTCTGTTTACTTTATCAGTTTATCAGATACATTTTCCTAGGCTCCCCAGGGTGACACAACAGCCTTGACTGTAGAATGTTTTCTGCTGTCACTTTTTCAGGGAAGACTGCAATAGCTCATTCTGACAGTGAAACTTAACATAATGTTGGATGCATGCATGCATTCCATGGTGGGTTTCATAAGATAAACGTTTCAAAATGATTTTAAATATTAAAACAAAAAAATCTTGTCTAAATAAGGAATACTATGTCAGAGACAGAAGGAAAATATGTGAAACATACTTAGTGATAAACTAGGCTGTCAAAATGCATTTCTAAAGTACAAAAAAGCATTCACACAGACAACAGTCTTCTTCATTTCATTTATAGCAAAAGATCGATATGAAAAAGTACAAAAAACCCCCCAAAAAAACAATGTAAACAAATAAGTTGTGGCGAACCCTCTTTACCCCAGGGCAGTAACTGAGGAGTCTAAATCCTCACCACTGTCTCTGGTGAGGGGTGTCCCCAAAAGCAGGGATAAAAATACACAATTTCCCATAAGAGTACTCTGGGAACAGGTTTCAAACCTGGGACTGGACTATATGCTTCACTCCAGGTTACCAAACGAGTCTCCACACTAACCACTGCAGAGCACTGTGTTCCATTTCTAGGTATCTGACACACTCAATCATAAATGTCTGATATTCACACATACACACACTCTCTTGGGAAAGACTGACATGGATTTACCTGCTGTGTTCCTTTGCAGAATTATACAATGATGGCTACCATCACTCAGATATCACAATACCCTTCAAAAGGAGTGTTCAATTAAATTGAGTAAAATAGATATTGATACAAATGGTAGCATATAACCCAAGCAGTAAGGCTTTTCAGAGTGGCCCTGGTGTTATCACAGTAGGCATAAACACTTTCAAGTTATTAAAAGCATTCACTAAATATCCAGCCACAATGAGAAGTAGTAAAATATTTAATAATAAATAAATGGATTTAAAACATGTAAATACTGAATAACTGATGCCAATAAACAACAGAGTTTCACACACAGGAAATATGAAGACAGCATTGTGGGCTAGATTTCACACTGATTTTAGAAAACTTCTAACTAACTAGCTGTAGTGCCCTGACTATCTGAAGATTAACTGTCCCTATCTAATCTAAATAACTCAGTGAGGCAAGATTATACTCTTACTTCTGCAAGGCAAGATGAGGAATTATGTTCACACACCAGGCTGTTGTCTGTCCTCAGTGAATGGAACAACTACTCTGGAAACAACTGAACTACTACTGCTGAACAGCTCTGGAAACAAAGCTGAACAACTGACTCAAAACCTGCTTTTATAACAGACGTTTTAAAAATAGCAGGAAGCTGCTATGAGAATTCTACTCTCTCATATCAGACTTTGAAAAGTAAACAGACAGCTGTTTTGAAGATTCTATTCTCTCAACTCTGGCACAAAATGACATCATATCTCTCTGTGTCAGACGGAAGCCTTCTAGCTTGTCAGTGGGAGTGGTAAGCACTAGGTAGCTTATTTACCACAAGAGTAGCGGTTTCTGGCCTAGAAATTGTAGTTTATTGGCCGTTTGGGCAGTTTGTTCCATCTCCTTCAACTTTCTGGTCTAAAAACCTGCTTTTGCACTTTTCCTGCCTTTCCTGTAACTAGTCTAGTCCAGATACAGATTTGTTGTATCCAGGACTGTGTGTAAGCTTCTGAGCCCTCCCCCAAGCCGCTCTGTGTCAGAGGGAAGCCTTCTAGCTTGTCAGTGGGAGTAGTAAGCACTAGGTAGCCTATCTACCACAAGAGGAGTGGTTTTGGGCCCAGAAATGGTAGTTTATTGGCTGTTGGAGCACTTTTTTCCATCTCCTTCAACTTTCTGGTTTAAAAGCCCACATTTGCAATTATTTCCCACCTTTTCTATAACTGGTCTAGTCCAGATACAGATTTGTTGTATCCAAGACTGTTTGTAAGCTTCTGACCCCCTCCCCAAGCCTCTCTGTGTCAGAGGGAAGCCTTCTAGCTTATCAGTGGGAGTGGTAAGCACTAGGTAGCCTATCTACCACAAGAGGAGTGGTTTGTGGCCCAGAATTTGTAGTTTATTGGCCGTTTGGGCATTTTTTCTATCTCTTTCAACTTTATGGCTTAAAAGCCAACTTTGCACTTATTTCCTACCTTTCCTGTAACTAGTCTAGTCCAGATACAGATTTGCTGTATCCAGGACTGTTTGTAAGCTCCTGAGAGGTGCCGAAGTCTGCTCTTCAAATTTTCCCTTAGATCTGCTTGTTCTCTCCTCTTCTGCCCTTTTACTAGCTTAGTAGTGTAGCAGTTTATCATACCAGACTTCTTGTAGAAATTATTGTAGCACACAAAAGTGCTATCAGCACTACACATTCTGCAAGGAAAAAGCTCCAGTACTTATTATTAATGCCCAGCCCTCCAGGTATGTCTAAAGGTCAGTTCCCTGTGCTTTCTCCTGTTAACCTGGTGAACTTGGGAATCTTGACACAATGTAGCAACTGCCTCATGTACACTGACAACCCTCTCCTCTTACCTCCCAACACTCAGACTTGCGAGAGATGCACTTATATATCCAAACTGGAAGCCATGCACTCTCCAGCCAAGACCGGAATAGCTGGACAAGAGGAGAAGGTCAACACTTGCACCACACTACATGGAACACATAGCACTCCAGAATACACACCAGCACTGCCTTCACCTAAAAACACAAACCACACACCCACCTTCGGGGAGGCTCTCAATAAAAATCTACCCAAACAGCAGAGATCTCCAAGGCAAAAAAGCACTTGACTACCACAATACTAATTACGAGGCACATAACTCTCCTAAACAGTGTGCCATTCAACCAAAGCCCCTAAGGCAAAACAGCATGCCCAGCACACTAATCATAGGTGACTCGATAGTGAGACACATTGATCTCCCACTCACTAGTTTGAATAAGGAGAAAGTAACAGTCAGCTGCCTGTCAGATGCCAGGATCAACCATATAACGCATGCACTCAGGTCTCTCAACAGCAGGTACAAATATGACTATGTCACTGTATATGTGGGTCTGAATGACCTGAGACATATCTTCCTGGACTACATGAAAAGAGACACGGAGGTGCTCTCAGATTATGTAGCCCAGGCGGGTGCAACCCTTGCCCTGAGCATCATCCTACCATCACCCAGAATGATACCACACTACAAGCAGAACATGACTGATTTCAACAATTGGCTAAGTTTCTGGTGTCATTTTAAGGGGATCCAGTATCTGTTTGCCTGGGATGACATGATTGACAGACCTCAATGCTTTGCCAGTGATGGCCTGCATCTGTCACCCCTGGGCTTCTGGATACTGGCCAAGGTTCTTGCCACCCCTATAGTGCCTTTTTTAGGTGGTGTTCCAAAGACCAAATTACCACCATAACAGCTACAAACAAATGCAATCTGAGAGTCATGCTGCTCAAAGCTAGAAGTCTAAATCTCAAAATGCACTCACTGGTACCACTCCTTAAAATGGAGAACATTGACATTTGTACTGTAACAGAGACCTGGTTCAAGGTAGCAGAAAGCACCCCTGCACTACCAGGCTATAACTCATTCCACACTTTTCGGCTCCAGAACTTGGACATAAGCTCCAAAGGTGGTGGTGTTTCCATATTCATAAAGGATGCGCACACCTACAGACTGGTAGCCCAACATAATGCATCAGAGGCACTTCAGGTGCAGCTAATATTGGGTAAGACAGTGATTCAGGTTGTAGTCTGTTATAGGTCCCCAACAATGTCCCAAGAGACTCACTCCACATTCCTAAGCACCCTGGAGAATATTAGGGTCCAACCTAATACACGCATACTGGGTGACATCAACTACCCCTCCATTAGCTGGGAAAACTACTCATGTATCAATACACTTGCCCAATGTTTCCTGGAATTCATTAATTCCAATGCCCTGGACCAGCTCGTTCTTACCCCCACTAGAGGTAGCAACATCCTTGACCTGGTCATTACTAACATGGGCGACTGCTGCTCTACACCAATAGTCAACTCCTCCCTGGTTAGATCCGAACACAAACTAATCACTTTGGAAATCCACATCCCTCCCACTCACTCACCCCCCCAAAGGTAACTGCCATGAAAAACTTCTCCAAAGCTAACTTTGGGCTCCTAAGAACAGAGGTGGCTAACTTCAAGGCACCCATGCAAATGGAAAATAGTTGCATGACCGCTGAATCATACACCAACGCACTGTATGAATACTTACACAAATGCATGGATCTCGCCATACCCAATAGAACCAAGACGCTCTCCTCCTAAAAAAGGAAGCCAATCTGGTGGTTCCCTACCA
Source organism: Protopterus annectens (assembly GCF_019279795.1). NCBI lineage: Eukaryota > Metazoa > Chordata > Ceratodontiformes > Protopteridae > Protopterus > Protopterus annectens. The sequence continues at coordinate 882,137,053 of NC_056746.1, read as the reverse complement.
TAAATAAACTCTACAACAGAAGGAGGAAACTGATGCGGAATAAGGTGAAGTCCCAAGACTGGAAAAACTCCCTTATCAGCCTCAACAATAAGTTGAGATCCCTTATCAAATGCTCTAAAGCTAGCTATGAAAACAGAATTGTAGCAGATAGTAAAGACAACCACAAGACCTTCTATAGTTATGCAAAGAACCTCCACAGCAATATCAAGATTTGCTCTGAGCTACTGCACAATGGTACCTCCTATACCGAGCCAGCAGATATTGCCAATATACTGGCTGACAGAATCAATGCCAACATTTCTTTTCTACATCCCCCCAAAGGACCAATCACAATACCAGTAGATTGCTAGGCACCCAGTATTACTGCTGCACAGGTTAAAATAGCACTGTTGAAGGCCAAGAATACAGCCTCTATGGGAACCTGACAATATCCCTGGCTGTGTTCTACATGAACTACAGAGTGAACCGGCACCTCACCTGTGTGCCCTGTTCAATCACAGCCTCACCTCAGGCTTTGTCCCTACCAAATGGCACACTGCTATAGTCATCCCTCTCCACAAAGGAAGAGCGACTACAGACCCTGGGAACTATTGCCCCATTAGCCTGACAAGTCTAATATGCAAAGCTATGGAATGCATCATCATGTACCTAATAAACAAGGATATAGGGAATCTCCAAACTCTGGATCCCACACAGTTTGGTTTTGTGAAGGGTAGATCATGCCTGCTCAACTTGGTCAACTTCTTTGATTCAGTCACCAGAGCTGTGGATGAATGCAAGGTGGTTCATACATCCTATCTTGATCTGGCCAAGGCCTTTGACACCATTCCCCACTCAGGAATCATAGAAAAACTCACTAAGTTAAGCATCAATCCCTATATCACTAGGTGGGTGGCAAACTGGCTTACAGATAGAACAAACAGTGTGAAAGTAGCTGACTCCAAGTCAGACTGCCGACCACACGTGGAGTCCCACAGGGATCAGTCCTGGGTCCTCTCCTGTTTGGTATCTACTTCTCAGAAGTCCAGTCCAACACAAAGGGACTCTGGCTGACAAAGTTTGCAGACGATTGCAAGTTGGGAGCGATTATTAACTCCCCAAGTGATGTTGACATCCTACAGAAAGGCCTCACTGAGACCAACGACTGGTGTCAGAACCATGTCCTTAAGCTCAATGCCAAAAAATGTGTCATCATCCCCTTTGGGAAAAAACTAGTTCCCATGAACTACCACATCGTTGGTAGTCCACTGAACACAGAAGGCGTTATAAGAGATCTGGGTACTCAGGTTGACAGAAACCTCTCTTTTGACCACCACACTGCTACTGTGGTCAGAAAGTTCTTCTATGTGGCACATCTCATTACTAAGGGTTTTGCATCCAGGAAGAAAGAGATCATTGTCTCCCTCTACTCTTCCCTCATTAGGCCAATCATTGAGTACAATGCTCCATTTGGCATGTACCTCATTAGACACCTGCAACAACTGTAGAGGCCACAAAAGTACCTCACAAAGAGGATCCTAGACCTTAAATACTTGTCCTATATGGACAGAGTCAGAAAACTCCAACTATTCTCTGTCTCATATCACCTACTCAGAGGAGATCTGTGCTTGACTTACAAAGCCATGTCTGACCCAGCTCTGTTAGGAATGCCACATCTAAAGAAATCCCAATCGCTCTACACCACATGCTCCAGAGACCTCAAACTCATTACCACAATCAACAGAATGTGCTGGAGGGACAGGTTCATAGCCCAGAGACTGCCCAAGTTATGGAATAGGCTTCCCATACATGTCAAACAGAGCACCTCACTGGCCCTCTTCAAGAGGAATCTTGATGAGTGGATGGGAAATAGAAAATTCACCCCAGGGATCACTCCAGTGTCTCTACTCGACAGAGGCACTTTAAACTAAGATCAGGTGGCATGATGCCAGGGTAATCCTATGGGTTAGGCTTGTAAAGGCTCCAGGGCCATTAGCCTAGTAGACACCTATGAACCTATACAGACTCCTCTTTTCCTTTAGCATCAGGTGTTTCCTTAGCCACCCCTGTCAAGCCTCATAAAATAGGATCCAAAAGCTGTACCTGTCTCAACTCTATCTTTGTAACCTCTCTTAGCTTCCCTTTCACAGGAAGCCTAGTGTTTTCTGACAGCAGTACCTCACTGTCAGTCTGGGTACTACTTCTCACCTCTGTTCTTGCAGTCACCATGTCTACGGGAGCACCAGTACTTACCAGCAGCTGTGACTCACTTTTAGGCTCACTGCTACAGGGTAGCTTCCTCCCTGAAATAGCCACATCACCAGCTCCAGCTTCAGGCATAGGATCTGTCTGGGTCTCCCCCAGGCTACCAGATCTACAAGCCTGTCTTCAAGCTTGACTACTTGTAACTGCATGCACACAAGGTACTACATTATCGATATCATTCCCTATTAAGACATATGCAGGGATATCCTCAAGCATACCTACATGCTTGCTCCCTTTCCCACCCTCCCAATCAAGATAAACCCTGGCCAAAGGTATTTGGAATGGGGTCTCACCCAAAGCTCCAACTGGTGTGGACTGCTCAAGCAAGTACTGCTCCTCTTTAACCACTACAGGCCTCAAAATGGTTATATCAGAAGCTATGTCTCTCTTAGCAGTGGCCTGTCTTCCATCCACTAAGATAGGATACAAATTTTGGTGATAGTTTGGCACCTCTGTTGTTTTCAGACAACTTACCACTGGCATTCTGTCATTCCCACTTGCTGGCCCCTCACCTTTTGTTTTCCAGCTTTCTTCAAAGGACATTTGTATGCCACATGGCCCCTCTGATTACATTTAAAACATCTAATCCCTAATCCTGACTGTGTGCTTGAACTATAGGCTTCTCCTGTTACTAGTGAACTCTGTTGGATTGGTTTAGGCTGGCCTCCTATGTGCAGCACTGGGTATCACTTTCTTATGGAGTGGTGCCCTGCTTGCTAAGTAGAGATCCCTTTTTCTCCACAACTCATTTGCAGAGTTGCACTCTCGGCCTGCCAACCAGATTCTCATGTCCTCTTGCAAAGTGCTGTGAGCTTGTTCCCTCATTAAAAGGTCTGCCAGTCCTTCAAAAGAGGCGACCTGACACCCACTCACCCACCTGTGGAAGTAAGTACGTAAATCAGCAATGTAATCACATACCCTTTCATCTGCCTTGCTTCTATGTTCACAAAATGTTTTTCTGTACATTTTTGGGGTTAATTTGAAACAGTCAAGTAAACATTATTTTACACTATTGTAACTCAAACAATCAATATCAGATAGTTTAGCAATTGCATTAACAGCTCTACCATGGAGTAAGGAACTGTACCCAGAGCCCTTGGTCAACATTATACTGTTTACATACCCTCTCAAATATATAAATAAAACTATTAAAGTTACTGCCCTCCCTGTACTGAGGAAAAAAATTACTGATCTTCATGGCTTCTGGGGTTTGGTCATTCCTTCACCATTGCCTCCTGACCCTGTTGAAGGGTTAGAAACTTCTTTTTATGCTGTCTCTGCTTCTCAGTTTCTTCAGCTTCCATCTCCAATTGCTGCAGTTCATACTGATGCTACTGCTCCCTTTCTTCAGGCTTCAGTTTGAGTCTCTTTAACTCCAGATGGATTTTTAATTCCTCTTTGGAAAAGGTGAACTGTCCTGTCTTAGAAAGCTGCATATCCCCAAAGCCAAACTGGATATCCTCCAATCTGCTGGTCTGCTCTGCAGCTGCAACTAATGCTGAGATCATTGTTTCCTTAGTGAGGTTGGCATGCTCCAGTCCTTTGGCTTTGCACACCTTGGCCAACTGGTTCATTGTCAACTTGCTATAATCCTCTGCTAACATCATTTTCTGCTGTCCCTGACTAAACTGACTAAAAATAAATAAAACTGTTGTGACAATGAAACTCTGTATGTTCACCTTGTGGCTGTTGAGAGTGCACACCTCAGTGGCAACTACCCACTGGCTACTAAAGCTCAATTAAAATCCCACACCACTGTCACCAATATGTAATGAGCCCTCTTTACCCTGGGGCAGTAACTAAGGAGTCTAAATCCTTACCACTGTCTCCGATAAGGGGTGTCACTAAAAGCATTGAAAGAAATACACAATTTCCCCTAAAAGTACACTGGGAACATGTTCCAAACCTGGTACTGGACTATGTGCTTCATTCCAGGTCCCCAAATGAGTCTCCACACTAACCACTGCATAGCACCCTGTTCCAGTTTTAGGTATCTGACAAACTCACTCTTAAATGTCTGATATTCACACATACACACACACTTGGGAAAGACTGACACATATTTACCTGCTGTGTTCCTTTGCAGAAATTACAAGGTAATGGCTGTCACCAGTCAAATACCATAACACTCTTCAAAAGGGGTGTTCAATTAAATTGGGTAAAATAGATATTGATACAAATGGTAGCATGCAACCCAAGCAGTAAGGCTTTTCGGAGTGGCCCTGGTGTTATCACAATAGGCATAAACACTCTCAGGTTATTAAAAGTATTCACTAAATAACCAGCCACAATGAGAAGTAGTAAAATATTTAACAAAAAATAAAAGGATTTAAAATATATAAATACTGAATAACTGATTCCAATTAACAACAGAGTTTCACACACAGTAAATATAAAAACAAGACTGTAGGATAGATTTCACACTGGTTTTAGAAAACCTCTAACTTACTAGCTGTAGTTTCCTGACTATCTGATAATTAACTGTCCCTATGTAATCTAAATAACTCAATAAGGCAAGATTATACTCTTACTTCTGCAAGGCAAGATAAGGATTTATATCCACACTCCAGGTTGTTGTCTGTCCTCAGTGAATGGAACTACTCTGGAAACAACTGAACTACTACTGCTGAACAGTTGTGGAAGCAAAACTGAACAATTGACTCAGAACCTGCTTTTAGAGCAGATTTTTTAGAAGTAACAAGAAGCTGCTATGAGAATTCCATTCTCTCATATCAGACTTTGAAAAGTAAACAAACAGTTGTGACGATTCTATTTTCTCAACTCTGGCACACAGTGACATCACATCTAGGTCAACTGACTCTGGCATAACATACATTCAGAATTCTCTTTACAAAGAACATGTAGATTTGTTCAGTCAGCAGAACAATGTTTGCCATTCAAACATCTTACATAAATCAGAGTGATAATCAAAAGACATAAACTTATTTACAAATTTATAGCTAGTCATACTGACATATGTAACGCATGGTAATTTCAATTCTTTACAAATTTTCAGTCAAGCTAGCACAGATAACAATATCTAATATCCTCACATTAGTAAATAAAACTAACCCTGCTGCATTGTGATATTTATAAATGAAATTATTTATTATTTAAGTGCATCTGTGACTGATTTATCAGGAAAAACAAACAGAAAATCATACATTAACTTAAAGCTCTAGCACAGTTCTAACACTGAAAAACAAACACAAAAATTTCAGATTACAGTGACATTTCTTTTCACTTTTTTGGTAAAAGAAAACAATGCCATGTTGCATTTTATGTTAAGTATCTGGACTTGTCAATCAACAGTGCACCTAATGCAGCTGTGTGCCCATCTGAAATGTAATAACATTAGCAAGTATAGGTATTGAAAGGTGACATAAATCATGCAAGTCTTTACAGTAAAAGTCAATAATCTGAATTATACAATTGTACACTTGCTTATATGTCTATGAACTCATCACTAGGACATTAGGCTAATCTCTGGTCAGCATGTTGCTTTGTTGTGAAGGCTGCATAGATTTTCATGAGAATCTAGACAAAAAAGAAGCAAACAGTATAAGAAAATGTGGTTTGTTTTAGTTTGTATTGTAGGCCTAATTGCAGAATAAACCCTGCTATTTAAACAGAAAGATTATTTGATTTGACATATGGCCAATCATCACAACACAGGCTAGTGGGCAATGGGAAATGAGGTATGGTTTCCAAAACAGTGCTTCACAGAAAGACTAATAAATGAGCAGTTAGTTGATGGGAGTGCCTGAACTTTTTAAAATGTACATACACCTCATCATAACGATAATATCTGCGACTGAAGTAGGGTGAATTTGGACAACAGAAACTAGAGACTTTTTTATGACTGTAGAGCAGGCAGTCTTACATTCTCTGCAGTAGGGTTACAGTTTGCATGAATATTATACATAATATTTAAACTTACTACAATTTCTTTTATGTAGAAGGTCTTGATGATAGGAATGAAGCTAAAGATAAAAAAGACTAAAAAAAAGAAAGACATCAAGTTTAACAGTGAGCAACATAGCTCCATATAAGTTTAAATTAAGGTTAGTGCTTACAACTAAATCTAAGCCACCTAAACAAAGAGCATGGGCTGTATTCAAACAGATAGTTACCACTAAGATTAAAGTTAACATTGCAATGTGTGAGTGGTTTTTGAAATATGATTAATAGCTGTGGGATTAATGGATAGGTACATATTTAGTCATACAAGTCATACACTGAATGCTCTTTATTATCTAGAGCTTTATTAAGAATTCTTGTTAAAGAAGAAAATGGACATATGGATCAAGTAAGGCTCCAAGGCAAGGAGGTGTTATCTGACTTTTCTCTTTCTTTGTGTTACTCAAGTGATGTGAGTACAAACATCGTTTTACAGGAATGAAAAAGTATTACTGTTGGAATAAGTGACTTGCTGAAAGTCATATAATAAGCAACTGAAAGCTGAGAGTGTTAAACTCAGGACTATAAGATAAAAAAAATCACCAGTTCACAATCTTTACTTTTGTCATACTACAAGCAAATTATGTCAGTTTAGATGAGATAGTTCACTCTTGAACTAGATTTGATGGATTGTTTTGGGTTTCAGTAGCAGTTATGCTTGGTGCAAAGCTTAGCCTTGATATTACTGAAACCTTAAAACTGAATCTTAAGCATATTTCATCATTTTGTCTGAAATATTAAGTGGGATTTGACAGATAACATGAAGTTATGACAGGCGACAGCAAATATTTTACTTCAGGATACACATTACTATGGATGAGCATAATTTTGACTGCATTATTCCCTAAGCTGTATTTAACCTTCATGTCTCAAACTCCATCTATGACAGCATGTATGTTTTTGCACACGTGTATGTGTGTGTTTTTCTGAGGTGTCAATGTAGTGTGTACCTGTGTATTGTCTCGTAGGATCTGTACTGCAGTGAAGCCCTGTTTAGTTGGGTGCTCAGTGAAAGGGTGCAGAAGTGCTCCATTTGAATGATTCATCACCATGTACATTTTCACTTAATGAAATGTTTTTCTAGTGGGACTGTACGTGTCTTTGAATTTTTAAATACTGAAGAGTGATCTGATCTACTCACTCCATGCAGTGCAAGTTGCTATGTAGTACCCAGGTCTATATTAGAACATCGAAGTTTCACAACTTTGAATGTTTTAATGTCGACCCCTATTCAGCAAACGCTGACAACATCGATCATGCAGAACAGCGAATTTTTTTCCTAGGGAAATATTTGCTGTTCCGAAACACATACACACAACACAAGCACACCAAACAAACAGCAATCCACACACATACATCTGAAATCTTACAGCTAACCCTACACTAAGCTGTACAAACACACTAACTATCCACTTACCTTAACCCAAACCCTAACCCTAAGGTCCATCACTATCGCGCACTCACCTCACCCGCGCCCTAACCCTAACTCACCTACCACACGCTAACCATCACATCCACACAATCGCACACTTACCTGACCTGTGCCCTAACTCTAACTCACCTACCCCGCCCTAACCCTCACGTCTACACAATCGCACACTTACCTGACCCGCGCCCTAACCCTAACTCACCTAACCCACCCTAACCCTCAAGTCCACACAATTGCACACATACCTAACCTGTGCCCTAACCCTAACTCAGCTAACCCACACCCAATCGCACACTTACCTAAACATGACCAGTAACTTTCCACCACAGCGCTAAAAATAGTGAAGTGACAGAAACGGACAACCGAATTCTTTACCTAGGAAGACATTTGTTTTTCTGTTGTTTCGCTATTTTCAGCATTCGCTGAATAGGGGTCGATATTAGAACATTCGAAGTTGTGAAACTTCGATGTTCTAATATAGACCCGTAGTACCCCAGTCAGGAATACTGACCTAAATTGAACAAGCACAGCATACAGTAAAAAATTACTTGTCAGGCTTACATCATAGGAGTGGTATGAAGCACAAAAGCCAGTGACACCCAGTCACGTTATAAATTTCCGGATGCAGTCAGCACTGAAGTTATACAGTGCAATGACTGCATTGTAGCTAGAGTTGTGCTTTAGTTACAGGAGATCCCAGGCCCACGTGCTTCTGTTGTGACTGCAGAAGAAAATCAATCTAGGCCTCTTTGTGCAGCCTGTGCAACAAGGCAGAAGGCATGCAGCTGTCGCATCATTGGGTCTGAAGTGATACAAACTCTTAAGTAACACTGAAATACAGCCAATGCAAACCCATTTCATTTTAATAAATATGGTGCAACAGTAGCAGCCTTCTCAAATATATCTGCAACTTTGCTCTACCTTCCCAAAAGAAAGAAATACTAAAGTTACCATGAAAATTCAGTGCAAGTGTATCACTGTGAATTATGTGAAAAATAAATGAGCAAGAAAATAAAAACAAAAATGAGACATTTAATGATCACGTTGTCATAGTTTTCTAATGTAAATAATCCCAAATTGTGTGGAACAGGTTTATTTCATTGTTCTCTCAATAAGAAAAGATGCATGCCCAACAACGCTTTATAGGTGTTATAAGAAAATGGATAAAGTAATGATTACATCTGAGGATCCATCCCTTGAGTCAACTTAAGATTTCCCCACTTGTTCTTAAAATAAAAAAAAAAAAAAAATAAGAAAGAAATCTGAGTACTACTTAATTCACTATTTCTTTTTCCTGGGAGGTGAGTTCAGTGACTGAAACAACTAACAGGGAGACAGATAGAGTATGCCTTCCAGGAGGATGCTATCAGGATTATACAGGTAGAAGAGAATCTGTGGTTGATTACACTGGAAATAGACATCACCTTCCATCTGCTACCACTTTGTAGCAAAGAGTACTGGGTGCCTTTTGGTTATGAAATTGAATGGAGAATCGCTTTTATGACAAGCTCATTCTCATAAATAAATAAAAAGATAAAGCAGCCACTACCACGCTGAAAATAAAATAATGTAGTTTAATAAAACAACAAGAAAAACAAAGTCATACGTGCTGTCGGGTAAATCCCTTCATCAGATGATAAACTCAGTAAAATACATTGTATCATTTATAATACATCTCATCCAATCAAATTCAGTAATTAACCCTCCTTCTTGCTAAAGCCGGTTTTAAAGGGACCACATCATTTAGACCTGGAGCTTTATCAGCTCCAAGTCTAAGAATCCATTGCATCTCTTTATACTCATTTTAATTTTTTTAAGTCCCCCATCCGCTGACTTTTTTTCACAACAAATATAACCATAAATGCAAAAACATGGTCTTTATGCTGTGCTATATGTTTAAAAAGTGCATTCTGTTTCTTTTCCAGTCTTATATCAGACATAGGGTTATAAATTCTGTCTTTAAGCCTGCAATTGGTTTTGCCTACATAATATGCAGTACAATTCTGACATTGAGCAATATAGACCATGTTTTGAGTATTACAGTCAGCATATGCATTCAAAAAAATAACTCTTGTTAGTCCTAGGATGAGAGAAACAATTATTTTGCATAATATGTTTACAAGCTTTACAATGTTGACAGGGAAATGTGCCCTTTTTCTTGGTACTATAACCCTTACTACTGATCTGATATGGTTCATGACATAAAATGTCTTTCAGATTTTTGTTCCTTTTAAAAATGAACATGGGTTGTGTCCCTACAATTTTGGTTATGTTTTCATCTGTAAGCAAAATCCTCCAGCTGTTTCTAATAATATCACATATACCACCTATATAATTTCCATATGTTAAGCTCATCTGTATACCTGGGGAAGCCACGGTGGTGCAGCGGTTAGCATTGCTGCCTCACAGCAAGAGGTTCTCTGGTTCAATTCTCGGCTGGGATGCCTTCTGTGCGGAGTCTGCATGTCCTCCCTGTGGTCGCGTGGGTTTCCTCCGGGTGCTCCGGTTTCCCCCACATCCCAAAGACATGCAGTAGGTGGATTGGACACTCTAAATTGGCCCTAGGTGTGAGTGTGTGTGTGTGTATGTGTATGCCTTCTGTGGAAGGTTGGCGCCAGGCTGGCAACTCGACACCGGAAAACTCTAATGCCATTCATGAGCAAACAGATGATCCACTGTAGCGACCCCTAACTGGGAAAAGCCGAAAGAAGAAGCTCATCTGTATACCTCTATTTTCATTATTAACCTGACTATTAATTTTATGCAGTTGTTTCGTTACCCTATGCATCCATGGTTTAGCTTTATCTCTCCTGTATCTATCACTGTTTTTTAACTCTTTATCCAGTAGGGTATTGGTATAACCTCTGTCCATAAAATTACTTTTCAATGATTTTAACTCCCGATGAAAGGAACCATCATTTGTGCATATCCTGGATATTCTACATATCTGCCCCTTCACAATATTCTGGAAAATGTGTCTTGGATGCATGCTATCAAATCTAAGCAGACTATTAGTCCAACATGGCTTTCTGTAGATTGAAGTCTGTACATTTTCATCTGCTTTTTTAGATATAAATACATCTAGATATTCTATAATACTGCTGGAATAATTCGAGAACCTAAAAAAGTTTGTTGTTGACTCAAGATATGTAACAAATGACTCTAGCTCAATAATAGTGCCACACCATAAAAAAAAGACATCATCTACAAACCTGTTATAAAACAGTAATTTTTCTGTCCAGTCATGTTGAATATCAAAGATAACCATGTCTTCCCAATATGCCAAAACTAAATTTGCATAGGTACTAGCGCATGGCGTCCCCATGGCTATACCTTGTTTTTGACAGTAATATTGTGTTTGACTAAGAAAGACATTCTCTAATATTAGCTTTAGTAGAGAGCATATACAAACTTTTTCATCTATATGTATGTTGATTCTCCTATCCAGTATTGTACTTATGGCTATAATGCCATATTGATTATTTATAATAGTACATCAAGGGTAACAAATATGAAAGTTTTTGGATTAACTTAATGTAAAAAAAGTGCCTAATGAATGCAAAAAGGTAGCTGTGTCTTTTAAAATTCTGGAAAAATCTTGCAATAATGGTCTCAGGGTACATTCCACCCATATCGAGATGTTTTCCATTGCCCATCCCCTGTCTGAGACTATAGGTCTCAGAGATGGTGTCTTAGGATCCTTGTGGACCTTGGGCAAGGCTTTAAATATGGGAATGGTAGGATGTGGTATAAACAAAAATGTAAATAATTCATGGTCTATCAAACCACTTCTTTCCATATTATGTAGAGATGCATGTATCCTATGAATGTAAGCATTAACCATGACTGGGGATATCTGCAGGAATGTCTGTTTATCTCCTAATAGTGTAGCTATTTTTGTAGTATAAAACTCTTTGCTAAGGACTACAACAGCACCACCTTTCTCGACGGATTTAATGACTATATTATTATTATTTTTCAATTCAACTAAAGCTTCTCTATGTTGCTGATCTAAATTAAGAAACATAGATCTACATTTATCCTGTAAATATTGTTCAATCTCTCTTTCACATGATCTAACAAACATTAATAATGTAGGATTTAAAACGGGTGATTGGTTGTTTTAGCAAAAATGTTTTTTGAACATCATTAGTATCTTTAAACATTTGTTTCAGCATTACATTGCTTGTAGGGAGTAGAACCCACAGCCTTCTGCATCAAAAGCAAGTATACTACCCGTTGTGCTAGTAACAATGCAAGCAGACTTGGCATAAGCAGCACTAAACTTCTCTTCCCCTGAAGCTCTCTGCTTTTTTTAAAATCCTCACTTAACTACTTGAATCACAAGTGGAGATATAGGTAGAGAATTCAGGCTCTTGTACTGAAGGTACAGGGTTTGAGCCTGAGTAACACTAACCACCAGGTATACCTAACTGGGGCATACACACACACACACACACACACACACACACACACACACACACAAACACACACATATTTCCCTCCAGCAGCCACAAAGATCCGACAATCCAACAGATCTACAGCAATATCTGGTCAAGTCTTTTCCTAGTGATAGTAATATTTCAAATGGGACAAAACATTGTTACCTTAAACAGCTTCCTAGCTGTTGAGCATTTTTAGAATTTTGATTTGATGTGACTCATTTCATCAGATGTATTTCCTTATTTGGTGAGTGACTCAAGATCAACAAATGCCATACTAGATGAAGTGAACAGAATTCAAGAGCTATATACTAACACAGATGAATACATTAATTGCTATTGCTAAAGATAAATAAAATAGAACATATACCAGTGCATTAAAATCTAGAACTCCTGTTTATTAAATTTTCAAATTACTATAGAAATGATTATTGGTTAAGAAACCACCAAGGTACGAACTCCAGAACACAAAAGTCTAAAAAATGGTAATCCTTTGTGACAAATGCTTCTCTATTGCTATTAAAGAAACATAAGACAAATGCTTCTGTATAACTATTAATGGAACACATTTAAAAATAAAACTCCATAAGTAACAGTATACGCTACAAATTTAATTCATAACAAGTTTATGCTAACCGATACTATTTCTATCGCTGAGATGGAGACCAAGTATTTTGGAGAATTATACAATCAAGATGGTTATCAGGCAAAATAGTGGAATACATGCAAAAATCTTAATTTGAAGAATTTTCTCAAAATTACTAATTCTTGTGTACAAGACATTGAGGATGCAATCTCCAATTTTATATCAAAGAAAGCCCCCAGGCCTTACAGTATACTAGACTGATTTTGTCAAGTCTTCCAAGATACGTCAGCTCTTCATATATTGAAATGTATTTTTACCCTTTCAAATTGGATTCCAGCACCCCAACAGAATTTTAGCTACAACTATATTCATATTTAAGGACATATCTAAACCTTCAGCTTTAAATAATTAGCATTTTATACCACTGCTAAATATAGTTTACAAAATAATTGCCAGTGTAGTCAATGCTCATTTGGTATGGGTCTTGGCTTCTTAAATACATCCATACCTACCTGAGTCTGTTCCGGACAGACATATTTCATATATTAACTTGCAGTTAGAAACAGTTCAGTTTTTATTATAACAGATAAATACAAAATATCCTGATTTTCTGTGTAGATGTACACTAACATTTTGATCTGATTAATAAATATCAGATTTTTGCTGTTCTGAGAAAAATCTCTATACCCAGTCAACTGATACATGTAACTGGCACATTATTTAGGGATACTGAAGCCTCTGATTTTAGTGGTTAAGATTTTGCTTCAAATTGCCTGTTGTCATCTACCATGTTTACATATGTTGGAATTATTGTTGAGCTTAATTATGGAAAATAAAACAAAATAAATCTATTGATTATCACAGCCTTTCAGAAATGTTTTATATACATATGCACATGATCTTATATTAAGAATTTCCAAATTTTTACAGTCAGCAGCGCCTTTTCTAAATTTGGCATATAAGCTCCAGTATGTTTTAAGCTATGTTGGTAATGAACAAAAACAAAAATCCTTCTGCTAGGTAAAAATAAATTTACTCAGTGCCAAGTTACAGTGGAGCATAAATTAAACATTGGGATGACGGTATGTAGCAGACCCATTTTTATCTCTTGGTATTAATGGAAAAGAAATATTTCACTACTTTTGAAATAAGAGCAACCTACAGTAATATATTCATTTTTTTTATTTGATAAAGCTCAGATTATTAGGATGTGTTTTATAGCAAGGCAGCTCTATTATATCACAAATTAACTTATGCTGCTGAATTTTAGGCTTATCAATAAGAATGAGATAATTGTAAAATAAGAATATAGAGAGGTGGATCTTCTTACCTCCCATTAGACTAAAACTGCCTAACCAAAAATTATTCATGACAGCAGAGATGTGCTAATATACAATACTAGAATATTTTCATGGATTCTGAAAGTAAAGCCATGATATTAAAAAAGTCTAACAAATACTGCTGTCCAGGTCTTTGGTGATAAAGTTAATCAAAAACCAATATAAAACAGAACACCAATTTATTAAATTCTACCAAAATTATATATATTCTTTAAAGTATTATTTCAACTGTAGACATCTTTGCAATTGCTAATATTTTGTAGAATCCTAAAATTGGTGACTATTTATTTCATGACATAATAGTAAGAAACACTTGAGATGTCCATTTACTAAAAGAAAATATTAATGGAGAAAGTACATATTCATTATTATTTTTACATTTAATAAAATATATTTCCTCATTTATTTGAATTTAATAAAATATTTTACCTCATTTATTTGAATTTCTTGCTATGAATATTAAATCATGAAAGCAGAAATTGCTTCATTCATATTTGTTAATCATACAGAGTAATATAGATAGGCCTAACTTATATCTGAATGGGAAGAAGATTTAGGTTTTAGCCAAGCCATTGCAGCATTTGCATATTTAAACTTCAGTCTCCTAGAAACAGAATCATAACAGTTATTATTATTATTAATTATTATTATTATTATTATTATTATTAATTATAATTATTATTATTGTTATCATTGTTATTAAGTATTGGTAACATATGAAACTGTGCAGAATAAATATCTATCACCCAGATATTAGCATGGGCGTGACTGGATCTTTTCTTGGATTTACTGTTGGTGGTATTTTCCTTTAATTAATAAATAGTGTGACTAGAAATACAGTTAACTGTCTTGGTAAACAAACACTTTTTTTTCCAAGAAACACATTACTTGCACTCTCATTAGGTATATTCTTGGAGCATCAAAGGGTTATTAAGATGGTAACCATAACAGCATAGCATCATATCCTGAATCACTAGAACAAGCCAATAGTATCATTACTTGTTAGGCAGAGGTGGCTTTTATTTCTGTCCACCTTTTAGTGAGAAGAAACACCACATTTTTGAATTCTTTCACTTGTTGTTTGCCTGCAGTGGGGAGGTGATAAGAGGGAATTAATATTATTATTATTATTATTATTTCTTCTGATGTTAGTTAAGAAATCTTGAATGTAACCACAATACTGTTATGAACAAGATCAAATCAATTGATATATTTTGAATAATAAATAGATATGGGCTTAAATAAATATATACCTAAGCTATTGAGCTAAAAAGATTGTGAATGGTTTAAATAGAAGAAATTGTTTGAAGATTATGAGAATTACTGAAATATCCAACCGTACAACTATCTAATGCTAAACATTTGTGGCCAAATTATTTTAAGCTGTACAAGCACTATCAATTCTTTCATAAAACTGTAATATATAGTTAAGACTGTCTACAGGAGAAATAATGTTTCAAAACTGAATTGAAATCTCAAGCAGCCTACAATGATATTAGTCTTCTTGGCAAAAGCAATGTCTTTTGGCTTCTCCTGTTAGGGGTCACCACAGTGAAGCACCGGTCTGCAGACTGATGGGCAGTGGGGGGGTTTTACGGTGTT
Source organism: Protopterus annectens (assembly GCF_019279795.1). Classification (NCBI taxonomy): domain Eukaryota; kingdom Metazoa; phylum Chordata; order Ceratodontiformes; family Protopteridae; genus Protopterus; species Protopterus annectens. The sequence continues at coordinate 882,121,450 of NC_056746.1, read as the reverse complement.
GAGTTGCAAGTCAGGCACCCAGCCTTCATGGAAGGCACACTCCCACCTGCCTGCATGTCTTTAAAACTCACTTGACTGCAGGGAGGACATACAGACTCTGCACAGAAGGCACTCTGGCTGAGAACCAAACCAAAGAACCTCTTGGTCTGAGGTGACAATGCTAACCACTTCACCACCATGGCTGATCAGTTTTCTTGTATGATTAGATATTATATATTATTTTATCATTGAAAACATGGTTTAATTGGTCCTTTTACCTATCCTGAGTGGCTAACCAGTAACACTTCTCTCTCCACACAATTTTCTCTAATTCTTCAATTGTAAATTGTTGCCAAAGCATCATAGCTGAATCTCAACTGTTTTTAAACACCTTAAAATACTTTGGAATTAAAGTAAAATCTATCTACAGTATGATATGTTAAATACAATATACTTTCAGCTCCATTTACAACCTGAACAAAGCAAACTAATGTTTGATACATTGCCTTGATTATATGTTGCACATCATGCTAATGTCAGGGAATGCCAGATAAATGAAGGTGGGTGATGAGAAGTGCAAGACCTAAACAAGATGGGTGAAATTTCAGAAGCATTAATGAGCTGTACAGCTTTATAATCGTAAGTAATAACTATGAACTGCATTTTATATTGGTGCTGTCTTTATCGTTGTTCAGATTTTTTTCTCTTAAGTCTATATCACATTTCTGATGGTTGGACAGTAATATAGAAGGAAATATGTACCAGCATTACAATATACTAGGGATTGTGCTCTGTGATCTGGTCTGAATGGATAGATGGACAAGGTATGCTAGTCAAATTATATATATTGGCTTCTTCAGTAATCATTGTGAAGGTACCCGAGATATTTTTTTCTTTTTCTTTTTACAAAGATGATTCCCTGTGGACAAATGTTCAGCTTTTAGTTTCCTTTAGACATGGGCTTGATGAAATACAACAACAGTAATTATACAATGAAAGCTAATTATTATTTAAAAATATGCATTCTGAATGGTAAAAGTAATCAGCATATGTGATGCAAAGCCAACATCACCAACAGCAGCAAGAGCAGCTGGCTGTAGTTCATAGAAACAAAAGCTGCAGTTCCCATTCCCTGTGTCCTATTAAGTGGAGAAAACAAATTTAAGTATCAACAGAGTGTAAAACAAACTCTCACCCTCCCCAAAGATAGACAAAAGAAGCAAAGCAAAGTAAAAAATATAAAAAAAAATTAAACTCTGAGTCCACAATCATCCTCATGTAACTAGTAGGATATATATATATATATATATATATATATATATATATATATATATATATATATATACATTCCTGAGTCTTAAAAAGAAAAGAAAGTAGCACAAATTGCATTGAACTTAAAGTACTATGTTGGCATGTGCATGTTTCAGACCTACAGTATAATATGAAGCTGTCCCCAGCCATAGAATTTCATAAAAGGAAACTGTTATTTGACGTTTCAATATACAATTCCATATTTAAAAAATAAACTTTTTTAAATAACATTATTGTATAACACCAGGAATCCACCCCCATCATTATGTAATACTAGGTTCACTGACAGCTAGTTTGTTTACTCACTTTGGCTTCAGTGACTTGATGAAACCATACCATATATTAATAAACCCAGCATTAATCACATCCAGTCATGGATTCCCAGCAGCAGCATAGATCACAAAATCCCCGCAGCAGCATAGAAAACACAATCCTTGCAGCAACACAGATCGGACAATCCTTCCAGCAGCAGCATAGATCAGACAATCCTCCCAAGCAGCAGCATAGATCAGAAAATCCCCACAGGAGCACAGATCAGGCAATCCTCACAATGTCAGCAGCAGCATAGATCAGACAATCCCTTACAGCAGCATAGAATTTCCTTACCTAAAACACAGGAGCTGTATGGGCACTAGGTAAGGTAGGCAGGAAGTTTAAAATTACGCATCTGTGTGTTTGGCTTAAATCTGCAACGCATGCATATGTCCTCTGGTCCTTAAAGACGCAACAGGTAGGAGGAAGTTTAAAATTTCACGCCTGTGTATTTGGCTTAAATCCGCAATGCAACAGGTAGGCAGGAAGTTTAAAATTTCGCACCTGTGTTTTTGGTGTAAATTCGCAATACACAGATGTGTCCTCTGGTCCTTAAAGATGCCACCATAGAGTTTTTTTTTTCCTTCCACGGAGACTAGACAAGACAAGTAAAAGTGGGGGGGCACTCCCTCCAGGCACTCCCTCCCCCCTCGCTCAATGATTCCTGTGCCCTTGAACCATATCAGATCAGTAGTAAGGCTTATAGTAGCAAGAAAAAGGGCACATTTCCTGTCAACATTGCAAAACTTGTAAACATATTATGCAAAATAATTGTTTCTCTCATCCTAGGACTAACAAGAGTTATTTTTTGAATGCATATTCTGACTGTAATACTCAAAACATGGTCTATATTGCTCAATGTCAGAACTGTACTGCATATTACATAGGCAAAACCAATTGCAGGCTTAAAGATATAATTTTTAAACATATGTCTGATATAAGACTGGGAAAGGAACAGAATGCACTTTTTAAACATATAGCACAGCATAAAGACCATGGGCAGGATTCACAAAGCCTCCGTGTAAGAGATACAAGGCTTACACGGAGGCTGCAGTTAAACGGTGTGACGGCAGCATGTCATGCATATGCATGAGGGCATGCTGAATCACACCTAAGGCTAACACAGTCCGTGGAAGACAGTAGGGGGTGTGTCCGTAGGACGAGCCCTGCAAGTGGACACGCCCCCAGAAGAGTAAAAGTGCCCAAAGTAAACCCCCACGACAGAGTACATGGAAATGTGAATAAACACAACACAACACATGCCCCCACAGACTATGAACATAAAATTATATAAATGAACATGTTATATTTTTTTTTAACTGTAAAGATGTTTGCCCGTGAGTGCGCTTTGCGCGGGCGTGCCCGTTGCTCAGCCACAGTTAGCAGTAAGTGGAAAAGCATATAAGAACTAACTATGCAAAGTAAGCTAAAAAGCAATAGCGTAGCGGTAGAGACGTCGGCTGAAAAGCAAGCAGTCATGGTTCGAGCCCCCCCAACATCAATTTTTATTTTTAGTGAAATAAGCACGAAACAAGTCCCTGACATATATGTACACATATAAAATTAGATTTTATGTAAAATGTAATGAAATAGGCCATTTATTTTGAAGAAATGTGAGATAACAAAATAATAAAAAATGCCAGATGTGCCCATAGCTGAGCTATAGTTTAACAAGTTGAGTGCATCTGCCCGTAGGTGAGCAGTGGTTTAACAGGTGCAAAATGAGTGCCCGTAGGTGAGCAATGGTTCAACAGGTGCAAAATGAGTGCCCGTAGGTGAGCCGTGGTCTAACACGCTGAAACTGTGTGCCCCTAGCTGAGCTGAGCTTAATATGCGTGCTGACAGCCAAATGAAGCGTAAACCAGCATTACCCGTTTGCGTGGAGCTGCGCACCGCACCAACAAGCTAACCGACGGGCAACGTTGTGCAAGCAGTTACAAAACTGCCTTTACACAGACACACCCCCTAGACTGTCTAGACAGTCATAAAATATAAAAAGCAGCAGCCGGGTTCAAACCCAGGATACCATGCACCATAGTCAAGGTACTGAACCACTAAGCCATGACAGCTGTACTTAGAAATGCAGTAATAGCAAATATATAGGAATGAATAGAAAGAGGAACATGACAAAGCAGGTTTTGTGAAGCTGATACAATTCCAAAATGGCAAATCACAGATAAGTGCGGCAAAAATGGCATATATAAGCCCCATAGGCGGGAATACACAGCATAACCAATTGTAGAACTAACTTGCAGCCAGAATGTCAGGAGTAGGTGAGGGTAGTTGCTTCCGAGCACAGAGGTGGGCTGTTGAGGAGTCCAGATATATGGTCTGGCTCCTTGTCCACAATCATGAGGCCTAACTCATGCAGGGCCAGGTCCTGTGGGGAGCATATAGGGCTGAGGCATGGGACCGGTTGGCTCATGATCTCACCAGTGCCACAGGGATTCCAAGGACTGGTGAGCAGGTCTGTCACCACCATGTGGACCTGAAGAGACATAAGCAGGACCAACTGAACCTTTGGATCCAGGAGGCCTGGCAAATGCCCAATCCCCCACTACTGAGTAAGTTGCATTTAATTATGTATGTAAGAAATTAACCTAGCTGATATTATGGAGATGTGTATTCCAATATTACTTTATTTATATTACAGCTGCAGGTGTCCGTTCTGCGAACCGCAGAGCCTTATGGCGATAGGCTGGTGTGGTTGTGCCACCAGGCAGGTCAGTAATCCTCTCCCTGTAACTGTAAATAAATATAAAAGTATGACAGTTAGCAAAAGAGTGTAGTGTAGTCACTAAGTAATGAAATGTGCAAGTAACAGTGTAATAGTGTTTGCAAGTATTGCTTGATTACAAAAGTGTGTTGCAGTCTGTAATCCAAACAGAAAAATGAAAATGTCTGAAATAAAGTCTGAAATAAAGATGCCCCACCTGTAATATAATAGTACACAACCTGCAGCAGGCTGAAAAGTACAGCTGCAGAAGATGAGCAAAGCACATGTGTGAAATATATCCCTGTTGAAATACTGAAACATGACAGAAGTGAGACTGTTGGAAAGGATTGTAATAACTACAGGTAAAACATGTCAATAAAGCCTAGAAGTAAGTACCATCCTGAATTGTAAAAGTAAAACAAGTGAGAGAGTGTGAGAAAGAGTTATGAATCCACCAATAAAGTAGTAATAACCCCTGAATAAAGTATACTGCAGTTAGTACAGAATGAAATTAATGTGACAAGCAGAACCAAACTGCGAAATGTGTTCAAAATGTTCCTGCAGCTGGAATGTGTATCCCAAAATCTGGATATGTTGCTCTCAGTCTGCAATATGCAGATAGTATGATTGTCTGAAATACCAAACATCCACAGTTGTCTATAGCTATATAAAGCAAATGTAGCAGGATGATGTAGCTGAACAAAGCCAGATATGAACGTGTATGAATAACAATAAAATGTATATTGATGTAGCAGTAACAGTCCTATCACCAACTTGAAGTAGTTATCACATAGGAAACTGTAGGTAGAACAGTAGTGTGTATATATCTGCAGCTATTAGAAATGTACAGCATATGTATTGGTATTTGAAGGTGTTAATTATATTTTCTTCACCCGACCCTATAACCACATATAATCCATTCCACGTGAAATTGGTATGTGCAATCACAACTAACACCCCTGGACATTTGTCCTGTTGGGTCATACATATTTGCATGTACGTTGATGCATCTGCCCTGTTCATACATCCAAACCTGATGGCTTGTTAATCAACCCTGCATGTTGTTGGACTGTGTATTGCTGTTCAAATTATGCATGTGTTATGCTCGCTGTTCAATGGTGTGAATATCTGGGTGTTTGGTTAATGGGAATACTAATGCATGCTGTTACAACTAATTGCGAATGGTATTGTATGTTACTAACCCAAACTGCCATGACATAATGCAAAACATAGGATGACAGGGAAGGCGGGTTCCAGTGGACCCACCTCTCCCACCTCAGCTGGCGAGTGCACCTGGCAGTAGTGCCCAGTCCGGACCCTCCTCCGGTGGCCCTGTGCCACCTGCAGGTGGAAGCACTGCAGGGGATGGGGCTCGTCCCCCCTCTGCAAGTGTGGCCGGAAGAGAACCACCACTCACCCTCCATAGCGTCCGGACTGTGGTGCGTAGGGAGATCCATGAATCTGTTCTTGGGCCCCTACACCAGCTTGAGGCACAGGTGGCACAACTTACGGGCATGCCTGTTGCCCGACCGACACAGCCTCCAGCACAGCCCCGTCCTGGGCAGTGAAGGTACAGTGGCAACTGCCCATGGGTGGGGATATCAGTTCCACTGTTGCCAACTGTGGGCTCATGGGCTCTGGATATCCAAACATCCGTACCCGTCAATTGTGAACCCCCCCACATGTGTCATACACCGCCCCTGTATGCGTCTTGTTTGTCTTGTCTGTTGACCTACCCAACCTACCTCACCAGCTATACCGACTTCCTTTACCTGATATACCACTCTCACCTGAAAAAAAAAAAAAAAAGGGGCACTCTGTACCCACAAAAAAATTACGCCCCATACATAGCTGCCCATTTTGCACACATGTCTGCTGGACATGGAAACTGTCAATTACAATTGGCTGTACAACAAGTATTATTGTTGTCCTTACACCTCTCTCAGGGGTGGAAGGTATCAAATGTCACACCAAATTACAAACATATGCACAGCTGTTGCTGATGAAGAAATGGGCAGCTATGGGCCTTACCTACATCCCTCCTGCAAAACCCAAGCTTGTTTCCCTACTGTCTTACCCTCTTTGTGACCCATTTTCACCACTTTCCTGTCTCCCCATTTTCATTTCTTTCAAAGAAAATAGCACGGGTGTGTGCACGAGTAAGCACTTTTAAGCGGTTGTAAGCGGGTGTGCGCTGAGCTGAACGCCAGTGCGCATGCAGGAGCTCCGCGCAAACCAGCGCTAACCTGTTTACAACTGCTTAAAAGTGCCTTAGTCACTCTGAATGACAGGTCCTGTAGTCAGTTCAAAAGCAAAATAAAACCCCACTGTCAATCCAGAACCCAGGACCTTGGAAACAGTAGCCTGCATGACTTACCTCTAAGCCATGACTGTTGTAGAAGAACACTGTGCTACAATAAATATATCATGTAATAGTAGGAATGAATGTAAAGGCAATATAGGATGTGTAGTACAGAAAGCATGTCATGTGTATTTACTGTCAAATCTAATGGATTTCAATAATAGTAGTGTGTGAACAGAAACAGCCATGCTAGTTGGTAGCTAGTAGGCAATAATGTCAGTTATGTATAGATAAATATATGTGTATATATATATATATATATATATATATATATATATATAGTTGTAGGTGTCAGTGTACATACACACGTAGTACAGGAAACAGGAGAGATGAATGGAGAAATGTTAATCTACAACACAGCCTGAATTATGAGAGAGATACTAACATTTATACTCACAGAACAGTGTCCACAGCATACCAGCATGTTCCCCGTCCTTACAATCTGAAAGGGCAACGCCTATCTCACATACCCTTTTATAGCACTGTCCTGAAATCACAGTGAGAACTGCAATCAGTACACAACTGGCTGCATGCAATCAGCAAATGCTGGCTAACAATTGGTGCAGAGGCCATCACATGGACATATGCAGATACCTACAAAAGCATCCTGTACTCCCAGTCCACGCATGCAATACTTTCATTGCACTGTCTGGAGGCAGAGATAGAGAGAGAGAGAGAGAGAGAGAGAGAGAGAGAGAAAGAAAGAAAAAAAGGAAATAAAAACACAAACAAAAACTACACTTAAGAAAAATTACGTTGAAGCTGTCATCAGTGACAGTATCAAGCTGGGCTAGCAGCAGCAGGAACCTATACTAACGGTAACGCAACCAGCTGTGACAAATACAGGTAATGTAAAGTAACAATTTAATAGTCTACATACTGTGAACCCTCCATATGTGTTATTGGTCTGTAGCTATATGTATGTCTATGTGATAAGTTGTGTGTACGTTGTTTTACCCAAAGGTGATGACTATACATTTCATGCCATTCAGTGTTAGGCCATGATTCTGGCACCAGTTGTCCGTTTCAGTGAGGCCTGTCTGTAGGATGTGTGTGCCAGCTGGTGTATCGACTATGGTGCCTAGTTTGCAGTCATCTGGGAACTTTGTCATCCACAACCCGCCCATGTCTGCTTTCACAGCTGAGAAGTAAATGCCATACAAGAGGGGTCCTAGGACAGAGCCCTGTGGGATAACACTTGTGACTGGCTTTGAGTCTGACATGGCTCCTGCAATGTTGACTTTATGGATTCTGTTGTTCAACCAGTTTGCAACCCATCATGTGACATATGCATTAACATTTAAGCTGATGAGCTTGTCTATGATGCCTGAGTGGAGTAGAGTGTTGAAGGCCTTAGTCAAGTCCAGGTAGGCTGTATGGACTGCTTTGCCCTCATCAATGGCTGTAGTGACTGTTTTGAAAAAGTCAACCAGGTTCAAAAGGCAGGATCAGACCTTCACAAAGCCAAACTGGGTGGGATCAAGTGTCTGTAGGTCCCCAATATCGCTGTATATGAGTTCTATAATTAATCTTTCCATAGCTTTGCAGACCAGGCTGGTTAAGCTTATGGGGTGGTAGTTCCCAGGGTCAGTAGAGGTGCCTCCTTTGTGGAGTGGGACCACTGTTGCTGTACGCCAGGGTTCAGGTACATATCCCTTAGTAAGGCTAAGGTTAAATATCAGTTTTATATGCGGTTGTAGCTCCTCTTGGAGTTCACGTAGCACACATCCAGGGATACCAGCAGGTCACATTGATGCTGTGTGTTCTGCTTTGCTGAGGGCGGCCCTCACCTGGACATCTGAGATGACGGGGAGGTTACATTCAGCTGTGATAAGTATGTCTTCTTTTGGGGGAGAGGGAGGGGGGATATTTGCACTGAACCTGTCTGCCAGAATGTTGCCAATATCTGTGGGTTGAGTGAATTTTATGTAGTTGTGTACTAACTCTGAGCATATCTGAGGCTTTTGGTCCATGTTTCTAACAAAACTGAAGAAGACTGAAGAAGGCCTTATGGTTATCTTTAGTGTCCTTGGCCATGTTTCTCTCAGAGTTGGCCTTGGATGTTGTTATGAGAGAACTTAGCATATTACTAGTGCCGACCACAAATGCCTTCCCTTTATGTGATTCTGCTCTGTCCTGCAGTAGCCTCCTTCTATCGTTATACAATTTGTCTTTGGCTGGGGTCCACCGGACAGGATGCTTAACCTTTGCGCATAGGGTCTGGGTTAGAATTGTGTGTGCATGTTCCATGCATTCTTGTGGATGTCCATGGGAAGCATTTGCAAAGGGGTCAGCAATGTGGGTTGTGGCTTCCACTGGCCCAGTGGGCTGCATGGATACCATCTCAGTCCTAACAAGTGAAGATCTGTCTATTCACATATATTTCAAAGTAGTCTACTGTGCTGGTGGTGGTGGTGGGATATGTATATCCATGCCAATTATTCTGTGTCCAGATCACACTAGTGGATGATGTTCCACATACAGTACCTTGTTATGAACCCCTAGAGTGAGGTGGTGCATTGGACCTGTCTCAGTGTGCTGACTGATGGGGCTTGGTACTATGTTGTATGGAATGTGGCAGGTATTGTTGCACAGGTGTTGGCTGAGCACTGATATCTGGCCATGTACATGTGTATCCACCAAGAGACACACACGTGCTACATATGGGAGTAGTAGTATATCACTACAGTTGAGTATCATGTATAGTATGTGTGCCATATTTTGCTGACATAGTTTGCTGATATCCTGTTTGTGTTCTCTTTCAGGGACATGGTGCGTCAGCGAAATCCTGCCTACTCTGCTGCAGAAGATGAAGAGATACACCAGAGCCTGGTGTGGGATTATGACATACTGTTTTCCCGCACCAGCCAGAATAAGCAGGAGAGGGCTGCACTGTGGCAAGACCTTGTCCATAGGGGAAATGACATTGGCACTCATAATAGGACATATGAGCAGGTACGACATCACTGCAGTGATTTAATCAGAAATGTCCGTCAGCGTGCGTCGGATATCCACAGGCAACAGGTCGCCACAGGAGGTGGGGTGGCCACATATCCCCCCCTCAACAGACTGGAGGGGCTACTCCTAAGTGTTGTGGCTCCAGCTCAGGAACATCAACAGCAACACACCTGCATTATGATGGAGGCTGGAGCCACACAGCAGCACGACATGGAGCGTGCAGGTAATATGCCATATGTACACTTGACTGTTCTGTACACTGTTACTTTATGCATGTGTAAGGTGTGTCCTTGGTATGTAGCTGTCAACATAGTATGTAATTGTGCAGGTGTGATATTGCCAATATTAACAGCTGACATGTGAAAGGCAACTGTTGTACTACTGAACTGTATCATATGCAGTATCAATGGCACAGTTGTGCCCACTGACACTAATCCCCTCATTTCTGCAGTTCCCTCTGGTGTTACAGCAAGGCAGCCCAGCCATGCTGGTGAGTGTGTTTTAACAATACCTATAATAGTCCTGCTAGTGCTAGTAATAATAGTGTACCTCAGTAGTGCTCTGTGTGTATACTGCGGGGTGTGCATGTGTCCACGTGTCCACGTGTGCATGTGTGCATCACTGGCAACATTGTGTAGACATTGTAAACTGTGTTTCCTGTCTTCCTCCCACAGGTTCTGGTGCTGCTTTGGTGTCCTGCAGCAGGGAACCTGAATCTGGTGCCACAGGTACTGATAATGATATCTGTGTAATGGCACAGGAAGGTGTGTCAGGGTCCGTCATTGGTCAGCCAATTGACAGTACACAGCTGTCAACCCCATCATTGCGCACAGTCATCCTGCCAGTACATCCTATGTCACCAATGTCCCTAGGTGATGGACAGGATTCAGTGGGCATTGACCAGGGTAATGTTTTATCTGTGGCACATGCTTCCCCACACAGCAGCCATGGGCAGGGTCCTGAGATGGTACCACAGAGACAGTTGCCCATGGGTTCACGTTGGAGCATCCGTGGGCATACTGCCTCTAGCACACGTGCCCAAAGAGGTCTGTCAACCTCAGCTATGTTTTGGGCTGTCATGCAAGCACCGTCACGTATGGAAAGGTACACCAGACAGGGTCTGAGGGAGCTGAGAGCATGTCGCACATCCATGACTGACAGTATGCGTGACATTGCGGATGCTATCCGTAATTTCACCGATGTCATAGACAGATGTTGTGGGGACATATTACAGCAGTTCCACAATGACATGTCCATGAGCCAGGGCAATGGTGGATGGTTGCGGCGTCAACGTGGCCGTATGCCAGCAACAGCAGCAGCTGGCAGTCGGAGTGGACGACAACAGGCACGCAGATGCCCCCATAGTGCCAGCAGCAGCCCCAGCAATGCTGGGTCTGTGCTGTCATCAGACCGCCCCAAGAGACCATGTACACGTGGCTCTGGACAGTCCCAACAGGGACCTGTGTCAAGTCAATGAACACCCGCTTCTTATGACAGTACCCAGTCTGGCTTCGAACCGGATACGGTCCGTAGCACCCCTGCCAGGCACAGGTACCATGTCTGTGGCCACAGACACTGATCTGTATGACTTGCCAGGTGCAGTCTGTGGCTGTCCACAAACTCCAGTATATGGCAGCCATGAGGTGGAACTGTGTGCATGCATACACACATGCGAAATGTTAACACCTAGGGCTCCCACATACACGCACACACTGCACCAACAGTGCCCCACCCTGTACTGCTGTCCCTCACCAACACACATACACATACATGTCAATTGGTGGTATCAGTGACAGACTCAGGCATACCTAGTTCACACCCTGTGCATATGATGAAACTGTGCCACCTCCTGCAATCTCCAACATCAGTGCAGGAACAGGTTAACATGTTGCTGATGCACAGGGTGACTACATAGAAGTGTATTACTAGTATCATGTTGGTAACAGTACGGTGTGCTGATATGATTGTGTGTATATCCCAGCATGCCTGATGCAGTAACTGTATGACTGTCCTGAATTGTTATCTACACCCATAGTAAGTACCATAGTGTAACAGCTGCGCATTATTGCATACCGGTGGTAAGGATGTCAACAGATAGCCACATACATAGGTAGCACAGGGGAGAAGGTAATGCAAGTAGTGATATGCAATGATGGACATGTACACTAATGGTGGCATGTTGCCCACAATGACTATGCAATGTGGATGTTTGCGCATGTTGATATGTGTGCAGTACCAATTTAATTTAAATTAAATTAAATATTAAATAATATCAGTTTTACCATGGACATCTGAGCTGTGCATCCCTGGGTACATGTTAATAGTGCCTGCATATTTGCACTGTTACCTACTGGAAGTGGTACCCCTTCTTTGTTGTACAATGGACTACTTCCAGCCCTGCTTACTGTAGCTTTATTTGCATGCATGTTTGCTTGAGGTTCCCTGGAACACTGATTCCACCTGCAATGCAGATTTACAGAGCTTCTGTGGATTCCTAGTGACATCTGCATAGCATACTATATGTATGTCAATTTTCCACTTGACAGAACGTCACTGTCCGTCCTGTTCGCATGTACATTGCCTGTGACACATTGCATATGACTTACCTGGCATTTACTCACATGTGCAGTCATAAATGCCAGCGCTATGAAATCAGTAGCAGTACACCCACACATACTCACCTTCAGTATGTTGTTCCCCATTGGCCCTATGTGTTGGTAATCACCATGGCAATCACACTACTATGGTAGCATGTGCAAAGGTAACCTGTGAATCACCTCTATGGTCCAGTTGTGGTATATGTGAGTCATGTGGCAATGTCACAGCTGCCACATGTATGCAGTCAACCCTCTCCCCTGGCCAGGAACGTACAACACATGTGTGAGATGCAACCACATAGCCAATGTGTGGACTGAGCACTCTGAACCCAGTACTGCCATACCCTGTCAGCAGTGACTACAGTGACTACAATACCAGTCTGACATAGACCTGCACTGACAGCAATCCGAACACACTGGGGCATACTTGGAGCCTCAGAATAGCTTCCTGCCTGAGCATCACACACCTCCGCAGCTGGCACACAGGCATACGTTAAGTCAGAACAGAGCACATGCCACACATGGCACACACATCCTGTGTGCCACACACTCACAGCCTGTAGGGCTACACAACACACCTGCTACAGATGTGTCAGGTACCTCTCTTGGCCGGTGCAGTGGGGGTCCGCTCAACAGGCTGTACATGGTGAAGGTCACAGTGATATTCCCGTGGGGCACTATGGTCCACCACATAACACATGCATACAGGTCAGTCAGAGGCATGGACACATACAACTCAGTCATTGTCCATGCCACTATGGATGACCTGAGACGTACCTCCCTGGACTACATAATAGGGAACATAGAAGGGCTCTCTCAGCATGTGGCATGGGCTGGTATGAGCCTGACCTTGGTTGCCATCATACCCTCACCAGGTATGCTACCACAATATGTAGGAAGGGTGTTGTATGTCTACATTCTGCTCAATCTCCAATGTCATTCATAGGGTATCCAATGGCTGTCAGCATGTGCTTACATGCTAGGGAAGCCACAATGATTTGCGACGGGCAGCTTGCACGTGTCACCCATGGGCCATTGTATATTGGTGAAGCCCCTTGATACACACATAGTGCCTTTTGCTGCAGGGCACAGAGTACATAGCCACCTCCGCGGGTATCACACGGGATAGGACACTAACAGTAATGCTACACAACACCAGCAGTGTTCACCGCAAGATGCATGCACTGGACACTGTCCTCAGCACGGTAAACTGCAATATCTGTGCAGTAGCAGATTCCTGATTCATGGCTTACAGGTGCAACCCATCACTGCCAGGTTATACCTCATACCATGGGCCATTGTATATTGGCGAAGCCCCTTGATACACACATAGTGCCTTTTGCTGCAGGGCACAGAGTACATAGCCACCTCCGTGGGTATCACACGGGATAGGACACTAACAGTAATGCTACACAACACCAGCAGTGTACACCACAAGATGCATGCACTGGACACTGTCCTCAGCACGGTAAACTGCAATATCTGTGCAGTAACAGATTCCTGATTCATGGCTCACAGGTGCAACCCATCAATGCCAGGTTATACATCATACCATGCCTGTAGTCCCCTACACATGTACCACGCATGAACAGGGGGGAGGTATCTCAAGGCACCACAGATACACACACATCCAGGTTGTTGGCACAGCACAAAGCATCAGGGCCTATCCATGTGCAGATAACAGTGTGTTGGACTGCCTTCTGGTTCATAGCCTGGCACACACAACCCTCCCATACACAGGAAACCCACCTGTCCTCCCTAACAACACTGGGAATATGACGGTCTCTAGATATGTCTTTAAATGGCTGGACTGCATCCAGCCGAACATTGTGTCTGAGCATTACTGTAGCTACAACACACTAGCTGAAAGGTTCCCAGCATGTAGTCACTGAATTGCAGTGGAACAACATGATACCACTCCCACAACAGGTGGGAACATGCAGCACCTGTTCATCGACTACATGTAGACTATATGGCCCAGACCAGATGTGTATTCCCCACTGTTAGGATGATACCATATACAACTCACACTGTATATACACATACCGCATGCAGCCCCTGCACAGTAAGACACAGTCATAATGTTATGCAGTGCAAATACCATTTATTCACTTGAGGCACATGTCAGACATGGTAACTATTGAAGGTCACAGGTATATATGTGTATGTGTCACACACATACATCATGTGTGCATTGCCATTGCTGGTTTAAGCAATGTCATGCATTGTTATGAACAACAACCCACACATGGTCATTTTGTGTGACACAAACACACGTGGCAGTTGTGGGTTTCCAAAACATACCTATCTGTGCTCTGACAGTAGTAATAGGCCCAGTAGCGGAGCGCACTATTGGCATTACTGGGAAATTAGCCCTGTTTGGCTGTACTGATAGTGTGGCGACATCACCTGTGTTTACTGGGGGAATATGCAGCATCTGGTGTATTGTAGTAGTTGCCAAAAGGAACTGTTCTCTCACACTAGCAATTACACACACCCTACTACCCCTAACTATTGAAGGTCACAGGTATATATGTGTATGTGTCACACACATACATCATGTGTGCATTGCCATTGCTGGTTTAAGCAATGTCATGCATTGTTATGAACAACAACCCACACATGGTCATTTTGTGTGACACAAACACACGTGGCAGTTGTGGGTTTCCAAAACATACCTATCTGTGCTCTGACAGTAGTAATAGGCCCAGTAGCGGAGCGCACTATTGGCATTACTGGGAAATTAGCCCTGTTTGGCTGTACTGATAGTGTGGCGACATCACCTGTGTTTACTGGGGGAATATGCAGCATCTGGTGTATTGTAGTAGTTGACAAAAGGAACTGTTCTCTCACACTAGCAATTACACACACCCAAACACGGGTGGCAGTTGTGGGTTTCCAAAACATACCTATCTGTGCTCTGACAGTAGTAATAGGCCCAGTAGCGGGTTTCCAAAACATACCTATCTGTGCTCTGACAGTAGTAATAGGCCCAGTAGCGGAGCGCAATATTGGCATTAATGGGAAATTAGCCCTGTTTGGCTGTACTGATAGTGTTGTGACATCACCTGTGTTTACTGGGGGAATATGTAGCATCTGGTGTATTGTAGTAGTTGCCAAAAGGAACTGTTCTCTCACACTAGCAATTACACACACCCACCCACACTCCCACATGCTATTTGCAGGATTCATACCTCTACCTAACTATGTTATGACATGTGAGAGAGATGCATTAGCGAAGCGCACTATTCGGATTACTGGGAGGTTCCTCTTCTCCGGCTGTACTTATAGGGTACTGACATCATCATTGTTTTTTGAAAGGGTAATGTTCATCATGTAGTGTGTTCTCCTAATTGCCAAAAAGCACATGTCTGTCATACAGAGTTGCAAGCACACAAACTCCCCTAATCCACACTTGCCATTTATAGGATTCAAACCCCTACCTAGCTACGTTATGACACGTGAAAGAGACACATTAGTAGAGTGCGCTATTCAATTTACTGGGAGGTTTCCTTTCTCCGGCTTTACTTATAGGTTGCTGACATCATCAGTGTTTAGAAAGGGGAATGTGCATCCTGTAGTGTGTTCTCCTAGTTGCCAAAAGGGACATCCTTTTCATACAGAGTTGCACACACACACTAACCCCCCTCCACACAGACTGGGCATTTGCAGGATTTAAATCCTTACCTCACTATGCTATGACACTCAAGATGGACGCATCAGCGGAGCGCGCTATTTGCATTACTGGGAGGTTTTCCTTCTCCTGCTGTACTTATAGGGTGCTGACATTATCAGTGGTTAGAAAGGGGAATGTGCATCCTGTAGTGTGTTCTCCTAGTTGACAAATGGGACATTCCTTTCATACAGGCTTGCACACACACTAACCCCCCTCCACACACACTGGGCATTTGCAGGATTCAAACCCCTACCTAACTATGTTATGACACTTGAGACGGATGCATTAGCAGAGCGCGCTATTCGCATTACTGGGAGGTTTTCCTTCTCCTGCTGTACTTATAGGGTGCTGACATCATCAGTGTTTAGAAAGGGGAATGTGCATCCTGTAGTGTGTTCTCCTAGTTGACAAATGGGACATTCCTTTCATACAGGCTTGCACACACACTAACCCCCCTCCACACACACTGGGCATTTGCAGGATTCAAACCCCTACCTAACTATGTTATGACACTCGAGATGGACGCATTAGCAGAGCGCACTATCCGAATTAATAGGCACCTGTTCTGCACCTGCAGTATTTATAGGGTGCTGACATCTTTATTTCTACAGAGGTATGTACATCTAGTACTATCTGTCAGGTGGGGGATAGCATATATATGCATTTGCAGCCACCTACTTCAGGGTCAGATATGCACATCGCACTGGCCGGTTATGTTCTATACCATGCTTCGTGACCACAGGACCTGTAACACACAACCAGTCCAGAACACCCCTCCCACATCCAGGACACACACTTTGCTTCCCTGGGAACAGTGCCAGGATATGCAGGTGTTCACATACACCATTCCAGTTGTTAACGTCAGGTACAGGCATATTGTGTGTGGGAACTACTCAGGCCTCTACAACATTACCCTACAGCCACTACAATTTGTGGGTCCATGTGCTATGGCAGAACCACTCACCACAGCCACATGGGGGAATACATATTGCACCTGACCATCTGCAACATGGGTACTCACTGTTCCACACCAGAGGTAGACCACCATTGTTGATATCTGACCATACCCACCTTTCCCTGGACATCCATATCCCATCCCCACCCCCAGCCAAGGTTGTCACTGCAAACAAACTGTATTTATCACAAGCAGACTTTACACTTGTGAAGACTGGGGTGGAAGACTTCAAAGGACCCATGCTGGGGGACTATACTGGCCACTCTGCATAATCCTTGACAATTGCATTCTATGAGCATGTGGAAGGTTTGCATTGATCATGCTATCCCAAATATACCCATGACTGCTCCACAACAGGACACCTGTCAGGTGTACACCAGCCATATATGAGCTGTCCAACAGACAGAGTGAGCTAAAACATTGCAGAGCTGTAGCCCACAGAGGGAGTACATCTCTGAACAGTACCGGCACGACACTTCAATCTCACATAATCATCACGACACAGTGTTGACAGTGAAATTGTCCAGACAATGCAGATAAGGCTCTCCTCAGTCTGTTATTGATGCCCACTTACTGTTAGAGGTCCTCAGCAACCCTCTTCCAGCACACACCAAAAACATGGATGTGGCTTAGCACATTCAAACCCTGGGATCTCCACTGTGTCCCTGCTTGACAGAGGTACAACACACTAGCCTCACACGATGCCTTATGTGACCTACTTTACAGTGGCACAGTAGCCTACTGTACTGGGGAGGCAGACACCAAGCACACTCTGGCTAAGCTGTCATTCCCTAGGGCAAACAGCCTAGTGTTGACCTCTACACCCATATGTGTAATTGTCAGATGCACATTTTATGTTGCTGATAGACTGTTTGCAGGTCTTTATTGCCATAGCATTCCCTGTTTGTATGAACAACGTGTGTATCTGTGGAAGACGTTTGCACATGGGAGGGATCCACTATATCACGTATGTCTCTGTAGTCATTTAACTGTGTGCACTGGGCAGATTGTTGTAATGTGGTTGGTTCCTGGAATAACACGTACACATACCAGATATGTGTGGCCAACTGCTAAACTGTGATTTGGCCTAAGTGTGTGAGCATGCCCAGTTCAGCCTTCCCATGGCATGTTGTCTGACATATGTCTCATTTATCAAAGTGTGCGAGCATGCCCAGTGTGTGCTTTCCATATGTTGAACTCTGCAGCCCACCACATTTGTGGATGTGTGTGAACTTCAACAATATCTCCCGTTTATGGTTGTGTGTTGTGTGTCATGTTGTGTAGTTACTGTCCGACTGCTTTGTGTGTGAACACAACAGGGATTATACTGTGCTTGCAGGGTTTTCATGGGATACTTTGCATACAGTTGTCAACATCCTTTCATACTGACCTAACACTGTAGTACCGTATAGTGTACTGGTTCAGTACTTTCACTGTGGTGGACAGTATACTGGGCTTTAGTCCTATCACTGCTTTACATTTCCATAGTGAGCACAACAGCCTGGTTAGGGGCCAGTTGTGCTCATCTGACCATGTTGCATTATGTTCAGATATGAACTACTGATACCAGGCTTGTCCAACATTGGTAGTGTATACCACAACATAGGTGTACATTGGCAAACAGTAGCGATGTGCCGTAGGCCATATCTAATGCTAGTCAGAGAGTGTGTTTGTCCTTCGACACACATTGTAAGTGGAGTTTGGCATAACATATGTCATGGTTAGTATACTGTGCCTCCGTCTACCTGTGACATAACAGTGATACCCAGGGTAAACCTACCATCTCCCATCCACTCATCATGATTCCTCTTGAGGTGAATCGATGAGTGACTCTATGGATAACCTGTACTGGGAGTTTACTCATCAGTGGGGGTGGCTTCTGTATTATGGATCATGCAGTACAGCTTGTCCTATGTATGTCAGTGCTGGGGTTCAGGTCTCTCATGTGCATAGCTCACTGCCATTCAGATTGTACAAGGTGCAGCATGTTCCTTGATTCCAGCTTGGACATGGCTTTATACATCAGGCACAGCTTGCCTCTGGGTGGGCAGTATGGCAGTGTGTGGAGCTGCAGTTTGTTTAATCAGGCAACACATGGCATCTGTTCAAGCTCTTTGCTACTCCTGGTGAGGTACTTTTGGGGACTTTACAGTTGATGGAGGTGTCTGCTGAGGTACATTCCACAGGGGCTATTGTAGTCAATTGTAACGCTGATGAAGGATGACTTCAGAGCCACAGTGACCTCCCCTTATCTAGATCTGACAACCTTCATGATTAGGTGGGTATATGGTATGTTTCTGTGAACACTACAGCCACATGTTTGTCCAATGCAGGATATCTATCACCTTGTGTCCCCAGGTCTCTCATTACATGTTAGGTACATAATGGGTTAACACCTATGTGGTAATTGTTGGGCACTTACTGTATATCCACGGGGGGTGACTATACACTTTTCTGCAATTAGCTTGCTGACATGGCTATGGCACCAGTTGTCTGTTTCTATGTGGCCCTTTTGTGGGATGCTTGTGTCAGCTGGAGGGTCAGATATGGTGGGCAGTTTGTAGTCCTCTGCATACATGTTCAGACACAGTCCTTCCATGTTGGCCTGTACCTATGGGACATATATACTAAATGAGGGAGGTCCCAGGACCAAGCCTTGTGGGATGCCACTTATATCTGGTTTGTAGTCTGACATGGCTGCAGCATGTCTGACCATGTCAGTTCTGTCCTTGGTCTGGTTTGCAACCCCTCTACTGACACAGAGGTTTATATTTAAGCTGGTGAGCATATCTATACTGAACACATAGGGTATTGTATGGAAGCATTTGCAAGGTCCAGCTACGCTGTGTGGACCACATTGCCCTCATCAATGACCTTAATGACTGTTTCAAATGGGTCAAACATGTTTAGGGGCAGGATCTGCACTTAAGAAAGCCACACTGGGTTGGGTCCAGTGTCAGTAGGTCCCCGATATCTTTATGTCTGAGGTACATGCTGATCCTTTCCATAGCTGTGCAGACCAAGCTTGTCGGGATTCTGGGGTGGTAGTTTGCAGTATCCATTCAGGCAACACCTTTGTTGAGAAGGACCACTGTTGTTGAACACTGCTCTTTGGGTACATATCCTGTGGCAAGGCTGACATTGAAAAGTAGTGTGATTTGGCATTCCATTCTTCTTGGAGTCCATGTTGGACTCAGCCCAGGACACCATCTCATACCATTGCTGCTGTGTGTTTTGCTTTGTAGATGTTGGCTGTTACCTCAGCATCTGCAATGTCAGGGGGCCAGCAGTCTGCTGGGATAGATATTTTGCATTCTGGGGGTGGGTTTGCACTGCACCTGTCAGGTTGTATGTTGGCAATATGTGTGTGTGTTTGGTATGTTGTTT
Source organism: Protopterus annectens (assembly GCF_019279795.1). NCBI lineage: Eukaryota > Metazoa > Chordata > Ceratodontiformes > Protopteridae > Protopterus > Protopterus annectens. The sequence goes on along the minus strand of NC_056746.1, from coordinate 882,101,197 downwards.
GTAATATTTGTGTGATTCAGAGCATATCTGTGAATTCCCAACACGGTTCCTACCATCAGTTGAGTAAGCCTTGGGATTATCCTTAGTGTCCTGTACAATTTGTATCTTCATAGGTTCATAGGTTCATACTAGGCTATCCACCCTAGGGCATTTGTAAGCCTAGCCAGAGTGTGTGTGTCTTTCGCCGCCCCTTGCTATGTGAATATTATGGCCATTTATGATTTACTTTACTGTGCCTCTGTCTGGACGTGACACAGTGAAGACCCCCAGTGTACATCTATGATCATCCATCCACTTGGCAATATTCCTGTTGAAGAGTGTCAGTGAGGGGCTCTGCCTAACATGGAGTGGGATCCTGTTCCAGGGTGTGGGGAGCCTCTTGTTTTTGTATCTGTCCCTCCAGCACATCCTATTTCATTATGTGTTGAGGTTGACATCTGTCACTCTCACAGCACCAATGGCTTTGATTTTCTGGGGTGGAGCATGTCCATTACTCCTGTGTTGGACATGGCCTTGTACAACAGACATACAATGCCTCTGTGTAGGCAGTATGTGACTGCATTCAGCTGGGGTGTCTACAGCCAGGCAGCATATGACATATATTTGAGACCCTTTATCCTCTTGCTGAGGTACCTTTGAGGTCTTTCTAACCGCTGCAGGTGTCAGTTAAGGTACATCCCAAATGAGGCATTGTACTAGATTATGGGTCTGATAAGAGAACAGTACATGGGCACAATGACCTCTGTTGATGTAGATGTGAAGCCTTTCATGATATGGTGTCCAATATAGACAGTCTTCCTAGCCACATTGGCAATGTGAGTGTCACATAACAGGTTACTATCCACTTGTGTCCCTAGGTCCCTGATTACTCCTTCCATACATAATGGTTTACCGCCTATGTGGTAATTTGTGAGTACCTTGTTTGGTATTTGGTGGGACATTCATACTGTCCAGTGTCTTCAGGACATCTGGGTGGGGTTCCTGTGTGTGAGAGTGTGGTCTGTAGCATGCTACAGACTGTACAGCAGTTTTGACTACGGTTAGGTGCACATGAGTGGTCTCTGATGCTTCGTGCATTGTCAGTTACCTGGACGTATGGGTGTCTGTGCTGCATATGGATACTCCCCCTTCTTTTATGTTTTGGTCCTGGTTTTGGGGCCATAACGCATGATATGAGGTATAACCTGGTAGTGCTGGTGTGCTGTCAGTAGGCTTGCAGTAGGTTTCTGTCACTGCACAGACATCGATGTTCTCCATACTGGGGACGGCCTCAGGAGCATGCATATTGCGGTTTACACGTCTGGCATTGGTCAGCATTACCCTTATGTTTCTTACCACTTATGTTTTCTAGGATGGTGGGTTAGTCTTTTCAGCCTTGCCTACGTACGGCTCTATGGAGGTGGCAAAAGCCTTATACAATATCCAGACGCCCAGGGGTAACAGGTGCAAGCCATCCCTGGAACAGCAGCATGGCTTGTCATGCATGACATCCCAAGCAGACAGACATTTGATCCTCTTGGATTGACAGCTGTAATTGTGCCACCTGTTAAAGCTGATCATTCTGTGTTTGTACTGTGGCATCATTCTTGGTGAGGGTAGGATGCTGCAAATGGCCAGTGTCATACCGGCCTGGAGTACATACTCAGAGAGCTCATCCATGTCTCTTTTCATGTAGTCTAGGGAGGTATATCTCAGGTCATTCACACCAGCATGGACAATGACTGCATCATATTTCTACTTGCTTTGGGGTGACCTGTGTACTTGTGTTATGTGGCGTATTGTAGCAGCCTACAGGCAGCTTACTGTACCCTTTCCCTTGTTCAGTCTGGTGAGTGGGACAACAGTGTGTCTGCCTATAGAGTCACCTATTACAACTGTATCAGGCATGTTGTTTCTCCTTCTGGCTTGTGACTGTTTGGCACACCAGCTTTGTGTACTATGTGTTGCATGTGCTATGTTTGGAGGTTGTGGTTGCTTGGGGGTCTGCTTTGGAGGCTTCTGTTGCTGTGGTGTGTTTGTAATTAGGGCCTTTGGGAATGTTTTTCTGTGTTTATGTGTTTGGTTTGCAGTTGTGATAGGTCTATGTGGGACTGGGTTTGTGGTGTGTGTGGTTACCTTCTCCTCCTGACTAGTTTTGACAGTACTGAGTTGAGGGAGCTTAGCCTCCGGTTTGGATAAATGGTTGCATCTCTCACATATATTTGTATTTATTGGGGGGAGTTCAGGGTTGTCTGTGTACTTGGGGCAGGTGTAACATTGCCTCAGGATTCACAGATTCTACTTGTTGTAGCTGGCCTTAGTGGATTGTATGTGTGGACATATTTTATTGCCATACTACTGATCAGTGATTACTTCCCTTTTTATGTTTGCTCTATCATGTAGTAGCTTCCTCATTCTCTTGCATGGTTTGGTAATGGCTGGAGTCCAGCATGCCAGATGCCTGCATGTATGGCATTGTGTCTTGTTGTTATTTGTGATTGCATAATCCAAGCATTCCTGGCTGTGTTCATGGAATGCCTGTATAACAGGTTCTGCGGTGTGTCCCATATTTTGCACCAGCACAGGGCCTTTAATGGATTCCACATCAGTTTGGAGGGGTGTAACTTATGCTTTACACATGTTTTTCACTGTGGTTTTCTGGCCAGGGACTGTGGTCAGGATGTGTATATCCGGTGTGATTACTCTATGGTCTGGTCTTACCAGTGAGGGATACACTTCTCATCTTGCCATCCAGTACCCATGTTGCTGATTATCACATCCAGTATGCTTAGCCCTCTTGTGGGAGTGGTACGCTGTTCCTGGGCATTTTGGTTTATGGATTCTAGGAACTTTTCTCCTACAGTGTTGGTGCTAGTATAATGCTCCCAGTGTATGTCTGGGTATTTTCAGTCAACCAATATAATGTGGTTTGGGGGGCTTGATATATTCATGTATTCCAACATAGGCCAGGTGCAGTTCCTGGTGTTAGGATGGTAGTCTGTAGCAGGCTATATACTGGGAAGCAGTTTTAGCCACTGTTACTTGACCATGACTAGTCCATGCTGCTTCTTGTTGTAGTACCAACATGGGGGTGTGGTTATCCTTGACAATTATTGTTAGTCACCCTCCTTTTGTAGCATGTTCCATGTTTTGAGGCTGTACAGCACAGTATGAGGTGTAACCTTGTATTGTTAGGGTGCTGTTGTGAGCCTTGACCCAGTTTTCTGTTACAGGACAGATATCAACATTCTCCATACTGGGTGCATTTACACTGCACGCATCTTGCTGTTTAGACTTCTGGCATTGGGTAGCATTACCTCTAGGTTCTCATCCCTTGTGGTACCTATGGAGGTGGGTTTGTGTTTTGAGCCTTACCTATTCAGGGCATGCTGTGGGTAATGACAGCCTTTGCCAGTATCCATGAGGCCTGGACTGATAGGTGCACACCACCCCTAGCAGGTGGAACATCATGTCATGCTCAGCATGTCATCCCAGGCTGGCACACATTGGCTCCCCTTTGACTAACTGCATTACTTCAGCCCATTATTGCAATTGATCATCCCATCGTCATATTGTGGCATTATGCTTGGTGAGGGTAGGATGTTAGTCAGGGTCCTCAAGTGTGCATATAGTACATGGTGTTACATTACTTAACACATGGCATTCATGCCTCAGGTGGTGCTGCAGGGCTGCCTCTGTCGGATGCACATATTACACTCCCTGTACATGTTTGAGAGCAGGTTATGTCATTTTAGGCATCCATGTTATTATATTAGTGAGTCAGAGAGGGGTATCATTCCCAGGGTTCCTACTGAGCCAGTGTATGTGCTATGCGTTGCCTCTTTGCCAAGGCCAGGGCATACTGGGCACGCCTCCTTCTGCCTACTGGGGCAGGCTCAGGTTGTTCCTCCTCCGAGTCACGCTCTGCCTGTGATGGCCTTGGCAATGGTGGGGGAATGTTTGGCCCGGCCCTATGCTGGTCCTGCTGCAGCTGTTTTCGCATGATCATATTATGTAGCATAGCACATACCATGACAATTTGGGTACATGTGGTTGGTGAGTACTGCAAGGCTCCACCAGATGTGTCCAGACACCGGAACCGTGACTTGAGCAGCCCAAACACACGCTCTATTACATTACGTGTTTGTGCGTGTGCCTCATTATGGCGTTCCTGTTCAGATGTGTGTACATTTCTGATGGGTGTCATCAGCCACGGCTCCAGTGCATAACCTGCATCCCCCACTAGGTGTCCGTGTGGGATGTCCCCATTGGCAAATGTCTGGTACAGCTGCATCAAATGCCAGATATGGGAATCATGGTACCTCCCAGGGCAGCCAGCACACACAATCATTATTATGCCCTGGGCATCACACACGACCTGGCAGTTGATGGAGGGGAAGCCCTTGCGGTTAATGTAGGCCCTACCCTGCTCACTGGCTGGTGCTTTGATGCATATGTGCGTGCGGTCTATTGCACCCACTACCTCAGGGTATTCCGCTATTTGCTGGAAGAGACGCATATTGCTGGCCAATACCTCATGGGCATTGGGGAAATATACATGATCACCGACATGTGCTGACATGGCATCCAGGAACTGGTGCAGTACCCTGGAGGCTGATGCCTGTGATATCCCCATCATATCACCAGTTGGTCTCTGGAAGGTACCTGTTGCTAGTATTCTTAGGCCAACACATACCTTGGTTTCCACTGGGATGGGTTCCCCTCTGTTGGTTCTGTGTGTGAGGCGTGGCCTGCACAGCTCGACAATTTGCTGCAGGAGGTCTCTGTCCACTCTATAGCGCTCTACTATCTCCAGCTCATGTAACCCGTGGTAGGTGACCCTGGGCCTGTACACTCTTCTCTGTCTCCTCACTGTGGGTTGTCTGGCACCATCTGCATTGTCACCACCCTCAGCAAGTCGCCTATGTCTCCTTATGACAGCTATGGCAGCCCCTAGCATTTCTGCTCTGAGTTCAGCTTTTTCAGTTTTCACTTCTAATAGCTTACTCCTGTCTTGCAGTGTCTCTTGAGAGATACATCCTGCACTGCTGTTTGCAGAGTTTTAAGTGCTTGGCTGAACTACTATTCTGCCTGTGTAATTGCCTGCTTCTAATTGTTTTCACCTGCTAGCTCCAGCAGTATTCCCTGCTAGCTTCCTACTAATTCTGTTGCTTCCTTTTTCCTTTCTGTTTCCTCAGGGGGGAGCAATGTGCATACCAGCAAAAACACACTCACAGTGGCTTACACGTGCGCACACATGCTTACACGGTTCGGAATCTGCTTATTCGGGTTAAAACGCGCGCACACCAGCGCAAACAGTGTTACACGTCTGCCAACAGGCTCCCACATGCTCAGTCTGCCCTACACACGCACACACTAGCGCAAACAGTCTTACAAGTCTACCAACACGCTCCCACATGCTCAGTCTGCCTTACACGTGCGCACACTATCCTCCCCACGCCTCATGGCACACACACGTGCGCTTGCACGCCCAACAAGAAACTTTGGTGTAAGTAACAGTGTACACCTTCCATTTCTTGACTTTCCCATGCTTATCTTGTGGCACTCCTCTTTCCATGATCTGTGTCTGACATCTGTCATGTAACACTGACCTCCAATGAACTGCATTTCTTTCTACCATTCCCCCCTGTGATGCCACCTATCTCCTACTCTGTTCCTCCCTTTTATGTATCTCTTACACTACTCAGAATGTGCTCATTTGCTATGTGACAGTGGAATTCAATATCCTAACACTCATTTACATCAGATTGCCTACTAATGCTTAGTTACATGTCTTAGACTCAGCTTCCCCCCTTAGCAACCACTAAACGGTGGCCATGTTGTTTTTGGTCTGCTGGTCCCTGCATTGTAAATCCATGTATTGCATAAAACCCACATTTGTGGGTTTATAACCTTCATTTTTATGTTTTATATAGCGCAGCCCGTTTGCGCAGGGCTGCGCTGCATTTAAACACAAAAAAAAAAAAACATATTTATTTCTCATATTTGCATCGGGGTACCTTGTCAATGGCCACATATTTGGCCATTGGCATGCTGCCTGACACATATGCACCCTTTATTTGGAGCTGACATGGCTCCATTGTGATTTTTGCAGAAACGTACTCAGTTGTCAACTGAGTACATTTCTGCAGCTAAAACGGCTCTTACACGGGCTGCTTTCTGTTTCGTGGATCGCTACTCTACCTCATTTGCATGCCTTTCGGCTGCAAGTGAGGTATTTAGCATATCCACGCCCAGTCCGTGTAAGAGACATTTTAGCTGGTCTCTTACATGGAGTTTTGGGCTGTTCCTGGATCGCGAGGCTTGCATAGAGTCTTACATGTCTCTTACACTCCGTGCAAGCCTTCGTGAATTCTGCCCCATGTTTTTGCATTTATGGTTATATTTTTTGTGAAAAAAAGTCAGCAGATGGGGGACTTAAGAAATGAAACTGAGTATAAAGAGTTGCAATGGATTCTTAGACTTGGAGCTGATAAAGCTCCAGGTCTAAATTATGTGTTCCCTTTCAAACTGGAGGGTTAATTACTGAATTTGACTGGATGAGATGTATTATAAATGATACAATGTATTTTACTGAGTTTATCATCTGATGAAGGGATTTACCCGAAAGCGCTTATGACTTTGTTTTACTTGTTTTATTAAACTACATTATTGTATTTTCAGTGTGGTAGTGGCTGCTTTATCTTTTTATTTGTTTGTACCTGGATTTTTTGAGCAGCACTTTTGGTGGAGGAGGCCTTTACCCATTTATCGTAAGCTCATTCTCATGGGATGTGTAGCAGCTTCTGCTACTTTTTGAGAGGTTTAGCACTGCCTTGCACTGTATTTAGCAATCAGGTCCTCAGGTAAGATGTGGTGCACTATTAGATGACCACTTACTTAGATTCATAGGGTTATACAAGGCTAACTACCCTGAAGATCCATATTAATCTTATCCAATATCCTGAGGTTAGAATCAAACCTTGTACCTTGTGTCTATGAGATGAAAACCGTAATCATTATGCAAATCTCACCAAATCATTGGAAAGCGGAGTGCGTACCAAATATTTATAGTAAAGGGGGGTGGGTACCAGTTAAGGAATACCTATCAGTAGTGTCAGCATCTGGAAATAACCTTAGCTGAGGGCTAAATGGAGGATTCAGAGAAGCATTTACCATTTTAGGCATTGAGAATGATGACAGCTCAGTTTTTAGATTGTTGCATGAGAAACTGAGCTTTCTGATTAGGATTACAAAGTTGAAAGGTAAGAAGAAGCTGCAAGTTGCAGAGGTGACATCATTGTTAAAGCTGTTTAACTTTGCTTGGACAGTAGCATATCTGGATAGAGCTTTAATAAGCTCTTTACAAACTTTTTGAAATATGCAAATCAAAAGCAAATTAGGGCTAAGTTTATGTAGCAGGTCAGGGATGATTTAGCAATCTAGAATGAGTTTTAAAGCACTACAACAGCATGTCATTCTAGAAGTAGGTCTGGATAGAAAATGCAGAACCAGAACTTTACCTGTCCCTGGGAGGAATAGTAGGAACGGGAAACTAATTGAAAGGTAAATGGTTTACCTGCCCATAGCTACTGTACTGGCTAAAAATAAATATTGTAAGAGTTCATAATAATTTGGGGAGCACCATTGGTATGGGCCATAATGCAGCCTAATATAATAGTGATGTTTGTTCAATCAGTTGGTGGTGTATCCTTTGAACAGCAGGACTACTAAGTAAATGCGGGTTCAAAAATTGCTATGGAGACTAGTGTTGTAGAATTTATGGATTAACATATCTTCTTCTACATGACCGTGTCTAGACATATTTAATGATAATGCTGATATTCTCTTCTGGTTGTGGGCCCACAAGGTTAGGTCCTTAGCCTTAGATGTAGATGAACTTCATATAGCAATTTCATAAAAGATGTAGGAGCCTGGAAGAAGCAAGGAAGTTGTTGGCAGAGTGACTATCCCTATTCTTCAAGCTGAGTCTAGTACAATACATACAGCTCCACAACATTCCACAGTGGAACCACATTTTACCTTATCCCCCACATCAGAGGTAGGGGAGAGCATGGTCATGTGTCTTAGGAACTTCACCTATAGCAGAAACTTTATTACTCCATTTAGTGTTGACATCAGAAACATAAAGAGAATTTAGTGAAGAACTGGACTCTGTTGAAAGAGGATACAAATATTTTGAATAAGTTGGGTGCTAAACTGCACATATGTGTATAAGGAGGGTCGTAATTTATAAACAATAGTGGAACATGTTGGTATTGGCAATTCCTTTCCCAAAAAGAACTGTAAAATGGAAAAATGTAGCTTCTGTTCCATCTGTAAATTTATTATGGTATGTAAAGAATTTAAAATAGATTATCACACTTTTTAATTAACAGGTTCATTCAACTGTCATACTAGTGGTATAGTGTACGCTGCTCTATGCCAAAATTGTTTATCATTTTATATCACTAAAACTGAACGTAAGTAAAAATACAGTATATATGAACACATAAATGACATTAGAATAAATAAGAGAGCAAATGCTTTAGACAAACATACTGGAGATGCTCCAGGTAATTTTTAAAAATTTTTGAAGTCACACAAGGTGAACATAGAGGTCAGTGGCAGCTGTATTTAGAAAAATGTAAGCTATTAAGACAACTTTATTTTCACTTCAACAGCTGGCCTGGACTTAATGGTTGTTTATTAAAATGTAATGCCCTAAAAGGATAAAACTTAAAATGTTTGTTCCTTTTCAATAGTCCATTATTACATTCAGTCTCCTAAATTGATTTCTTTGAATTTCTTGTGCAACGATAACAACCATGGGACATTATGTAATTTAAGAGAATAAATGAAGACTTTTAATGGGCAGCTGTGGTCGTTTAGTGGTTATCCACCTCACAGCAAGAGGTTCTCTGGTTTGATTTTCGGCTGGGGTGCCTTCTGTGCGGAGTCTGCATGTTCTCCCTGTGGTCGCATGGGTTTCCTCCAGGTGCTCTGGTTTCCTTCCACATCTCAAAGACATGCTGTAAGTGGATTGGATACTCTAAATTGGCCCTAGGCGTGAGTGAGTGTGTGTGTGTGTGTGTGTGTGTGTGTGTGTGTGTGTGTGTGTGTGTGTGTGTGTGTATGTGTGCCTTCCATGCAAGGTTGGATGCAACTCGACACCGTAAAACTCCACTGCCAATCATGAGTGGACAGGTGATTTGCTGTGACGACCCCCTAACTGGGAAATTCCGAAGGAAGAAGAAGAAGAAGTGAAGACTTTTAATAGGGATGCATCGCTTTAAATTTCTATGAGTGAAAGAGGGTTTGGTTCTCATGTGGCTTAGGATGTTATATAATTTTCCTTTTTAACTGACTTGGATTTTTCACTGTTTTACCTGAAGAAGCTTTGCACTTATTAAAATGAAAGTGCTAAAATCAAACATCTTTCAGTTTCTGAGTGTTTCTCTGGAATTGTTTTTCTACTGGAACTGTAGTTTGGAGCCTCTACACTTCTGAGTGTTTCTCTGGAATTGTCTTTTTGCTGGAACTGTGGTTTCAAGCCTCTGTAGTATGTACTTTCTCTTGGTTTGTTTACTCTGTTTTAGAGAGTGACTACTGCGTTGCCAAGGCAATCTTATAAAGGGATACAATGCCTTTTGGTTATTTCTAGTTTTTTTTTTGTTAACACTATGAGGTAAGAAGCTGTTCATGAGTCTAGTGCAGTGGTATTTTCATCCACGTGTAATGAGGGGAAGTGTAAGGATAGTCATGGTACAATTGGCTGCACTCAACTTTGTCTTTCAAGCAAATTCTTTGGTGTGCTTTACCAAGCAATGGACAGTGGGAAGATTACTGAAGGAATGGGCCATGGGGTAGGCATGCCATTCAGATCCAAGAAGGCATCTGTGCCAGGAGATGTTGCCAGCCATTTTAGTGGTCCATGATATAATTAATAAAGACTATATATCTTATGTGCTCTGGTGGTACTAGCTCTGTTACTTTATCACAGCACATTTGGTAAAAGAGAAGTGAAAGGCAGGATGAGGAAGGGTTTATTAAACTTATGGCATGAGGAAACTTAATGATTTCTAAAGTACACAGTGTAGTTTGGACAATAGCATATTATCCAAAGTAGAGTAATTAGGTAGAGGACAACAGATTATACTGATGAAGGGAAAACTGAGACTGACTTGACAGGCTATTTGGGTACAGCATCTTTGAGGACTATGGAAGAGATGTGAGTCATTTGAGTCAGTATTTAAATCAGCTGTGGGGGAGGCATGCATGGACAGCAATCTGAGGTATCATTAAAAAGAGTCTTCCAGATCACATAAGTTAACCTAGCATATTTCTTGTAATATTCCTTCAGCACTGGGCAAGTTTTGGACTTGGCAGGATAAACAACATGATCAACAGAAGTTATTAAACACGCCAAAAAATGGACATCGACAGTGTTTGTGAATTATATTAAGCAATTAATGTTGCAATTAAATGCTTTGTGTAAAAAAAGAAAAAGGAAAAGCATTGAACAAACGCAAATACTTTTGGAGCAAGTGTCAAAGTCATGCCATACATTTTAATTTCTTCTGTTACAAGTTACAATGTTGTGTGACCATTGAGGCCTTAGGTTTTACAGTGGTGTGAGAGTGGACACAGTTCCAGTAGCAAAACTGTTAGGTGTAGCATGAGGGAGACAGAAACTTAATCAATAGGTCTAGCATGAGGGAGGCCGAAACTTAATCAATAGGTCTATCATGAGGGAGACAGAAACCTAATCAATAGGTCTAGAATGAGGGAGACAGAAACTTAATCAATGAAAATTGCATGGAATGAGATGGAGTCAACTGCCTCCTGTACTGAGCCAGATGGCAGTTGAAAGGCTTGCTATATTAACCTCTCACTGGGGAAAATGTTCTGGTCTTATTCCAAAGTAATAACTGACTGATGTAATGCTTAGACACAACATGTTGATAAGGAAAAGATTTCATGGAATTTTCATAATTTTGTCTGTAATTAGAGGCAGAATTGTAAAGAAGAATGCCAAAAAGGAGAAGGCAAGAAAAGAAAATATATGAATGCAGCAGTGAACAGACATGCCCAAACATTCTGGAGAGTGGGTCTGTGTTAGTCTTGATTGAATGCACCTTACCAAAGTACATCTTGATTGATTGCACTTACCTATCAGGCCCCTGAATCAGGACCTGGACAGGGACAGCCTCCAAAAACAGTAACATTTTGGCATTCTGGTCTTAATGACTTATTATTTTCTGAAGCCTGCCTTACTGAATGTCACTAATACGGTTTAGTACACACTGGAATGTTTTAGACAACAATTGTTAATTTTATATTCTGTTTCCCCTAGCATGTGTCTGCACTTCTGAAATTGTTGTTCTCCCATTTCTGCATCTTTACTTAACAAACATCTGCACATATATCAATGTCTGCTGTGACAGGTCCTTATCAGTTGTTTACCACTCCCTAGCAAAACAGAATTTACTTTCTAAAGCCAGTCTTGTAGCAAGGTTTTCTAACAATGTTTATAGCACAGCTGAACAACTTTCTAGTTATTTCTTTGTCAATCCATATAGTTATAAAATGAGTGGAAGTTGGTTACAATCTGATTTATCCTTGTGATGAAGTTTGGGCAACAATAGCACATGAAAGAATACAATGGAAGGTAATAGTTTTCCTTCTTCAGTTTTAATCAGAACAGATTGATTTTGACACCCTAACATGACAGATGTAATATAATTGGCCCAGAGACAGTCTGAGCTGTCAGTTTAGGCTATTCACTAAATAAATTAGTTTTTAATGCTGTATACCTGACTAATTAAGGAAAATGTGTAATTACTGGAAAGCTTTTCTTTTAGCATACTGGAACTGCATGAATATTTTTGAGACGCAAAAAGAATTTTGCAGGAAACAGTATGAACCTGGTCTAACATCTGGTTGTAATAATAATTTACACATTAGTCACATGTAAGTATACTGTAATTGCAATGCAGTTCCCGAGGTTCTTATGAATTACTGAAAAGATACAATCCATTCCAGAATACAAACATTCTTTTCCCATTAAATAAGTATGTGTTTACTTTTCTGAATTTCAGAGCATTGAACATGCCATATTTGTTGGGGATGGGGTGGTGAAGAAAGTTATATACTTTTCAGTGAACATTAACAGAGAATAACTGATAGGCAAGGAACCCTTAAAAAAGGGCACATTCATTGAAAAGAAAATTCATATTTTAACTCAGACTATGGAGACTGGTTTGGCATAGTAGTTACAAGTCTTTAGTTTATAAGCATAAGATGCAGGGTCTTGGGTTGTTGGTTAGACTTAAAATGGCCCTTCAAGGCAGTTAACCTAGTATTCACCTATGTGCAAACAACAGCAAAAATTCCTACAGTAAAAGTAGTTTGTGTAAGCAGCTTTCCTTCAATTTCTTTTCAACATAGCTTTCCAAAACTGCACTGACTTACACTGTATAAGCCTGCAGCATTCTGCAGTTGGGAGTTTCACCTTTTTCCACTGTTATGTGTGTATAGTTTGTATAAGTAAGGGGCCATGGGGTAGAAATCTTCCCCACATGGGATGCAGGACGGCTTGCACCACTGAAACAAAAGATTTTTTTTTCTTTTTAGCATTTTTGTTTTATGTTTCTTGATAGAAAATCACTGAAACCTAACTCATTTTAGGATGACTTGACCAAACATAGTTCATGGAAATACTTGAGAGTTGTAAATAAATATAAATACAAAATATAGAACAAAAGATGATGGTTTCATTTGACAAGAGCAGAGAGGGAAAGTCAACATTAAATAGAAGAAAACTTTGTGGTAATGATACGTGAAATTAAGGAATTGTTTCTACATGACCATAAATAGCAATGGATGACAAAGTAAACAGTGGAAAGAAAACATACTAGAATATGCTAAAGTGTTGTCACACTGTATTACTTTTATGTATTCTTTTGACAAAAAAGTAATGTCTTTTACTTATGTGGAAAACAGAAGTACTACCTACAACTGTTTGGCTTAGCTATGGGCATACCATGTGTCAATAGCTACATCAACATGGTCCTTGCCTATTGTGAGGAACAGTCTGTTTTGACACGAGACATTTGCTGATAAAATTCTGTTCTATAGGAGATGTGTCAATGACCGCCTTTTGGTGTGTGTGTGTGTGGGGGCACAGAAAGTGAGTTAGGGGAAGGTTTTATGTTTCTAGATACCACTCCTGATTTTTTGAGCTTCACTCATTCTGTCTCCTCGACTGAAATATCTTTTTTCGGATGTGACTATATTCAAGGACATTAATGGGAAGTTATATTCCAGATTATTTAGAAAAGAATGTAGAAAAAATAATGTCCTGAGTAGAGACAGTATGCGTTCTACCTATATCTATAGGAATATCATAAAAGGTCAGGCTATGCATATATCTAGGCTAGATATGGAAGAGGAGCATTTTGACCAGGATATAGGAACTTTTAGAAATGAATTGTTACAGAGTAAATATCTGAAAAGTGAGGTAGATACTGGGATTCAGCAGGTTAAATCTATGAGGAAGGGTAGGGTAAAACCATATATAAGTAATACCCATGATACTTCTTCCCAACAGTTGAAAGACAATGATACTGCTGAAAATCTATCCATTTACGTAGAATATGCTGGGAATGTTAGAAAGGTAGAAAATGTGATTGACAAAAACTGGTCCATTTTGCAATCAGACACTGAGATAGTTAGGACTGTAGACCAGAGGCCAAGGTATTGTTATAAAAATAAAAAGAATCTCAAAAGGTTACTTTGTCAACCAAAAAAGTCCAAGGAGATGGTTTATGTTCTTAACAAATATGGGCAATGCAGTGTCTGTGATGTTTTGAGTGACAACAGGAGTGTTGTACATCCCATAACAAATAGGAAGTAGGGATTCAAAGTTAAGGCAAACTGCAAAACAAGGAATTTAGTATACCTGGCTGTGTATTTAGCTTGCCCATCCTTCTATGTTAGCATGACCAGTCACTCACTGAGAGAGAAGATCAGAGAGTATTTGGCTGCCATCAGAAATAATGAATCAGATAGAAGTGCTCTAGCCAAACATGTTATCTGTGCAGGAGGAATACATCATTTCCAATTCAAAGTTATTGAATGTATTTTCAAGATTCAAGGCAGGGTGACATGAAAAATAAACTGAAATTAAGAGAGTTAAAATGGATTATTGAGTTACAGGCAGAAAAAGAACCAGGGCTCAATGATAAAACATCGATCAAGCCCTATCTAAAAACAAGATGCTTATAAAATCTGCTTATATTGTTCATGTTTTATTATAAACTGTGTACTTATTTTGTGTATATACTTGTTTTATTGATTTTTATTTTACTGATGACATTTCAGCTTGTGTATTAAATTGTTGGGGTTAGCAAGCTGTAATATGTCTCTGGCTAGATGCCTATTAATATGCTGTTTCTTTAATTTGAGTGTTGAACAGATGGAAACAATTAATTACAGAAATGTGGTAGAGCGTAGGAAGTATATAAAGTGGTTTTAGCTTATGTGGTTTCATTCATGGTCTGATGAAGCATCTGTGATGTGAAAGCGCTAACCGTATTAAAGTTTTTTTTATATTATTTCTGCCGTGCTTCTCCCTCTTGATTCATTTTGCTGAAGAAAATATGTGGAAAACTTCAAACCTATGTGAGTTCAATCAATTAAAAAGCTCACTATCAAGTGTTACCAGGACAAGATGCTTATTAACGCACTGAAGCATGAACAGCGCAGTTTATAAACAGGTAGGTAGCAAAACATAGCAAACAATGTTTTTTTTTTTTTGTTTTTGAGTGCATGTGTGTGATTACCTTTTATCGATTTTTGAAAGTATCATAAAGTATCATGTTTACTTGTAAATGTATTGCTGATATGACAGTGTGTAGACAAGCATAATGTTGATTATTAAGTGCCAACATTATGCAGGTTGGCAATAGTGACATTCGAGGTAAAGTACAAACACACACACACAAATATATATATATATATATATATATATATATATATATATATATACACATACACATACATATCATCAGCAGCCCCTCTTTTCCCATTTTTCTACATGAGGGTGATGATGTTGCATTAGCTGTCACCATCTCTCACTTCAGTGCTATTCTCCTACACTCTTTGATAGTCATACCTGACTATCTTTGCTGATGCTCTCATTTTCTCTTGTCGCCTTCCTGTCTGTCCCAAATCTTCTTCAAAAGATTCTCGTCTGCCTTTTCTTCATGTGACCAAACCCCAAAAATTTGTTTTCGTTGACCCTCTGTGCAATTGGAGCTACTTGGTTTTCTGCTCTGATGTCATTTCTTCAACTGTCCCACAGTGTGCATCATACTACCCATCTCAGGTACTTCATCTCCATGACCTCTAGCTTCCTCAACTGCTCTGCCCTTACTGCCCAGGTTTCTGTATCACACAGTAGTACTGGTCACACCACTGTACCACAGTAGTGCTGGTCACATCACTGTTTTATACTCCTTACTTTTCAGCTTCTTTGGCATTCTTTTGTCACAAGCTGCCACTGACACTGGGTGCCAGTTGGTTGCATCACCTCTGATTCTAGCTTTGTTTTCATCTTTCAGACTTCCCTTCACTGCAGCCACCCCTCTCAGATACTACTGTCCTGTTATCTAATTTATACACTTCTTCTGATTCCCCCATTT
This sequence comes from Protopterus annectens, assembly GCF_019279795.1. Lineage (NCBI taxonomy): Eukaryota > Metazoa > Chordata > Ceratodontiformes > Protopteridae > Protopterus > Protopterus annectens. The sequence continues at coordinate 882,085,511 of NC_056746.1, read as the reverse complement.
GCTGATATAACAACTGTTTCATCTGTACTTTGTTTCATTCTGAGTATTTTCAGTTTTGCATTCCACTCTCCTATCCTTTGCTGAAGTTCTTGCTCAGAGTCTGCTTGCAGTGCCACATTGTCAGCATACAGCAGCTTTGCTGATCTTTTCCCTCCAACCTATTTTCTGATGTAGTCCATCACAAGTGGGAACAGCAGTGACCTCAGAGTTGAAGCCTGCTGCACACCAACTCCCATGGGGAACCCCTCTGTGAGTACAATGTTAGTACTTGTGTCATTGGTTCCTTGTACACAGCCTTCACTAATTCTACAAATGCTTCTGGGACTTTAAACCATTGCAGGACCATCCAAATCAGATTTCTTGGCACCTTGTCATATGCTTCTCCAAATCAAGTAATGCCCAGTTGGACTTTCTCAACTCTAGCTTCTTCCCCACTATCTGACTCACCACAAACATCAGGTCAGTTGTGCAGTATCCTGATCTGACTCTGCACTCCTCATCCCCTATCGTACATTTTGCTACTCAGCATATTAATTTATCAGTCTGATACCTCTATTCTGCCCACACACATTTTATAACTTTTTTTCTGACACAAAAATAAATTACTTTTTGTGGTACAATTTTCTAATGTTTGTTGTTTGTCTTTCGGCTTTTTCCTGGTAAGAGTTCGCCACAGCGGCCAGTCCGATAATGATTGGTAGTAGATTTTTACGAAACATTGAGGTGCCAGCTCGACACTCAACCTTCAATGAAGACATGCCCATTTACGCACGCATGTCTTTCGAACGCTACCCAACCGTGGGGAGGTCGTGCAGACTCCACACAGAAGGCACTCCCAAGCCAAACCGAAAATCGAATGGGAGAACCTCTTGCTGTGAGGTAACAATGCTACAATTTTCTAATACAGTTCATTAAAGTCTATGGATTTTACATTGTCTCTTTGATAATGTATTTATATTTTCCATCATTTTTATCACTCTGTTTTTTAAACATCTTTTTGAATAGTATCCTGCATTCCTTCTGAAAGCAAGAACAGTTCTATACAATTTGGTATTCACATTTTATCCTAATTAGACATCCAGATTTTAGCTGGATGTTCCTATTTGTCAAGTGTTTTCCCCCATTTTCATTATCTGCAGGTAGAGAGCTATGCTTTGAGACACTGCCATTCTTCTTCAACTCCATGCATTTCTTTTTCTTTCTGAGGTACCAGGGCCCTGAGCATTTCCTTGAAAGCTTGTGCTTTCTCTGCAGTCAACTAACAGGTTTTCTGCCTTGTCTCTTGTTGACCTTAGAGCCTTCTCTGACCACTTCATGCAGCTAATTGTGGCAAGCAGTGGTTTATGCTGTCGGCTGTTTCACTAATCAGAGGTCAGAATTAAACCCTGTACCTTGTATGTATGAGATTAAGATCTTAACCATTATTCCTACCCATCCCCCTCCAAATATCACCAAGAAGTGGTTGTTAGGAGACCACCAACGGCGTGGCTAGATATGCTCATTGGTACTCAAATAAGTAAATTTTTTATCTGAGCATTTTCATCATGCCAAAAGCACAGAGTATTTAGAATTGTGTAAAGGAATGCTTACACTATAGTGGTATACAAAGATTGCTGGTATGAAAGGAATTACACCTTCAAAAATAGCTTTTTTTGTTAAAAATGCTAAGAGATCAAAATAACCTGTTCTTATCCTATATGTCTGAGGCTAGCATCATGAGAGTTGAGTTGTTGTTGTTGTTGTCTTTCAGCTTTTCCCGGTTAGGAGTTGCCACAGTGGAACCGGTCTGCTAATGATTGGCAGTAGATTTTCACGAACGCCGAGGTGCCAGCTTGACGTTCAACCTTCAACGAAGGCACGCCCATTTACGCATGTCTTTCAAATGCCCACCCAGCCATGAGAGTTGAGTACAGGTTTAAAATGAAAGATGGCTAGTTAGGGCAATGAGATTAGGTTTGAGTGAAAAATGTAAATTTTTGTCTAAAACCTTGGAGAGGATGTTGGAGTTTAAAGAACTAAGACGGCAACTGTTACTAGATGCAGCAACATATCTGGGTATTAACAAAAATGTATCTATTAAAAGTGTGTTAAAACTAAGAGCAGCTAAATTATAATTTTTAGTTGTATACACACACACATTTATTTATTTATTCATTCATGTATATACATATTTATACTTTTACTATAGTTGTCATTATTTAATTTTTTTTATCAAATGGGAAACTTATTATTGTATTCGTACATATTTTTAAAGTTTTTACGTATGTGGTTTCATAGACTGAAAGATTACTGGGTTGGATTAGTTCAGCAAGTCAGTCACATAGTTAAAAAAAAATATTTAAGGAAGTGAAGGATATTTCATTTAGGTTCTGATGAAGTCTTAAAAAAGTTTGTGTGGAGAAAAGTGCTTAATCTGTTTTATTTTTATTCTTTTATTTAATTAATGTATTATACACTTTTCTGGTGATTGTGTTTTTTAGCATGCAGGTCCTACATCTATTCTACACACAATATGATGAAAGGAAAAAGGCGTATCAGTTGGACATGCTTGACACGTGGTTCAATTTTTGATATGTTGCTATGTGTGTGTGTGTGTGTGTGTGTGTGTGTGTGTGTGTGTGTGTGTGTGTGTGTGTGTGTGTATATATATATATATATATATATATATATATATATATATATACACATATGTATCTGGGTTTATGTTGTGTTACTGAATTTTGGAAGCTCAAAATTCATATGGTCTCCCTGGAAGCAGTCCTCACCTTGGAGGATGCTAATGTTTGTGCAGTTACAAAGACATAGTTCAAGGCCACCGAAAGCACCATGGCCGTGCAAGGCTATAATGCCCTTTACATGTTCAGACCTCAAAATGAGCATGAAGGAACCACTCATCTCCATTAAAACCAAATACACTTCGAGACTGGTCAAACAGCATGACTCTCTCAAACTACTCCATTTCCAATTAACTATTGGGAAAGTACCATACTGCATCATTGCTACCTATAGATCCCCCACCATGAACCAGGATAAGCACACCACCTACCTCAATTTACTGGAATCTCTTGCCATACAGCCCAGCACCTTAGTCATGGCAGATTTCAATTATCCTTCCATACACTCGGCCAGAGGTTTGTGGACTTTGTTAATACAAATGCTTTGGAACAGATAGTCTGCAGCCCCACTAACGGTTCCAATATTGTGTACATAGTACTCACCGACATGGGAAGTCACTGTACATCTCCATGTGTGATGCCCTTCCCGGTTAGGTCAGACCACAAATCAGTCTCATTTGAAGTAACTATTGGAACTGACACCCTCACAGGAGCAAAAATTATAAAAAATCTTTACCAAAGCTAACTATAACCTACTATGCAATGGTATAAAAAGTTTCATACCACCCGCAATCACAGACATCGATGATCACTATGCAGAAGTGTGTGCAAATGTCCTGTACAAACACTTAAATGACTGCATAAACTCTGCTGTATCCAACCGAATGAAAACCAGGTCTTCCCATAAAAAAGTCACCACGGTGGACTCCAAGTATAAGCAGATTATATAACAAGAGTTAGAAACTGTTGTCCAAAAGCAAGAGGGGTATCACTTTGCAGAGGAATTATTCCCTCCTAAGCCTAAACAAGAAAATCAGAAATCTTGTAAAGGTTTCTAAAACAAATTATGAAACTAAAATCACATCCCTAGCCAAGGATAATCATAAGGCATTCTTTAACTATGTCCAGAGTCAAAAATGGAATGCCCAGCTATATGCCGAACTGGCTGTAGATGGGATCACTTATACTATACCAGAAGATATCACTAACCTGCTAACTGATGAATTCAGTGCAAACTTTACTCCCATCCCCACCTACCATATCCCAAAGCATACCTGACACCAGCCCTTTTCTTAATATCTATAGAGAACAGGTCACCTGTGCTAGGCAAAGCCAAAAACATGTTCTCAATGGGACCAAATAATATCTCAGGTTGTTTCCTAAACAATCTAAAAGAAGACCTAGTGGACCCACTTGGCGTTCTCTTTAATCATAGCTGGGGAACTGGCTATGTTCCTTCAGAATGGACAAAAGCAACAGTAATTCTCTTCCTCAAAGTGGGGCCATCAACTGACCCCAGGAACTACATACCCGTAAGTCTAGACTAGCCTCATCTGCAAAGCCATGGAAAGAATTATCATGGAGCTTATCAACAAGGACATAGGCAACCGCCAAATGCTGGACCCAACCCACTTTGGCTTTGTGAAGGGTAGATTATGCTTATTAAACCTGATAGCCTTCTTTGAGAATGTCACCAAAGCCATGGATGAAGGTAAGACTGTGCACACAGCCTATCTCAACCTTGCCAAGGCTTTCAACACAATTCCTCACTCTGGCATCATTGAGAAACTCTCCTAGATAGGGATTAACCCTTATGCTACTAGATGGGTAGCCAATTGGTTCACTAACAGAACACACTGTGTCAAAATTGGTGATGACACCTCCACAAGTAGAACCGTCACCAGTGATGTATCACAGGGATCTGTGCTGAGCCCCCTATTGTTTAGCATCTATTTCTCATAAGTCTAGGCCAAGCTAGACAGCTTTTGGGTCACCAAGTTCACTGATGACTGCAAACTGGAAGCAATCATTGAGTCCACCAGTTATGTCAACATATTACAAGAAAGGGTAGCACAAACAAATGACTGGTATCATAGCCATGGTCTCAAGCCAAATGTAAAAAAATGCATTACTACTCCCTTTTGTCAAATGGAATTCCCCACAAATTACAATATTGACAGTACCCTCCCTATGTTCCAACCCAGTGGTGTGAGACTTGAGAACACAGGTTGATAGCAATCTGAATTTTTTACACCAAGTTTTCATGGCGGTAAGGAAAGCCTTCTATGTAGCATACCTCATAAGCAAGGGTATAGCATCCAGGTCAAGGGAGGTTATAACTCCACTGTACTTGACCCTCATCAGACCACTAATAGCGGATAATGTACCCTTTTGCACATATCTCACCACACAACTTCAGCAACTGGAGATACCTCAGAGGTTTCTCACTAAGAAAATACAGAGACTCCAAACCATGACCTAAGTGGACAGGCTGAAAGCCCTGTCACTTTGCTCTGTATCTTATAGGCTGATGAGAAGTGACTTGTGCAGGACCTATAGGGCAATCCCCAACCCTGCCCTAATGGAAAAGCTGCACATCCGCAAGTCAAATGGCACAAGAGTCACTTGTTCTAAGGAACTCAAGCTAGCTTGTGACATTAACAGAACATGCTGGAGAGATAGAGCAGGAGCACACTCAAGCAACTCTGCAGTCTGTGGCTACCACTCCATCCATACAGTATAAGAAGGAATCAGTACTGCAAAACTAAACAAGGTTATACATTTTGAGCCTCAAGAGCAGGATCAGTCCACCCAGGCATTCTACTTGTATGTTTTATGAGAGTGAAGCTATAACATTAGCAGTATTTCTTAGTAGTTCTTAGCGTGCTAATAAAACTGACTGTTGTAGCCTTGTGTACTACCCCCCCAGCTAGTGCAGTAATCCTAACTGTCCAATAGACAGTATGCACTTAATTCAGATCTCTGTGATTAAATTAACCATAAAGCAGCCCTCTCAGTGCTTTCTCATTCTACTAGCTACAGAGTGAAGCTATAACATTAGCAATATTTCTTAGTAGTTCTCAGCGTGCTAATAAATCTGACTGTTGTAGTCTTGTGTCCCCCCCAGCTAGTGTAGAGATCTCAGTGCTTTCTGCCTTAGTTTGGATCACTTGAGGCCCACCTGTTTATTTGCATCTCTATACATCCCCCTTCATTGCTAATGTATCTCCCTACGCTAATCTGTGCACAAACTGGCTACTAATAATCAAGTCAATGTGAAGACACACTCCCATCCTTAATAAACTTTGCTGTCTCTTCTCTCTTTCACTTTACAGTAGAGTTTGAATTTTTACTTACCCCCTCTGAGGCCTTTACCAATAGAGTTCCACTGATTGCCTCTTTGGTTTCGCTGGTTTCTTTGCATTCCATCTGGTTTACACCCCTTGTGCTATCTCCCTCCTGCAATACTAAGGGCCAGATTCAGGAAGCCTCCGTGTAAGAGTTATAACTCTTACACGGAGGCTGCAGTTAAACTGTGTGATGGCAGCATGTCATGCATATGCATGAGGTGCATGAGGCATGCTGAATCACACTAGTAACTCTTACACGGTCCGTGTAAGAGAGTAGGGGGCGTGTCTGTAGGCTAAGCCCTGCAAGCGGACACGCCCCCGGAAGACTAGAATGGCTGAAAGTAAACAGCCACGAGAGAGGCCATGGAAATGTGAATAAACACACTACACAACACATGCCCCGATAGACCATCAGTGTATAAAGTGAAGAGATGTTATAAAATTAAATTAAAACCTTTTTTTTTTTTAAACCCCGTAAATGTTTGCTACAGTGTGCACTGCGGTGCACGGGTGTGCTACTAAGCGCAATCACAGTTAGCAGTCAGTGGAAAAGGATATAAGAACTAAATATGCAAAGTAAGCCAAGAAGTAATAGCTTAGCGGTAGAGTTGCCGGCCTAAGAGTAAGCAGGCAGGGTTCGAGCCCCCACAACAACCTTTTTTTGTAAATAAGCACTAAAAAGCCCCCTGACAGTATTGTACAAATGTAAATGTATTCCCTTTTGTAAAATGGAATGAAATGGAGCATATATTCTGAAGTAACACAATAATAAAAATAGTCAGAAATGTACTGATAGCTAAGCTGCTGTGAGACGGAGTGCCCGTAGCTGAGTAGTGTTTAAAAAGCTGCAAACTGCGTGCCCGTTGCTAGGCATCGGTTTAACAGGCTGAAACTGTTTGCAACTAGCTGTGCTCAGCTGAACATGTGTGTCACTAGCCAATTAAGGTTTATCCCAGCACACACCGTTTGCACGCTCCCACAAGCTAACTGCCAGTGCGCGTTACCTCCGCAAACGGCGCAGACCTGGTTTTAAGTGCTTAAAAGTGCTTTTGGCATGTTTGATTGACAGGTCCTCAACTCATTTCTGTCAGGAAAATCAAAAGTCAGTTGCCAGAGTCAAACCCAGGATACCATGCACTAGAGTCAAGGTACTACACCACTAAGCCATGACAGAAATACCATGAAATGCAGAAATAGCATATATATGGGATAAAATCCAGAATGGAGCATGAGAAAGCATTTTCAGTGAAGTAGATACAATTCCAAAACGGCCAATCAGAGAAATGTGCGGGAAAAGCGGCATATATAAGCCCCATAGGCGGGAATACACAGCAGAAACGATTGTAGAACAGAGCTGCAGTCAGAA
>NC_056746.1:881886310-882077680 GCF_019279795.1 Protopterus annectens | reverse complement strand
CCCGGGGGTTATCCCCACGCTGGTAGTTTCTGAACGTATGCTAATCACCCTTGTTATCCACATCCCGGCACCACACCCTTCACGGAATACACAGTGCAAGATTTCTACAATGCCTACTTCAGATGTCTTATGACAGCAGTAGTAAGCATCATGATACCCGTGCAGATGGACAATGCACTTACAAATGCTGAAACATACACCAGTGCACTTCATTAGCACTTACACAACTGCATGGATCATGCTATCCCAAACAGGGCCATGATGGTACCCACCAGAAAATGGACGTCACTCTGGGGGTCTAATTCCATGCACATAATGTACAACAGAAGGTGGTGGCTGTTGCAAAGTGGAGTACAATCCCATGGGTGGGGTAGCTTGCTGGTCAGCCTCAGTAGGAATCCGGGATCCCTTATCACATCCTCCAAAGCTAGCTACGTAAACATTACTGCGACACATTCCAAGGACTACCACAAAGCATTATGGAGGTATGTCAGTACTCAATGGCAATACCCACATCTGCTCTGACATACGACAGTTAGGCAGGAACATTACAGACCGACTGCTATTGGCAACATCCTGGCAGATAGGTTCAATGATAACTTTACACCCTCTCACTCCCTACAGGGCCAAAATCCATACAGGAACAATGCAGAGTCCCTGCAGTCACAACTATGCAGTTCCAAACTGCACTCTCTAAGGCATGGAACACAGACTTCATGTGACATCCAACATCCCAGGCTGTGATTTACACAAACCTCAGAATGACATGGCTCCCCACTTGGCCACCAGATTCAGTAATAGCCTTGTATCAGACATTGTGGCCCCTGAATGGTGCACAGCAACAGTTATCACACTCCACACAGGTGGCACCACAATGAACCACAGGGACTATTGCCCTATATGCCTGACTGGACTGTTCTGCAAGGCTATGGGGCACATCATCATGGAAGTCATTCACAGAGACATTGCTGGCCTCCAGACCTTTGATGCCACCCGGGTTGGATTTGTTAGGGCCAGACCATGGCTCCTACACCTGGTGGACTCCTTTGATACAGTTACCAGGGTAGTTGATGATGGTAAGGGGGTCCACACAGCCTACATTGTCCTCTCATTGGCTTTCAGCACCATTCTCCATTCTGGTATTGACAACATACACATCCACCTGCACATCGACCCCTATATCTCGGGATGTTATGCAAAGTGGCTCACGGACAGGACCCCCACAATGAGGGTAGCATACCATGGTACCTACTGTAATTCAGTTACACTTGGCATACCACAGTCCTCAGTCGTAGGGCCCCTCATGTTCGGTATATGCTTCCCTGAGGTACAGGCTAGCACAGAGGGACATTCCCTGAATAGGTTTCCAGATGACTGCAAACAAGGAGGCATGATTGATCCACCAGTTGATACAGACACCCTCCATATGGGTGTCACTGTGACAGATACCTGATGTCAATAACATGGCCTCAAGCTGCATAACACAAGGTGCATAGACATCCCCTTTGGATTACACCAATCACCCACTGACTATCACATAGGTGGTAGTCCCCTACATACATGTGACATTATATGGGATCTTAGTACACACGTATATGGCACCCACTCCTTTGATAACCATATTACCAATGTGGCGTGGATATCCTTCTACGTGGCCACCCTTATCTGTAATGGGTTTGTAGCTGGAACAAAGGCACCCATTGTTCCTCTATACTCCTGACGTATGACACACGTTCAAGGGTGCAACACCCCTTTTGGGGTGTACCTTACTTAACAGCAATGGCTTTACATACCACAACATTAACACACCATGAGGATTATTGACCTCCGAAGGATGACGTATGCAGCATAACTACGGACACCACGACTGTACACATTTGCATACTGCATACTCAGGGGTGACCTCTGCTGAACATACAGGGCCCATGTCAACAACAATATTGATGGATATACTCCACATAAGCAACATAAGCAAAAGCCACTGAGAGCAACATGCTCATGGATATGTGCACAAACGCAATGATGAGTGGGACGTGCTTGAGGGATACATTCCTGAACCAGACACTCACCATGCTTTGGAATATGATTCCTATGTACATCAAGCAGGGACACTCACTAGCACTCTTCATGAGATACCTCGATGGGTGGATGGGAGACACAAATGTACGCCAGGGATCACTGCAGTGGCTGTACTGTACACAGGTGCAGGTAACACATGGCTCTGCTGTTCACAGACAGGACACTACCCTAGGGAGGTGCCGCTGGTGAAAACACTGTCATTGGGCTTACACATGGACTTGGCCAGACAGCATAGTACCTCACTATGAACCTGTGAAGCTATTACATGTCCTTTGTGCATGGATAATTGAGTAGCTCTTCCATTTCAGTTAGCTATCATGCTGTTACAGTGTCCCATGACTACAAGCCATATGTATCCTGTTATTGTGTATTGTACATGCCAATAGACGATACCCTTTGTTTGCATGATATAACAGTTATGCTGTGTAAAATATCTGACATATCTACCTACAGTACTGTACATTACACATATTTTAAACATTATCCCATAATGCAAAGCATACTTGCACAGCAGGACCACCTTAGGCATGTTATTTTCATTATATGCCCTTACACATGCCTACTGTGACAGTATATCAACATATACTATCCCCTGCTATGGCACGTACTTGTTGGACAAACCCAACCACTGACGGTGGGTGGTGTGGAATTGTTGTGTTTAAAGCCCTCATGTAGCATCCCTTGTGGTGTATGAGATGTTTACCTTGTGGCTCATGGCAGGACACACAATTTCTACAAGCGTTACTATGCTCAACAAGACATCATTACATAATACCTTTTCCCACTTTATGCATTGCGTACACTTTAATTACTACAAAACAGGCTGTACATACACTGACATGCTGAGTGTTCTACATACCTTGTTTCCGAGTCTTCGTAAATATCTCTCTTACACCTTTACTGTTTAAACGGTTCTGTGGTATGAGCTTACAGTTTGAATGTAAGGCAAGGCATCCTTATATACATCGATACCTGTAACATGTGGTATCCTGCCACCATTTGGTGTTCCTGAGTAAATTATTACATGCACATCAGCTGTGTTGCTACTCCATTCACCAATTACGTGGCAACAGTGGGGTATAATTGAATTCTCCACTTTGGCGTTGTCCTTTTGCCCTACCTTCGGGGAGACGGCCTGTATGTGTTTTGTTGTGAGGAATTGCAACTGCTATTTGGAGAGACATGGATGTTTTGAATTCATGTTCCCCGTGGATTGTGTGTGATGGCTAGAGTATGTGGTTCTACATGTGAGTGTACCTGTCATCTCAACCGTCTGATAAGGGACTACTGCAAACAAAACCTGCAACATCGCCGTCTAATCCATTATACAACAGCTACGATTTCACATGGCGCCATTACAAATGTGTCTCTCACAAGGTATGTTAACAGTTCTGCAGATGTAATTGAGTGGGTGGATGTTTGTGATGTTATTACAGTCTGTATTGCAATTGTTTTGGGTGTGGGGAAGATGTAGGTGGGTGTACATAGCATATACAGGTTTGTGGGGACTGCATTTCTACATATTACATATATGTGTGTGGGCTCCTTCCCTAATTAAAGACCTATCATTTAGTAGACTGAGAAACTATGGTTGTTACGGGCTTATACATTGAGCCATTGTTAATTGGTTTCTATATAGCATGCAGGTGAGGTTGATACTTCAATACCTCCGGAAATACATCGATATGTAAGGGAATGTTACTAAATGACAGCTGTCTCGTGTATTTCTGTCACAGATATTTGCACTCATTGCAGTTGTGTTGGTGACTGAACCTCTTTGGCATGGGTTGCCACCTTTTCAAATGGCCATAGTGGGACATTTGCAGGACACACATCGGTGTTTACAGGCCAACACATACCCATGGTCAGTACACAGGATATAACATACTTTTATCCTGAATACATACTTATTCTTGAAGCACTTTAGCTACTTATCATGTTTCATGTAACATTTATGTATTTTAGATACAGGCATAACTATTTAATGCAACTATTACATAATATATGTGACATAATTATGTCCTACAATCTCGGACATTTGCCCACTTTAATATTTTTTGTCAGGACACAACTGCCCAGGGAGGGGCTGTCCCTCTTAAAGTGGGACAGGTGGTAACCATATGCCTACAGCCAGCTATGACCACACCTACCGTATTGATCTATGTCCGAGTTAGCACTAACAGACACACGATGCAAACACACACACACACACAAACATTACAGTCCCACAGAAACACACATGGCACCCTCAACACACACATACGCTGACTACAGCAATCGCAAACACAGTTGAATGCAGTACCTACCTGGACCGCAGCACCAGCAGCGATAACTAAATGTCCCTTAACATTGTGATAATATTACTCTCGGTTCTAGTGTTCAGGTACTGTGGTCTTTCAGTCTTTCAGCCTCGTGATTATGCATGTCGGCATGTGACACATTCGATAGTTGGCAGTATCCTATTTATTTGTACCTCCATGGTTGTGTACATGTTGTTGACCTATCTATATATTTGCAGATATAGTTGAATATGTATATATCAACTTATATCTCTCTATCACCCTTTCTATCTCTATTATATATATATATATATATATATATATAGAGAGAGAGAGAGAGAGAGTGTGTGAGAGGGAGAACACACCTTTCGTTGTGTACATGTTGGTGTATACTGCTTCCTGGACTCTGCACGTTTGTGTTTTAACCTGTCACAATACACACCTGCCATTGGTACATCTCGGGTAGCTTAGTGTTAGGTGATTGTGTACATGATTGCATGTTCTACTCCTGGCAGTGGTCATTTTACCCTTCAGAGCAGGCACTATTAGTACAGGGGTGAATAATGCTAGTTTCATCTGTTCTGGACATCGTTGACCGTGATCTGTGCGATATTCAGAAAAGCTTAGCCCTGTTTCACGCATATCCGTATATTCATGTTTAAACAATGCTTACCAGCACTTGCCAATGCATAATCCCGCTGACATGTGCTAAACCTGATCTGATGACCTGCATCCAACATCCATTATTTGTGCCTTCAGGATTACGTAACGTCCCTTGCAGGACGTGGGACCGGGAACATGCACGACAGTCAGTGCATTTACCACTTGGGCATCTGGGATTTGTACACATGTTATGGTGTTTTGTATGTGGACTGTACTACAGCTGTTACTCCATACTGCAATCAAATGTGTAACTCGGTTAGTTTACATATGGATGAGACCTATTAATGGTATGTCCAAGTGATGTTTAATGGATGTGCTCCAGCATTGGTAATGTATGTCACAGTGAGCCACACACTATAATGTGCTACACCTTCACACAACCATAGGTGGAGCATGCTGGAGTGACAGATACCTGTCATGGGTACTCCCCATGCTTTGCCACTACATCCCTGATTACATTATATGGAGCCCTTCATTAACACACCAGGTAAGCCATGCAGAGTGTGTGGGGAACAGTGATAACACACATGGATCCCACAATTGGCTCTGCTCCACTGAGGGACAGTTGGTTAATCGATGTGGTGGCAACAGCAGACATTGTTTGCCTCGGTTGATAAATGGCCTCTGACAATCGGGCATGTACCTACCGATGTACCTAGGAACGTATACATACAGTATCAACATATGCTGTTAGGTGCGTGTACTGTTCAGGTGTTGACATTCCTTGTTCCAATAGCTGTTGTGTGTGCAATGGTTGAGGGCTGCCTATGTAGGATTCACACAGTAGGCCACCTATACATTACAATTTACAGGTGGTCGTGTGTGTGTGCCATCCAGTTTACTGTGTGTGCAGGTGGAGAGGTGTGTCAGTCCGTAGGGGCCTACACTGTCAGTGTATGTGCTATACGTTCCCTCTTTGCCAAGGCGTGGGCATATTGGGCACATCTCCGTCTGCCTACTGGGGCTGGCACAGGGTGTTCGTGGTCTGAATCCCTCTGTGCCTGTGATGGCCTTGGCAATTGCGGTGGGCTGTGAGGGCCTTCACCATTATGTCCCTGCTGCAGCTGTTTCCGCAGGATCATATTATGTAGCATGGCACATACTATGAAGATGTGGGCACACGTGCCGGGAGAGTACTGCAAGGCTCCACCAGATATGCCCAAGCAACAGAACCATGATTTCAGCATCCCAAACACATGCTTTTTGATGATTCTGGTTTGTGCGTGTGCCTCATTATGGCGTTCTTGCATGGGTGTGTGCGCATTTCTGATGGGAGTCATCATCCACGGCTCCAGTGCATAGCCAGCATCCCCCACAAGGCGGCCATGTGGGATGTCCCCCCTGACAAATACCTGATACAGCTGTGAGGCATGCCAGATGTGGGAGTCATGGTAGCTTCCAGGGCTGCCGGCACACACATCCATAATAATGCCCTGGGCATTGCACATAACCTGGCAGTTGATGGAGTGGTATCCCTTGCAGTTTATGTAGCGCCTACCATGCTCACCGGGTGGTGACTTGATATGTATGTGCGTGCAGTCTATCACACCCAGTACCTCCGGGTAGTGTGCCACCTGGTGGAAGAGATGCATATTGCTGGCCAAATCCTCCTGAGTTTGGGGGAAGTATATATGCTCATTGGCATGTGGTAACATAGCATCCAGGAACTGGTGTAGTACCCTGGATGCTGATGCCTGTGAGATCCACATTATATCTCCAGTTGGCCTTTGAAAGGTACTTGTGGCTAGTATTCGCAAGCTTACACATACCTTTGTGTCCACTGGGATGGGCTCCCCTCTGTTGTTTCTGGATCTCAGGCGTGGCCGGCACAGCTCAACTATTTGCTGTAAGATATCCCTGCCCACCCTGTAATGCTCTACTATCTCCAGATCATGTAGCCCCTGGTAGGTTACCCTTGGTCTGAACACTCTTCTCCTCCTCCGGAGCCTGCGGTGGTTGTCAGCATCATCCTCCACAACACCTTCAGTCTCTAACACATGGTGATGAATCACAGCTATGGCAGCTCCCAACATGTACATTGTAAAAGTTCCCCGTCTGTTTACACCGATGGTGCAGTGTTTGGGAATACACAGGTGTGTGTGAGGTGCCTTCACACTTTATACTATTGTGCTGTGAACACTGATGATGTCATAGGGTGTGTATGTACCATCGGAGCTACAGGGTATCTTATGTGTTTTACCACAGGTACTGCTATTGTGGTGCCTTTGATGTTGAATTACATTTGGCTGCCGTGGATTAACTCTTGCCCTTCCCTTAACATGTCTTAACATTTCCCCTCCCATTTTCTGGCATGCATCCAGCAGCCTGCTTTCATTTGTACTTTCCAAAACCTTGCTTATCTTACGACATGTGTTCTATGGCCGATCTACTGCAGGTTTGCTTTGCTCTGCTATGACAGTTCTCTTTTCTTTGCAATCCAACACCTCCCCTATCCTGTTCTGTAGGTTGCTGTGAGCAGACTTGTTAGCTGCCATCCATTGCCCACTGTGAGTTAATAGGTGTTAATTGCTCAGTTTTACTCCAATTACCCTACTGCGGCATTTCCTTATTTTCTTCCCCTAACCTTCCTGTTTGAGCTATGGTGCGCGGCGTTGCGTCCGCTTACCGGGTTTCAGGCACGTTTTCATCTGCGTACACATGCGCTTTCGGGTACCATATGTGCTCTCAGCTAAACGATGCTATACCTACATCCCCACCCCTATCCTGCGGCTTTGCTTAGCAATGGGCAGGCTGGATTTGCATTGCTCCAATATGCTTATAGCTACGGTGACACACCCCACTGCTGATGTCATGTATACCTCCAAACCACTCCTCGGTGTTGTAGTGCTGCGCTGTATGGTACATCCTTAGTCCGGCGGGACGTTTGCGATTCACTATTACTTGCCTCATTTGCATTGCATTGATTACTAATTCATAGTTACCGCGCCGAACACTGTCACAGACCCTTAGCAATCCTTGCAGCTTGGTTGTGGTGTACCATGCATACCATTGAGTATTATGGTGAAATCATGATTTGTATTACATTGCGATTTTATGACATTTGTGTATATTTTCCTTGTGTTCCCATTTGTGCACACATGCCCTGCGGTTGTACTTTGCGTTACTGTGGACATGACATTAAATGTTGTTTTTTAGGTGTTGTGCATCGTTTCTTATGCCATTGGCTGTATATTTAGCCATTGGCATATGTTAACTTTGTAATACATGAGTCTGGTCTGCTTTCATAGCTCCGATGTTCTGTTTGGAAAAATGTAAACCGTTTTTTTTCGGTTTGCATGTCTGTGGGCTTACGCTATGCCTAAAACACTTCATGAATCACTATGTACCTTCATTTTCATGGTGCAGTACTGTGCATGGGGTGATTAGCATACCTGTGCCGAGGGCTGCACAGATACGGTGTACACTGGTAGTGCACGTGGAATTGGATTGTACCTGAATCGCTCGGCGGCCATATTTGGCATTATACTGCCTACGCTACGCCTGCGCCTGGAGCAAGCTTCATGAATCCCGGGGTAAGACTCATCTTCTTTCCTTAGTCCTGATTTTTTTTCAGGCCATCTTTGGCTGGGATGGTTCTTTAAAAGAAATCTAAAATGTACCTCAGAGCATCAGGAATCCTTATAGCTTCTGGGGCCTAGTGGCAGATTCCTCACTTAATGCACTTTTTTTCCCAATACAGTTATCAGAGTGCAGTTCTGCCTAGTAAGTTGTTGAACAAATGCATTTAGGGGAAAAATGAATAGTAAGGCAAACTGTGAGAAAGGAAAGCAAAAAAGTAATCTGGATAATTTGGGTAGGCCGGGGGGGTGAGCGGGGAGACATAGGGATACTGGGTGATGTGTATGAGGAGGGTAGTGGGGGGCCGTGGGAGGTGCAATGGAGCCCTTTGCCTAGAGTGCCATTTCAGTTATGGTCAGCCTTGAATACTTAATACTTACCAGGAATATTATCTCAAAAAAAAAAAAAAAACAAGTAGTGTAGACTTAAGTCATATGCAGTTTATATTATAACAACAAAGAATGGAAAAATGCTAGATCACCCAGTACTGGAATATTTGTGGAGTCGAGTATTTACCTTTTATGTGCAGATTACTATTATTCTAGCAGCACAAAATAAACTGACCAACTCCAACATGACTACTGCATTGTCTGCACTCCTGAGACAGAGGGTATCTAATGTCATTAATTTTGACAGTGGTGCATAATGCAAGTCAGAAATTTAAAAGATTTGTGCACAGACTGCTACTCGAACACACAATGTCCATTCTACACAATCCACAGTCTAATGAAAAATGAGTGAAACTATCCACACAGTATAGAACCGTATGAAAATGATTTGTACAAAAAGCTATTAACCCTTCTATCTTGCAGTTTTGAAAAAAACAATACTGCATTTCAGGAACGTGTTTTCTCACCATCTCCTAGTTTCTAGTGTAAAGAATGTTCTAAAGCAAATAACTTTATTTTACTACAATACTGTCACCTAAAATCAATACAAAGTAAAGGAAATGCCAGAATAATAATCTGCAGAGGGAAAGTGTGTCTACTACATTTGAAGGTATGAGATATAGCAAGAATACCAAAGCCATTGGAATGTTTGCTGCTGAAATCTGAAGAAGGTTGTCAAGTGAATGAGCCAAGATCCCATATTGTTTAAAGGGAAAATGGAGGTAATCCAGAAAGCTCAAATCAGGCCTGGTATCTCACCTGTGACCCTGAAGGTGACAAGACTAACAAGAAACATACAAAGGAGTAGTCCGGATAAAATCACTTTAGGTAGCAGATTGAGGAGACTCTCTCTGATACACTGTGAGAGGAATAAAGATGCCTTGTTGAAGTTTCGGGTAGTTTATTCAGTTAACTAGATAGATTGACAAGTGTGCTTGTTTTAATACATTACATTCAGCAGGTAAGTTATTTAAAGGCAGTTACAGACAATGGTGGGAGGCTCCAGGGGAACTGATTGGAGAAAATTCTGGAAGATAGAAAAATGAGGAGCCAGTCCCAAAGCTTAGAGGTTAGTCCCTCATTTGAATAGTCTTGTAAGACTGTGAGGGGTTACCACTTCAGCAGACTGTGAAACCTCCTGCTTAGTTAATAGTTTTTTATTTTTATTTTTTAACAAATAAAATATGACAACACACCATGAGCTACCACTGTAGAACTATATTTAAGAAAACATTTTCACCTGAGCATCATCAGGTCCATCTAGCAGAGTGGTTTGCACTTTGATCATTGAAAATGTTTGTTTTTCAGAGGCTGTCACCAGACTTTTATTAGCCTGTTTTGTATCACATGTAATATGAGAGGTTGTATCTGCCTTGGTGGGGCTCATATTCCTTGTTTGTGGTGATGCACTCCATCTGTGTTTTGTTTATTTAAACCAGGTCTGTGGGCAGTTGTCTTTGCTCATATTCCCTGAAGCAAATGCTGACAGCTTTATTACAGAGATGTTTCCAGTCTAACTTGTAATTATCAATGCTTGTATCACATGTAATATTAGAGGTTGTGTCCACTTTTACTGGGCTCGTATCTCCTAAAATACATTATGAAAAGCTAATCTTCTCTTACTTGGCAAAAATAAAATTTTGTACAGGCTTTTTTGTGTCCATAGAATAAAAATCCGCCAAATGGTAAACTGCAGAGTATACAAAACATTTAATAAAAATTAATATGTCGAATCTTTTTTAAGCATAGACAGTCTATGCCTGTGATGTAAAGAATAAAGCGGTATGGAGTGGTGCCCTGGGATAACAGCTTTCATTGTACTGCAAATTAAAGAATTTTTGTTAAATGCAGGCCACGTGGCTATAACATTTATATCTGATTGCTCTGGGTTGATTACAGTGAGAGAGAGAGAGAGATAAAATGTCCCTCGTCCATACCTTTCAACTGTCCAGATTTTCAAAGAATGTTTAGATTTTCCCCTCATATTTTTGGTCGTTTCCTCTTAAAATTTGTAGATTTCTGGTAAATCACTGAGTATTGAAGTCACTAAATAATGACATGCAACTGAGTTTCAGACTTCACGTCCTTCAAAAAATACATGCTAACAGAAATTTTGTTATTATAGCAATGTTTTCAGTTTATGAAAGCAATATTTAAAACATATCTCTATTTATGAACCTTTGTTCCCCCATTATTTTATGCTTTGTCCAGATGTCTTGTGCTTAGAAGTTGACAGGTATGCCCTGGTCTCAGAGCATGGTTCTATGGTGTTCCAGTATGGAGTCTTAACTATCTGGGGAACTGGGGAACAATTAGCTCTTTGCTGAGCTTATTTTACTTTTTTGGGAACTGGCATAGTGTTTTAAATTGCTTTTTACTGTGTTTTGTAGTCAAAAATGTTCCTTTTGTCAACTGGCAGTGTATACCAGTGGTGGCTGGTGACTTCAAATCAAAGGGGGGCTGCAGGAGACAGCTGAATGGGTGGGATCAATGGGAAGGGGTGTGACTATTTAGAAAGTGGAGGGGCTATGCTCAAAACCACAAAAGCTGTAACTTTAATTAAATATGCTGCCCTGGGTGCCAAACCATCATTATGAGAGTACAATCAAGACAAAATGAAGTGTAGAAGAAAAAAAAATATTTCAGTGCATTGGCTGCATGACAACTTACTTAATATCTAGATGGAAACAAAAAAGCTGTGAGGCATGAAAAAATAAATTACTTTTTAAATACATTACTGGAATGCCAGTCAAAATCAATTATAAAAAAAAAACAAGCAGCACTCAACTCAAACCACTTCTTCTTGCACTGCAGTTCTAATTATAATTTATATTCAGCTTTACAAAAGTGCCAAGTAACATGCAGAAAGTAGCAACCTCTGTGATACCCCCACTTGTAAAAATGTTTCTTATCCAAAAAAGACCTGCTGCCTGACAAAAACTATCTACTTGTTTCATGGGGAAAACATGATCAAAGTAAAAATGAACAGCAAACAAGAAACAAGCTCAAGATAAATTACTTAAAGGATTACTGCACAAGTTATGGACCACACATGATAGATTGGCATTCTGTTTAGTTTACAGATAAAGCCTGCAGAGCTGACTGCAAGTCTCCAACAAATGTCATGAGCTTCTGAAAATACTGTAATCGTGTCCTTTATTACAAATACTGTCATATGCATTTCAATACCTAAGGCTTGTACTCTATCTAGTTATGTAATTATTCTCTGCATGGCAACATCAGAAAGTTTTTCAATGGTGGTAATTCTTTAACAGTATGCTTATTAAAGCTTACTTGCATCTTACAATCTTAGACAAGCTTACCTGATGGTCATTAAAGCATTGCTACTTAAACACAGATCAACAAGCACTTTCTGAATAATAATAAGCATAAATCAACAGTATAAAAATATGACAGAAAACCAGAACATTCTGCAAAATCAAGGACAGATGAAAAGCCACTGTAGTACATGTTTCTGCTTTGGATGGGGGGATACTCTGCACACTTACACTGCATAACTGCTCCTTGCCTTGCTTGGAAACATCCAGAGTCACTACATGTGGGAGTGGGGTGCAACAAGTATGTCACAATTTGAAATGTCTCTGGCTGACTATGGTGGCCCTGACACATTTGTCATACCTCTCAACCTCAGAGCAAGAAATCTGGACAAACCCATACACAGAAGTGGGACAAATGCCCAAAAATAAGGACAACTTTTAAATATTACTCTTATAAACTTAGAAAGATAATAGAATAGTAGGTCTTGCATTACTATGAATTTTCTGAAGGGTATGAAATCTGAAACTCAAATGTCTGTCATTATTTTCTAACTTCAACCTTTAATGATTTGCCACTAATTTGCCAGAAAACCACAATTTTATGAAAAATGGACCAAAAATGTGATGCAAAAATATATATTAGCCACACAATACAGCAGGGAACCTGTCAAAGAAGGGACGCTATTTTAATATTAGTGCTGTTAACTTGAGCAGCTGACAAAATAAAAGAATCTGCATTTCTGAAATAAAAGTAATCTATAAGTCTGATTATTACAGTTATTTATTAATTGTAAACCATCCATGTTTTCTTCCAAAATTGCCATTTTGCAGAGTGATTATTCGAAGGAGAGCAACATTTTTAGCCAAAATCGGGGACAGTTGAGAGGTTTGGATATGTCTAATTCTATAAAGAAATTTATTTGTATTTTTATTTGTATTGAAATGTATTTATTTATTTGTTATTGTAACATTTGTTAATGTCTATTATGTACTTCACAGATAAAGACTCTAGTTGTCTACTGATGTACTATGTTCTTCATCTGTAAATATGTTTGTAATTAATTGCTATGTTAAATTGTTAATCGCTGTGTAATCCAATGTAACTACTGTCTGTTTATTTTAACTGTGGAGTTTTTCTCCCCGGGCCTGCACTGAAAATGGACCTACATCCAGTTGGACACTCCCGGTCAACAAATGCAAATAAATAAATAAATAAATAAAATTTACACTTATCTCTCAATCTGTTAATGCAGGAAATATGGACAAGGCCAAATATATTGGGGGAACATACAAACAGTACTAAAAATTGCTCTTGTATAAACTTAGACAGTTGATAGAATAGCAGGTCTTGCTTTAGCATGCATTTTTCTGAAGGGTATGAAGACTGAAACTCAATGTCTGTCATTATTTAGTGATTTCATTCCTAAATGATTTGACAGAAAACCACAAATTTTATGAGGAACAAACCAAAAATAAGAAGCAAAAATCTATTCATTCTGTGAAAATCTGGCAGTTGAGAGGTATAGTTCAGCCGGGGCTGTCTTTGAGTTTGCTGCCATTCCCCTTCACAAAATCATGGTCGAATGGAGCCTCTCCCCGCAGCCATTTCAATGTCCCATCACTTGGCTATTTCGCCCCATTTACCATAAACACTAATGTGCATACTGCTTTACTTCTCTGATGATTTGAACTTCATTTGAAAGTTTTATTTTGCATTTTACAGCACAAACACTAAGACATCTGCTAAACAAAGCAATGCAGTCTCACAATGAAAACAAATTTAGCATTAAAATTTCTTTGCCCTTGAAACTCACATTCATTGAAACAGCATTGAAACCCACATTTAAGGAAAATACATGTGGCTTGTGGCAGTCTCTTGTCTGATTAAAATGGCTACTAATTCCAACTAGAAGTGCATAAACAGTCAGTCTAGGTGTATTTTTGTGCAGCAGTGTGATGGTTTGAATTTGCTCTCCATTTATTTCAGGAGATTACATAATCTCTACTTCCTTTCTGCATTCGGATTTCCTCCTTGGTTCTAATCTCCTAAGGAACAGCCAAGGTGTGCATCATAGGATAGGATCATTGCATCGCTTTTAGATGAGTGCCATTAACCTTAAAAATATGTTATGTATTGCCAATGGTGGTATATGAACAAGTCCACTTAGAAAGTAGGTATCCCAGAGATTGAATGAACTGGAGTAATGATAGCAAATTCCTTATGCTGTATATTTGCCTATGTGAGTCATTATCCTAACAAGACCATAACAAGGCTGGAAAATGGCTGCAGGATAATTTGAATGCACTTTAATCATAGTTCTTATAGTGTTAGACTGAGTACTTAGATGAACAATGAATTATTATTTTGAGTGCATGTAGTGGTACAATTTCACTCTGAAAGCATGGAAAGAGAGGCGTATTACACACCTTTCTGAAGGCAGAAAGGTGCACTTCTGCTAAGCACTAATCTTTTGCTGGAGCGTTATTAGCACTTTGATGCCACAGTGGAAGAGCAGCGGGAAGACTGTAAACATTTAAACCAGATTTTTTAAAGTCTGAATGAAGTATTTAATACTCTGAATGAAGAGTTTGCAGCCTTCCCACTACTCTTCCTTGGTGGCTGCTCTCTGTGTAGCAATTGTACATGGGTAACATCTTTCCAAGTTGTAAAGCACTTAGCACTGCTACACTTTTTCCTCTAATGTTTATGAGAGCAGGTAAAGTTACACTCACTACAATGAATTGCGTCCATATCTCTCTTTGAACATAACCCCTGTCGTGAGGTGTTCTCAATAGTGAGTCAAAAATTACCTCACCAGCTTTTCTCCCAAGGTGAATTTCTTGACATGCATCTCTTGAACATATAATATACTGATTATGGCCAGAGACTGGATCATAATAATTTATATTTATTTATCTTCTCATTAGTCTCATAATGCTGCCCTTATAGCTTTTGACTTCTAAAGTTAAATATTGCTCTGGCTTGAAGTAGATCAGGAATTTTAGTCCTTGCTCTTCTGAACTAGAGTATAAACACATAGTACAAAAAGAAAGAAATTTAGAAAGAAAGGAAGAAAAAGAAAAAGAAAGAAAGAAAGAAAGAAAGAAAGAGAGAAAGAAAGAAAGAAAGAAAGAAAAAGAAAGAAATAAAGAGAGAAAGAAAAAAGAAAGAAAGAAAGAAAAAAGAAAGAAAGAAAAAGAAAGAAAAGAAAGAAGAAAGAAAAGAAAGAAAAGAAAGAAAGAAAGAAAAAGAAAGAAAGAAAGAAAGAAAGAAAAGAAAGAAAGAAAAGAAAAAGAAAGAAAGAAAGAAAGAAAGAAAGAAAAGAAAGGAAGAAAGAAGGAAAGAAAGAAAAGAAAGAAAGAGAGAAAGAAAGAAAGAAAGATTGAAAGAAAGAAAGAAAGAAAGAAAGAAAGAGAAAGAAAGGAAGAAAGAAGGAAAGAAAGAAAGAAAGAAAGAGAAAGAAAGAAAGAAAGAAAGAAAGAAAGAAAGAAAAAGAAAGAAAGAAAGAAAGAAAGAAAGAAAGAAAGAGAAAGAAAGAAAGAAAGAAAAAGAAAGAAAGCAAGCAGGATCAGAACCATAAGACACATCCTCTTTTTAAGGTGGATGGTTAGGTTATGGTGGATAGATAGGAAACTGTATAAGAAGCTGCTTTTCTCTGGATTTCTGTCGAAACGCATAGGCCTCCATGCTATTTACACACTTCCTGGATATGCTATTGAAGTGTACAGATTAGAAAGGGAAGAGACTTTCACTAAAGTTTGAAGGTTCCATGTCCAAATTTATATAGGTGTTTCAGCATCTGACAGCTTCAGTTTTCAAATTATAAACTCTTACTTCTAGCTTTGTTGAAAACTCAAGTTAAGGTAACATGAAAAAGAGTTTTTATGCCTTTAAGAAAAGGATTCAAAAGAAGGGATTCTTGGCATTACTCACTTCCATCCTGTAGTTCTAACTGGAATGCAGGCACATGTTAAGTGTAATATTGGCCACTTTTAAGTTATGTTTGTTTAAACTTGGGAATGTGGTATGCCTTTCTATATCCTTACTGTCAAGAATACCTCTTAAAACTCTTCACCATCAGCACAGAAGATTTCTCACTAAGGACCAGTGTTGCTGATAGTGAGGCAATGACTTCTGAACGTTAGTTTTGTAACTCATTTTATTGAACACTATTTTAATGTTTGATCCTCAGCTCCCTAATCATGTACTTCAGCTCAGATTATAGTTGTTGTTAAATAGGAAAAAAGTATGACACACTAAAGGTGTAAGTTAAAAAAAAACTGTGCATCACAAACTAGAAGAACTTAAAAAAAAAACAGAAATGTATATCTCAAACTGGAAGGTCTTAGCTAGTCATTGGTATTAGTAGTTCAACACCTTCCATCTACAGATAAAGTCCTTTGAAGAATTTGAAGAAATCGCATAGGAAGGAAAAGGAAAGCATCTCTAGTTTTAATGACTGCATGTGTGGATCCTTGACTGTACGACTTTGTCACCTCAATAATTACAAGGGAGTATGGAGTTAAAATGTAAGTGCTGATAGGGGAAATAACTCGATCAAAATGTGTTTAGATTAAATGCTTACACACACACACACGCACACACACACACACACACACACACACACACACACACACACACACACACACACACACACACACACACACACACTCCTCCCCATTTCTAAATAATCCAACTAGCACACTGGAATGCACGAGTAAAATCCTCCCTGTTTCTAAATAATCCTACTAGCACAAACACTCCTCCCATTTCTAAATAATCCTACTAGCAAGCTGGAATGCACAGTTTATCTTGTCTGCTAGCAGAGTATCCTCCGTGCTTCTAGCAGCATGTACTGGAATGCACAGTTCCAGTTTCCGGGCTTTGTTTTTTCCTGTTCCCAGTCTCATTCTGAGACTGACTGCAGACCTTGCAGTCCGATCCCCTTCCAGTCTATGCGGTTAGAGTTGCATAGACTTCCGGGACATCTGCAGACTGCTGCCTTCTTCCTCAATCCAGACTGGTAAAACAGCAGTCTGGATTCAACTTTCTAAGCATGCTTGCATGCAGTTCAAGAGTTTACCATTTTAGTTCACAGGTGGGGGGACTGCAGTCCTGCAGTCTGATATCATGAACCACCACTGGTGTATACCAGCAATTTTCTTGTCTTCCCAGAGAAAGAGGCACCATTTTCGGCTTGACCTTGGACCAAACTACTGGTTCCACAGTCAGTCGTTCTTTCAGCCAAAGAAAGAAAGAATTAAGCAAACAGCCTTTGCCACCACAGCACGATAACAATTTGCCTCAGCAGTAGGTGGTTGGCTCTGCTCTGGCCATCCCTCTGGTGTAGCACGTAAAGCCACTATGGACCAGGGTTAGTCACATCCTCTGTGGCTGTTAGGATCCACTCAGTGGTCAAAGGAGAGCCACTCTTGTCAGTCCTGGGAGAGGGAATAGGGAAGTCTTCCCTGTTGTGTCAGAATGCTGTGCCCATCCCTGAGACTTTCAGTAGCAAATCCAAAACCAGGACAGCTGTAAGTCATAATGGTTAGTATTACAGAGGTGACCAATGTATACTTAAGCTGATTCTATAGTGCTACTGCATACAAAAAGTTAAATAATTATGATATTTGAAATAATGGACAGTCTTCTTGTTAAATTCAGAACAATAGATGGACCTATGATAAAAATCCCCTATAATAAGACTGACACATACTGGCCAAGAAACAGCATCCATAGTCATTACCTTAGTTTGAAGGTAATAATGTTAATCAAAATTAAAAAAGAAATACTTTGTGAAGGAAGAACAAAAAAGAACAATTCAATAAGCACCAAGCATGTTTGAAGCTAAATATCTAGTCATTACCATCACATAAAAAACAGATAATAGGGCTAATATTCATGAAGATATTACTGAAGTCAGTTGTAATCAAGGGAAATGTCTCAGACAAATATATACCCTGTCATTTCTATACATGATCTACTCAAATAAGACTTTAACTGGTAGACTTGTAAGAATAAAATGTGCTGCAGTAGTAATTCAGCTTTGTTTAGCATAGTGCCCCTTATAGCTATGGATAGTCTAAAGGGGCATCTGTTGCACTTTTGTGAACTTGGAGGACTACATACAAGCAGGAAATGTTGCCGCTTTATCATAAGCCTTGAAACCTCACCACCAATTTATTCCTAATATTTAAATCACCTATTGGATTCATATCCACTTTAAGATATAATTGACCCTTAAGTAAATGTTCTAAACATTTTTGTTAATACATAATTGCAGAATGTGCCACAAACTTAACACTCTTAATAATAATCTATCTAAATTTACTTATTTGCATTAAGGTTTTCCTTCATGTTACTCAAATTATAAATGAAGGTTATTCCTATTTCCTTTTTGAAAACCCTGTGAGATGCAGGCCTAAGATGGTTTAAAAGAAGTACTTACTTATTTTATGTCTTTCCTTTGTTAGCCATGTAAATGAACTGGTTTAAAACACTGGACTGTTTTCAGTAATGACCTGGACCTAATGATAACAACTACAAATATGGAGCAGTATATAAATGAAAAAGGACAAATTATATAAATACACAGTAGTGAATTAGATACATACATACATACATACCCTGGGGTTTCAGGAAATCCTTATTGCTTGCTTACATTGCTTACTGAGAGTAGGTCAATTGACATGATTTGTGAAAAATGCATTTCAGGGACAGCTTGGTTACAGTGAAGAAGACCTCATTATTAGCTCATTTGCATGTCTCTGAATCACATTTTTTATCACTAGCAGCACCCTCACACACACACACACACACACACACACACACACACACACACACACACACACACACACACACACACAAACACACACACACACACACACACACACACACACACACACACACACACACACACACACACACACACACACACACCTACTCAACATCAAACAAGCCCACACACACACACACACACACACACACACACACACACACACACACACACACACACACACACTCTTGAAGGGACAAAGACACACTCACCCATTCACCCACACACATGCTTGGACATACACACACACACACACACACACACACACACACACACACACACATACTCAACATCAAACAAGCCCACACACACACACACACACACACACTTGAAGGGACAAAGACACACTCACCCATTCACCCACACACATGCTTGGACACACACACACACACACACACACACACACACACACACACACACACACACACACACACACACACAGATATCCACACTCTTCATCCCCTATTTAAGCCTCTTACTGCAACTGCCCAGGCTAATACACATTCACACATATGTGCACAGTTTCATCCAACTCTATTCATGCCCCTATAACATGCACACACAGTTCCACACACACACACACACACACACACACACACACACACACACACACACACACACACACACACACACACACACACATACATATATATATATATATATATATATATATATATATATATATAGTTAAGTTAAAACTGCCAATGGCCCATAACCGGACCACACATAAAGCAGATTCCTTTATGTTATATACAAATTTACACTCTCCCATGTAGCAATGAAGTTGTTTCTTGAAAGTATTTAATTTAACAGATTCTCTAATATATAGCAGTATCAAGTTCCACAGCATAGATTCATAGGTTCATAGGTAGGTACTAGGCTATTGGCCCTAGAGCCTATATAAGCCTAGCCAAATGGTACCCTGGATTTTGCCACCCACAAAAATTATTTTCCTGTGCCCCTGTCAAGCAGAGCCACAGAAGTTATCCCCGGGGTGAATTTCCTATCTCTCATCTAATCATCAAGATTTTTCTTGAAGAGTGCTAATGAGAAGCTTTGTTTGATATATATATAGGTAGTTTGTTCCAGAGTATGGGAAGTCTCTGGGATAGGAATCTATCCTTCCAGCATGTTCTGTTTATTGTGGTGACAAGGTTTAGGTTCCTAGAGCGTGTAGCTCGGAGGGATTGGGATTTCTTTAAGTGGAGCATGTCTAACAGCTCTGGGCTTGACATAGCTTTGTAAGTTAGGCAGATATCACCTCTGAGTAGGCAATATGTGACAGAGTAAAGTTGGAGTTTTTTGATATGGTCTGCGTAGGGCATCTGTTTGAGGCCAGTAATCCTCTTTGTGAGGTATTTCTGTGGCCTTTCCAGTTGTTGTAGATGTCTTGTGAGGTACATACCAAAAGGGACATTGTACTCTATAATGGGTCTAATGAGTGATGAGTAGAGGGGAACAATGACCTATTTTTTCCTAGATAAGAAACCTTTTGTGATGAGGTGTGCCACGTAGAAGGATTTCCTGACTACTGTGGCGATGTGATTATCAAAGGAGAGACTACTGTCCACCTGTGTCCCAAGGTCTCTTATCACACTTTTGGTGTTAAGTAGACTACCACCTATGTGGTAGTTCATGGGTACAGAGTTTTTACCATAAGGGATGACAATGCACATTTTGGCATTGAGCTTGAGGCCATGGCTTTGACACCAGGCATCTGTCTCAGTGAGACCCTTTTATAGGATGTCCATATCATTAGGAGTTTTGATTATGGCTCCTAGTTTGCAGTCATCTGCAAACTTTGTTAGCCAAAGACCTTCTGTGTTAGCCTGTACTTCAGAGAAGTAGATACCAAACAGGAGAGGACCTAGGACTGAACCCTGTGGTACTCCACTTGCCACTGGTCTGAAGTTGGATTTAGAGTCTGCTACTTTCACAGTGTGGGTTCTGTCAATGAGCCAGTTGGCAACCCATCTTGTGACATAGAGATTTATACCTAGTTTAGTGAGTTTATCTATAATTCCAGAGTGGAGAATGGTGTTGAAAGCCTTGGCGAGATCTAGATAGGCTGTGTGAACCACCTTACCCTCATCTACAGCTTTGATGACCGCTTCAAAGAAGTCTGTCAGGTTTAGGAGACATGATCTGCCTTTTACAAACCCAAACTGGGTAGGGTCCAGAGTTTGGAGATTACCAATGTCATTGTTTATAAGTTCCATGATGATACATTCCATAGCCTTGCAGATTAGGCTCGTCAAGCTAATGGGGCAGTAGTTCCCAGGGTCCGTGGTGGCTCCCCCTTTGTAGAGTGGGATAACCATTGCTGTGCACCATTCAGTGGGCAGAAAGCCTGAGGTGAGGCTATGATTGAATATGGTACTTAGGTGGGGTGCCAGTTCATTCTGTAGTTCATGTAGAACGCAGCCTGGGATGTTGTCAGGTCCCATGGATGCTGTGTTCTTGGCTTTGGAGAGTGTGTTTTTTACCTGTGAAGCCATGATTACAGGAACTTTGCATTCTTCCAGTATAGAGATGGGCCCTTTAGGGGATGAGAAAGGGGTAAAGTTAGCACTGAACCTATCTGCCAGGATGTTGGCAATATCAGTTGGTTCTGTATATTTAGTGCCATTGTGCTGTAACTCAGAGCAGATCTGAGTGTTGCCATTGAGATTCTTGACATAGTTATAGAATGCTTTGTGGTTGTCTTTAGAATCAGTGGTGATTTTGTTTTCATAACTAGCTTTGGAGGATTTTATGAGGGATCACAACTTCTTACTGAGGCTGACCACGGAATTTCTCCAATCATGAGATTTTACTCTTTTTTTGCAACAGCTTCTTTCTTCTGTTGTAGAGTTTGTTTATGGCAGGGGACCACCAGAATGGCTTCCTTTTTTGGAGGATAGCATCTTGGTTCTGTTAGGGATTGCATGATCCATGCACTTGTGTAAGTGCTTATAAAGTGCAATTGTATAGGATTCAGCAGTCGTACCTCTATTGTCCATCAGCATGGGTGTTGTGAAGTTTGCCACTTCTGTCTTAAAAAGCGTGAAGTTGGCTTTGGAGAAACTTTTTACAGTGGTTTCTCTAGTGGAGGGTGGGGGAGGGATGTGGATGTTTAGGGTGATTTGCTTGTGGTCGGATCTGACCCACGAAGAATTGACCTCTGGTGTGGAACACCGGTTGCCCATGTTGGTAATGACCAAGTCTAGGATATTGCTGCCCCTGGTGGGGGTTTGGATAAGTTGATCCAAGGAGTTGAAATGTATGAATTCCAGTAAACATTGAGCACAAGAGTTGGTACATGAGTAGTTTTCCTAGTTAATGGTGGGGTAGTTGAAATCACCCATTATTAGGGTGTTAGGTTGTACCCTAATATTTTCCAGTCTATCAAGAAATGAGGAGTGGGAATCCTGGGGCATGGTGGGGGATCTGTAGCAAGCTACAATTTGGATTGCGGTCTTGCC
The DNA here is from genome assembly GCF_019279795.1 of Protopterus annectens. NCBI lineage: Eukaryota > Metazoa > Chordata > Ceratodontiformes > Protopteridae > Protopterus > Protopterus annectens. The sequence continues at coordinate 882,055,113 of NC_056746.1, read as the reverse complement.
CAGAGTTAGTTGCACTTGGATAATCTCGGATGCATTATGCTGAGCAACTAGCCTGGAGGTGTGGATATCCTTAATGAATATGGACACGCCTCCGCTTTTAGTACTTAAGTCCAGGTTAGGTGTCTGAAAGGTGTGGTATGAATTATAGCCTGGTAATGCAGGGGTGCTCTCTGGTGCCTTGAACCAGGTCTCTCTCATTTCAGATGTTCTCCATTTTAAGGAGTGCCTCGAATGAGTGCATTTTGAGGTTTAGACTTCTAGCATTAAGTAGCATTACCCTCAGATTTTGCTTGCTTGTACCTGTTACAGTGGTGAATTTGTCATTTGAATCTTGCCTAAAAAAGGCACTATAGGGGTGGCAAGAGCCTTAGCCAGTATCCAGAATCCCAAGGGTGACAGGTGCAGGCCATCTCTGGAAAAGCATTGTGGTTTGTCGATCATGTCATCCCAGGCAGACAGATACTGGATCCCCTTAGAATGACACCAGAAGCTTAGCCAATTGTTGAAGTCAATCATTTTGTCCTTGTACTGTGGTATCATTCTGGGTGATGGCAGGATGCTACTCAGAGCTGCCTGGGCTACAAGATCAGACAGCTCCTCCATGTCTCTTTTTATGTAGTCCAGGGAGGTACATCTCAGGTCATTCACACCAACATGGACAATGACAGAGTCATATTTGTACTTGTGGAGTGAAATGAGTGCATGCGTTATGTGGTGGATCCTGGCATCTGACAATCAGCTGACAGTAACTTTCTCCTTGTTTAGCCTGGTGAGTGGAACATCAGTGTGCCTGACTATAGAGTCACCTATGACTAGAGTGGTGGGTATGTTGTTATGTCTTATGGGCTGTGTTTGAGTGGCACACTGAGTTTGTGGGCTATGTGTCATTTGGGTTGTGTTGGAGGTGGAGGTTGCTTGCGTTTCTGCTTTGGAGGTCCCTGTTGCTTGGGTAGATTTGTTTTGAGAGCCTCTGTGAATGTAGGTGTGTGTTTTGTGTTTCTATGTGTGTGTTTTGGTGGTGTAGTTTTTGAGGGACTATGTGATGAGTGTGGTGTGGTGCAAGTGTTTACCTTCTCCTCTTGACTGTCTAGTCCAGTCTTGGGTGAAGAGAGCTTTTCCTCCAGTTTGGCTATATAAGTGCATCTCTCACAGGTTGTAGTGTTGGGTGGTAGGAGGAGAGGGTTGTCTGTGTACATGAAGCAATTGATGCATTGTCCCAAGATTCCCAGATTCATCAGGTAGACAGGAGAAAAGACTGGGAGCTGACCCTTAGACATGCCTGGATAGGTGCTTATTTATTAAATACTAAAAACTGTTTTCCTCTAGACAAGTGAGGAAAGTTGAGTGCTGTGGTAATTTGTAGCTTATTTAGTGCTTACAATGAGTTCTGAACAAGTGCTGAGCTCAAAGAAACAGATTTGAGTGCTGAAACTAGAAAACTGGCTAGTTCTAAGAAACAAAATTAAGCTAGAAGGTTTCCCTCTTTTTTGATTAACTTAAAAGTCATCTCTTTTCTTAGTTCTACTAAGACTGACAATATGTTGAGAACATCTATATCTTAGGTTACCAGACTTTTCTCTTAAAATAAGTTTTAAATTGGATCTTAAATTCTCATCTTTGAAGACCCTGTAAGCTAGGCACAGTTTTCCTCTAATGATTCTGTATAAAATGCTGACAGATTCAAATATTTAAATCTTTCCTGATAACTTAACTTATTCATCTATTGAACCTTTTTGTGCATCTTTCCTGAATCTTTTCAAGGGTAACATCAGCTACCGATGATGTACAAATCATTAAACTGCACTCAATTAATTATCTAATCACTGATGCATAAAAATGTTTAAGACTTTTGGGTTCTTGTTTGTACCATACTGAGAATTATGCCTATCTTCTTCATAGCCCTTGCCTTTTATTCTTGACAGTGTTTGTTAAATGTAAAATATTTGCTAATTATGATGCCTAGATCTTCTATGTTTGTTGTTTGTTTGTCTTTTGCCTTTTTCCCGGTAAGGGGTCGCCACAGCGGAACTCCGGTCCGCTAATGATTGGCAGTAGATTTTTATGAAATGCTGAGGTGTCAGCTCAACGCCCAACCTTCAACAAAGGCACGCCCATTTATGCACGCATGTCTTTCGAACGCTACCCAACCAATTTCCAATGTGGTGCCACAAAGTTTTATTTTCAAATTTACTATATCCCCAAAAAGAACAACATTACATTTATGGTAACTGAACCTGAATCCAGCTGATATTGCCCAGTCATGAATATCTTGTATATATTCATTCAGGTTATCAACGTCACTGAGGCAATTTAGCGCTGCTCTTGTGTTGCATTCAGCTGCATATTTACTAAGACAAAATTTATTAGAGCATGGTTTGTCTGCATATATATTAAACAGGATAAGACCCTGAACTGACCCCTGAGGTATCCCTCCATTTAGAGGTAGCCATCTATATGTTTTCCCATAGAAGTTCACACATTATATGCTACTAGTTAACTAGTTGTTAATCCAGATTATAACATAGTCATTAAACTGTATTTTTAATCCCTCAATAATCTGACCATGTTCTAAAGTATCAATAGCTTTTGAAACATCTGTATATACAAATGTAACTGACTTCTATTAATTTCTTAGATAGCTGATATCTTCGCAGAAATTTGTTAATTTTGATCTTCCATTAATAAAGTCAATCTTGGAGTGGTCCAACTCTCTCCCATGTTTTCATCACCCATTAATACCTGGAGAATGTGTCTTTCATAGACCTTTCCACTTATTGAAGTTAAGCTTATTGGTCTATAGCTTTCAAGGATTTGTCTCTCTCCACTTTGTTAGATAGGTGCGACACATATTTTCCAATCATCAGGTACAAATCCCAGTCTCAGTAATTTGATAAATATCTAAGACAATTCTAAGGAAATAAGAGATACAAGCTGCCCGGGTATAGAATCCAGGTCCATATATTTCTTGATCTTAAATGCATCAGCTTTTATTATTTCTTTTTGGATACTGAGACAGCCAATCTGAGTTGGAATGGATACTGTAATCAGGCCAGTATAATTTTGCTCATATAAGAATTTTGCAAATTCATGTTAAAATATCTCAGCTATCACCTCTTTATCTTTAACATCTTAAATCACCAAATTTTATATCCTTTTAAACATAAAAGACATGATTTCCTTGTCATTGTTTTATGTAGAAGTTACTGTTAATTGAAGAATGTATCAAAATTAAGACTCCTTCACCCTTCCTATCCTTGCTTGTTTGTATTTTGTATATTCAAGTAGATTTAAATTACTACAATCCTAGGCTTCTTAAATAACTATCAGAGTTTTCTGTTTCAAATGTATAATGGACTCCATTTCTTCCATTTCTGCTGATACTCCTAACATTTGCATAGAAGCCATTTATGTTACCAGAGCCTGACCCTTTACATTCCCTGCTTCTTTTAGAAAAGTGTGCATTTCAAATGTTTTTCTAATAAATTCTTTAACAATTTATGTCCTGTCAGATTAGAGTGAATCTTGTCATATCCAAATATGTCAAAAGGCTTTATCAATTCCTCCCACTTGGTTATTAGCTCTTTAAATAGCTCTTTAAATAGCCCTGCCACGAAGCCTTGCTTTATCTTTAGATAATCTGAAAAAGATATGCATGGTGGAATTTCACAGAATGTCACTCTGATTTATTTAAGCAGTAAATAGATTGATATTACTAATGTCTTTGTTCATAGGCTCCAGTAGAATACTTTAAGTCATTAGTACCTGTCATTACAGATGTGTCTGTATAACTATATTTATCAAATCTAAGTTTCTCACATATTAGTACCAAATCTTCAGTAAAATGTTTTTGTTGTCTATACTTGTTTCTGTTTTTTACAATCCAATGACGTAATTACTATATCATCTTTAATATAATCAAGCAGATAGGTATATCCTGTCCTTTCAAAGCTAAATCTATCATCTAGTGGACTACTTAGCTCTATTATTTTCTTTTAGTCCCATTTTTTACCTACTGAATTCATTGGCATGATTACATGTTTCTCCATTTGCTCTACAGTTTCAAATTTGTTTGCTCCTTGGACCTGCTCATAAGACCAGTTTTAGTGTTTTAACTGGGAGTTTCCTCATCCTATCTTTCCTTTTTGGTTCGGTCTTACTCTCATTTATATCCTCAGCCCATTTTCAGTGGTGGCCTGAGAAGAAAAACATTTTAAAAACAATAATTTTACAATCTTCAAAAATAAAATAAAAACATCTGTGGTTTAAATAATTATAACAGATTAGACATAATATAAAACATTGGTTGAGAAGTGATACAACTTATAAGACAATCATTAAATATTTAGAGAAATTTTAGACAATTTGTAGAGAAATTAAAGGTATGTTATTCTAATACAAACAGGAACTGCAATATGAAGTGAGGGAAAAATAGGCTTATGGTACATTAAGAGAGAAAGTCAGGGAACAGAATTTGATAGAAGTAAGGAAGTAAGTGAAGAAAAGAGAGCAACAAGTTATATGAAATTAAAATGTACTTGTTCACATTTAGGGATATAGTTTATCCTGGTTCTGAGCAAGAACAGAGACATATTTTAGCTGAGAAGTCTTTCAGAGTGGCTTTGAAAAATGGGAGGGATGGCATTGACCTGATGGATACAGGTAAGGTGTTCCAGGCCTTAGCAACCCTGGATGAGTACAGACAATACCCAGCAGCTTTGCTAGGTTTTTTAATAGATAGGAGTTTTTGGTCACTTGATCTCAATGACCGACTGGGAACATAGTTGTACAGAATGTTTTTTAGTGCTGGACAGGCAAATGGATGCTGGGTAATTTTATAGGTGGTAAGAAGCTGTATATGAAAGTTGGTGAAGGCATTTCTTACCAATTTAGGCTTTTAGTGGGTTCTGAAAGTGGTATTTGCTGCAAATTTAACAACTTTGTTATAGTATCATTCAGGTTTTATTTTTTGTGAAGCCTGCAGGTGAGTGAGGATGGAAGCACCATAGAGAAGCATAGGGAGGAGATAAGTAGTGGCAAGTGTAGTTTTAATTGCATCGGTGAGAAAGTTTTTGGCTTTTCTTATGCAGTTTTCTATATGCAGGTTGAATGTATGATTATCATCCACTATCACTCCTGATAATTTGCTATGAGAAGTGACTTCAATGGTTGTATTATTGTGAGAGGACTTTAAATTATGTTTTTTGTTTTTGTTTTTTTGTTTTTTTAAGAAAGAGGGATTTGAGGAGAAAAGGTAGTAGCTTTTTTGGGTTGAGCACAAGTTGTGAGTTACGAATCCATGTTTCAGTGGTTGATTAAGCTTCCTGAGTAATTTTTTGAGGTGTACCATGTTGTCAGATGTGCAAATGAGATTGGAATCATCTGTGTATTGTGTTAGGGTGGCCTGTTGTGTGGATACTTAGAGGTTGTTGGTGAAAATGTTAAAGAGGGGGGGACCAAGGATAGAGCCTTGTGGTACACCAGTGGTGATTGGGAGGTAAGGAGAGAGCATGGAGTGCCATTTTACTGACTGATACATATTGGACAGGTAGCTTTTGAACCACAGATGAGTGAGCTGAGAGAAACCTAGTGAGGACATTTGAAGTAGAAGTTTGTTCTGGTCTGAAAGGTTTAGACAAGTCTAGCAATAAGGAACTACTCTTTCATTATCTCTGGTTTTATTGACAGCATCTATACATGTGAGAAGGGCAGTGCTAGTACTATGGGAAGGACGGAAGACTTGTTGTGTAGGAGATAGGAGTTCTTCCTACAGAAGACAGTTTAGCAATTGTTTTTGAATAAATTTTTCAATTATTTTGGTGAGGGGAGATAAGATTGCTATAGGTCTAAAGTTATTAATGTCTGTTGAATTTCCTCCTTTGTGCAGAGGGATAATGTGTGACATTTTCCAGAGAGATGGAACATGGAATTCCTGGAATGACCTATCTATAAAGATTGAGACAGGATAGGCAATGCTCTTGGCTGCTATTTTTAAATAGTCACTTGGAAGGTCATCAGCTGGAGACAAGTACGGTTTAAGTTTGTTTAAGAATCTTTTTATACAGGACTTCGGCACAGGTTTGAAGGTGAAAGTGGATGTGGTGATACGTGGCTGTTAGGCAGGGTTGATATTAGATGTTAGGGAATCCTTGGTTAGAGATGCTATACTATCTATTAATTAAGAGTTGAACTGTATTGCAATTTCAAGTGGTAATTTATCAGGAGAGGAGTTTGGGTTGAATTTTAGCTTTAGACTTGTTGTACAGCCTCCTCTACATATTGATTGAATGAGTATTCAGGTATAATTTGGGGGGAATTTTCACTTGCTCCTTTATTCAAATCACATTTTGATGTTCCCTTTTTCTGTCCATACTGTATTCTCTTTTTTTATTCCCATTAACCATCATGTTTGACCCGATATCTTTGAATTATTTAACATGTAGTGGTGTTGATAGCTATATTTCTTTCTCATTCTGTTGCTTAAACTGTACCTAGAGGTAAACATGCTTCCTATGCCACTTCCTTTTCTCCTCCTTACCATATTTAGTGATTGAACTACTACGTAAGACTGAAGGTGCATTAGGCATCAGTTGAGTATCTTCTAAGTCATTAGCTAGCCAATCTTTGGGATATTCTCTTATAGTCTCTAGCGTCCTCCTTTACTGACGTACACAGTCATTGCTATCATGCTGTAGTTTCAGATGTATTATATCTGCTAGGGATACAGTTTTAAGACAGTGGTCACAGATATTTTATACTTCCTCCCTTTTGATTTATTATAGTTTTTAACAATATTTATACCCTTTTAGATAACCATGTTCGATTAAATCCTGAAAGGCATAATTATTCAGTGAATTCATTACTAACAAGATTAAATATTGAATAAAGTAGTAACCTAAAGGAAAACACACATCCTTAACCTAACAAAAGTTCCTTTCACAGAAAAGGGTGGAAACCCTGAAAACTGCAAAGTGTTTACCTTAGGCTATTAAGCCCTACCACCTGGAAGTGTATAAATAACAGTATGACTGTTAGTGTTAAAAGAGATCTATTTTTAAAAAAGAAAAAAATAGTTTTCTTTACTACTTAAATGCACAATTACCTCAGGCAATCCAGCCCCTACTACCAGTGCAGCAAACAGAGATTTACTATTAGCTAAGAGTTTAAATATCAGAGTCTTTTAAGTGTAAAACACACCCTCTTAAACTGACAACTGTTCTTTACAGAGGAAAGAGCAAAAACCCTGAAATCTGTCAAGCATTTAGCTCAGGCTGTCAAGTCCTCCTACCTGGCAGTGTAGAAATAACAGCATAACTGTTGATTTTAAAAGACGGGATATATTTTTTTAAAAAGAAAAACAATTTTTTTTTTTCAGTGCTTAAATGCAGGATTACCTCAGGCAATGCAGTTCTACTACTAGAGCAGCAAACAGAGATTTTCTCAGAACCATGAGTTTAAATATCAAACCTCAGGATTCAATAAAATCTGTGTAGGCTCCATGTAGACTCTGCACAGAATGTACCAGTGTACATGGCCATGGTTCCCCCTCAGCAGTACACCGTGAATATTAATCATGGTGTGCATATTAATCATGGTGTGCTGCTGAGGGAGATCATAGTAACATGGACATTGAATCCATGTAGGCAGTAGTGTAGAGGCTCTCCCGTGGTTGTGCCTTGTCCAAGGAATTCCTGGACAGATATTATATACAGGATAAGAGTCCCTGTAATGTACCCTGCTAGTTGTTTTTTTGTTGTTGTTTTTTTCATGCCAGTTTGCACAGTGCAGAATGCAGCAGTGCCAAGCTGCACTTACACATGCACAGCTGACACCTGCCAGACATCTAAAATAGAAACCAGATGTAATTAATTGGTTAGAGTTGTCTATGTGCAGAGCAGTGCTAACAGGCAGCTTAGTAGTATATGTGAAGGTATACTGGTTATCTCACTATCCAAGTAGCTAAATAGGTAGAGTCACGGCCTAAACTGTAGTATATCCCAGATATGAGTCTCCAGCAGTCATATCTTTTTACATTTATTGCTGTGGAAATGTATGAGGTGACCTAAAGTATGTTTTAATTTCAAAACAAAATTGTTACATTTGGAAAAGTTGTGCAGTGCTAAGCACTGCTTAAACAAGATCCACGACTACTCCTGTTTGTGTGTTACTAAGATTTGCTAAAACATGGTTGTGCAAGTTTACGCGATGCTCAGTTCTGCTAAGCTGGTTTGCATGATGCTAAGCAAAACAGCACTTTTTTGAATGTTACAGTATGACAGGTAAGGGCAGGAAAACAGCCTATATTAAGGCCAGTAGGTGGGAATTCTGCAGCATTTGTTGGAGTCTTACTAACTTGTTAATATACCTGGCAGTGTTGGTGAGGGGGTGTGCTTTCAGGCACAGAGGTGGGCTGTGCAGTAGTCCAGAGTGTTTGTTGGACTCCTGGTCAGGAACTATGAACCCTGGCTGTTGCAGGGCAGTTACCAGGGTTAAGAATGTAAAGCTGAAGCCTGAGATCGGTTGGCCAGGGATCTTACCAGTGCTACAGGTATCCCCCACATTGGTGAACAATGTCATCACCACTTGACACCTGAAGCGAAGGAAGAGGGGAACCTTGGACACCACAGATATGTAAGCATGTTTGTTATTACTTTACCAAAATACAAGCTGAATCCATGAAAAACTGGTATGCACAATGGTGTGCTTCTCTTCCAACAGCTGCAGATGAACAGGCTTGCAATGTCCAGTCTCACACTGGGCACGTGGCTAGGGTGCGCTGTGAGTGTGGTAAGTACGGATATTTTCTGATAACTGTAGTGCAATAAACAATAAACAATAACAATAAGCAATAAGGTTTAAAGCAGGATTGTGGTTTGATAACTAATGAATGCAAATAACTGCAGTAGGGCTGCATTCACTGTATGTGTGTACTAATGTCACTGCAGTCAACTGTAAAAATGAAATAAATAAAGAATGCAAAAGTATTTGACTGATAAATGTATTGCACAACCCACAGTATAGTTCACGGCTGTCTTCAGGCCACTTTCAGTCAAATAATGCTCTCTATTCCTTCCACTCCAGGAACAAAGTATATGTGTAAAGTAGCCTGTATTCTGGGCAGATATCATGTGCATACTTCACAGATTCTAAGGAGCAATAACAATAAAGTCTAAAGCAGGACTGTCGTTTGATACCTAATGTGTTCAAATAACTGCAATAGGGCTGTATTCATTGGATGTGTGCTCTAATGTCATTGCAGTCAATTGTTACATTATGTGCACATGTCCCCTGGAGTCACAGTTTCTGGATTCTACTCCCATGCCTGCCAACTAAGACATGACGGCTGTCTAGTCTACTTAATGTACACAAACATACTTCTCAAATGTCACAATTTTTCGTAATGTAATGACAACTGCCCAATCTGTCTGATCCATGAATAGAAGATAAATGATTACCTGTAATGCAATGTATTTGCAAATCCGTTTACAGAACACCTTGCTAGATATGTACATGCACATTATGTCAAACGGTTCTGTGTAGTTGTGTACCTGCATTTGTTAGTGCTTGATCCGTACTGTCCTATGCTAACAGCTTAAGAGGTATGTACATCCTACATCATCTATAGAATAATTTGAGTCAATGTACTCACAATTGACACTGCATATCATCTGCAAATTCACTAATGGCATGCTTTTCTCTCTCTCCCCACCCCTTATCTTCTTTAATTTATTAATGTTATTTATAGGTTCATAGGTTCATAGGTAGATACTAGGCTATCTGCCCTAGGGCATTTATAAGCCTAGCCAGAGTGTATTTGGCTTCCGCCTCCCTATTAGATTAGCCTACTGTGCCTCTGTAAAGTAGGTCACAGAAGGTACCCTTTTAAGATTAGTTTACTGTGCCTCTGTCTAGCAGGGACACAGGAGAGATCCCAGGGGTGAATTTGCGATTTCCCATCCACGTCAAATTTTGCTTGAAGAGGGTCAGCGAGGGCTATGTCTAACATGAATTGGAATTCTATTCCAGAGTGAGGGAGCCTTTGGGAAATGAATCTGTCCCTCCAGCATGTCCTATTTATTTTGTGTTGAGGTTTAGGTCCCTGGAGCATGTAGCTCTAAGGGACGTTGAATTTTTGCGGTGGAGCATGTCCATTAATTCTGGGTTTGACATGGCTTTGTACGTCAGGCATAGATCGCCTCTGAGTAGGCGGTAAGCAACTCAGTAGAGCTGGAGTTTCTTTAGTCGAGCTGCATAGGACATCTGTTTGCAGCTCATGATCCTCTTGGTGAGGTACTTTTGGGGTCTCTCCAGTTGCTGCAGGTGTCGGGTAAGGTACATCCCAAAAGGGGCATTGTATTCAATTATGGGCCTGATGAGTGATGAGTAGAGGGGCACAATGACCTCTCTTGATCTAGATGCGAACCCTTTCATGATAAGGTGGGCTATATAGAAGGTCTTTCTAACCACTTTGGCAACGTGATTATCAAAGGAGAGATTACTATCTACGTTGGTCCTCAAATCTCTAATTACTTCTTCCAATGGATTACCACCTATGTGGTAATTTGTGGGCACCTTGTTTTTCCCAAAGGGGATGACTATGCACTTTTTAGCATTTAGCTTGAGGCCGTGGCTCTGGCACCAAGCATCCATCTCTGTGTGACCCTTTTGGAGGATGCTTGTGTCAGCTGGAGATTCGATTATGGCCCCCAGTTTGCAGTCATCTGTGAACTTTGTCAGCCATAATCCCCCCATGTTAGCCTGAACCTCAGAGAAGTATATACCGAACAAGAGAGGTCCCAGAACTGAGTCCTGTGGGACGCCACTTGTAACTGGTTTGGATTCGGACATGGCACCTGCAATTCTGACCATGTGGGTTCTATCTCTGAGCCAGTTTGCAACCCATCTTGTGATGTAGGGGTTGATATTTAAGCTGGTAAGCTTATTTATGATGCCAGTGGGTATTGTGCCAAGGCTTTGAGGTCCAGGTAGGCTGTGTGGACTACCTTGCCCTCATCTATGGCTTTGGTAACTGTTTCATAGAAATCAACTAGGTTTAAGAGGCAAGATCTGCCCTTAACAAAGCCAAATTGGGTAGGGTCCAGTGTCTGGAGGCTTCCAATGTCTTTGTTTATGAGTTCCATGATAATACGCTCCATAGCTTTACAGACCACACTAGTCAGGCTTATGGGGAGATAGTTTCCGGGGTCCGTTGTGGCACCACCTTTGTGGAGTGGGACCACTGTAGCTGTACGCCATTCTTTGGGTACATATCCTGTAGTAAGGCTACGTTTGAACACTGACTTAATGTGAGGGTTCAGTTCTTCTTGGAGCTCGTGTAAGACACAGCCTGGGACACCTTCCAGTCCCATAGATGCTGTGTTTTTTGCTTTGGAGAGGGCAGCTTTCACCTGTGCATCTGTGATGTCAGGGAGGTTACATTCAGTTGGGATAGGCATTTGCTCCTTTGGTGGAGGGGGGGGAGTTTGCGCTGAATCTGTCTGCCAGGATTTTGGCTATGTCTGTAGGTTTGGTATATTTTGTACCGTTATGCAACAATTCAGAGCATATCTGGGAGTTTCCGCCCATGTTTCTGACATAACTAAAGAAGGCCTTGTGATTATATTTAGTGTCTAGGGCAATTTTTCTTTTGAAACTGGCCTTTGATGATTTTATGAGGGATCGAAGTTTCTTGCTAATACTGATCAGAGATGCCTTCCTTTTTGGGATTTTGCTCTGTCATGTAGTAGCTTCCTCCTTCTGTTGTGTAGCTTATTTATGGCCGGGGTCCACCAGACCGGTCTCCTGTTTTTGGAGGAGTGAGTCTTGGTTTTATTTGGGATAGCACGATCCATGCATTCCTGCAGGTGCTCATAGAATGCATTTGTAAAGGATTCTGCGGATTGGACTGTATTATCCTCTGGCCCAGGGGCTTTGAAGGATTCCACCTCAGTCTTGAGAAGTGCAAAGTTGGCTTTGGAGAAATTCTTTACAGTGATTTCCTTGGCTGGGGGTGGGGATGGGATATGGATGTCCAGGGAAATTTGTTTATGGTCTGATCTTACCAATGAGGGGTTTACCTCTGGTGTGAAACATAGAGTCCCCATGTTGGTGATGACCAGGTCCAATATGTTGTTCCCTCTTGTGGGCGTGGTGACCAGTTGTTCCATTGCATTAGAGTTTATAAATTCAAGGAACCGGGGTGTTTGGGCTTGAGTAGTTTTCCCAGTCAATGTTTGGGTACTTGAAGTCACCCAATAACATAGTGTTTGGAGAGACCTTCATATTCTCCAGTGTTCTCAGGAATGCCAAGTGGGGTTCCTGTAATAGGGAGGGTGTTCTGTAGCAGGCTACAAACTGAAAGGCAGTTTTGCCCGCTGTTAGTTGCACATGGATGGTTTCCGATGCTTCGTGCAGTGCCACTAACCTGGAGGTGTAGGTATCTTTGATGAATATAGATACTCCCTCCTTTTGTGCTTCGTCCGAGTTTTGGGGCGAAGCATGGTATGAGTTATCACCTGGTAGTGCTGGGGTGCTCTCAGGAGACTTGAACCAGGTTTCTGTTACTGCACAGACATCGATTTTCTCCATACTGAGGAGAGTCTCGAGTGTGTGCATCTTGAGGTTTAGACTTCTGGCATTGAGTAGCATTACCTTTAGTTTTTTTATCTTTGGGTTGTCTATGGAGGTGGGTTTGTCCTTTGAGCCTTGCCTAAAAAAGGCACTATGGGGATGGCAAGAGCCTTGGCCAGTATATGAAAGCCTAAGGGTGACAGGTGCAAGCCATTCCTAGAGAAGCAACGTGGCTTGTCGAGCATGTCATCCCAGGCTGACAGACACTGGATCCCCTTTGAATGACACGAATACTTTAGCCAATTGCTGAAACTGATCATTTTGTCTTTATACTGTGGCATCATTCTTGGTGAGGGCAAGATGCTACTCAAGGTCAGGGACATACCAGCCTGGGCTACATGGTCAGAGAGCTCCTCTGTGTCTCTTTTCATGTAGTCCAGGGAGGTACGTCTCAGGTCATTCACACCAGCATGGACAATGACGGAGTCATACTTGTACTTGCTTTGGAGTGACCTGAGTGCTTGCATTATGTGGCAGATCCTGGCACCCGACAGGCAGCTTACAGTGACCTTCTCCTTGTTCAGTCTGGTGAGTGGGACGTCAGTGTGCCGGACAATAGAGTCCCCTATAACAAGTGTATTTGGTGTGTTGTTTGGCCTTATGGGCTGTGACTGTGAGGCACACTGATTTTGTGAGATATGTGATTTGTGGGTATTGTTGAGGGTGGCTGTTGCTTGGATATCTGCTTAGGAGGTCTTTGCTGTTTAGGCAGATTTTTATTTAGAGCCTCCGAGTATGTTTTTGTGTGTTTATGTGTTGGGTATGCAGATGCAATAGGTCTGTGTGAGACTGGATTTGTGGTGTGGGTGGTTACCTTTTCCTCCTGACTGACTGTGCCAGTCTTGGGTTGAGAGAGGTCTGCCTCCAGTTTGGCTGTGTAACTGCATCTCTCACATGTATTAAAGTTTGTTGGAAGGAGGAGAGGGTTGTTTGTGTACATAAGGCAATTGTAACATTGCCTCAAACTTCCCAGATTCACCAGCTGGACTGGAGAGTAACCTTGAAACTGACCCTTGGACATACCAGATTAGTATAGGGAACTGGTTTCTTACTGATCAGATTAGGGAAGGGAACTGATTTTTCACTTGATCAGGAAGGACCAATCGGCAGTCTAATACCTATGAGAAGTCAAGGAGGGTGTAGTGCTTTAGTTAGTTAGTGTTTCCTTATAAGAGCTGAGCAAGTGCAGGGCTTTAGAAAGAGAATAGAGTGATTACTTTGAGAGTTTGAACAGTTCTAAGGGAAAAAGTGAAGAGCAGACTTTGTGGAGCCTGGAATAGTTTAAACCTGTTTAGGCGGCGCTGCCCGACGCTGCTCAGTACGCAAAACCGTGCCAAAAGAGAGTTGTAGGGTTTTAAGAGAGAGAGAGAGATCAAGGAGTTTAGAATTGACCCAAAATGGCCAACAAAACTACAGCTTCTAGATAGTAACCACTCCTCCAGGGACAGGCAGGCTGTTCAGTGTTGGCCACTCCCACTGGTGAACACAAAGACTTTCCTTTAGCCCAAGCAAGCACTGGCCTTCTAGAAACTTCCAAACAGTTCAGAACAGCAAATCTGTAACTGAACTTTCTTAACTTTCAGAAAGTGGGAAAAAAGCAAGATTTTTTTTTCTTTTTGTTGTAGTTTAAAGGTAGCAGAGATACACAAGCAGCAAAATAATCACAACAGTGCAATAAATGACCCCACACTTGAGTGTTAGGCCAAAATCAGGTAAAATGCAGTTTTTAGAGAAAAAAAACGATTTTAAATTAAGTGCAACACAGGAAATGCAGCAAACGGGCTCTAGATGTGTTCCAAGTACTGTTACTGTTACAGATATAAACTTTAGCAAGCCGTAAAATGCCAATAAGTAGGCCGCAAAGCAGTAAAACTTAACAAAAAATCAGAAGAAAATACTTAAAATCACAAAAGTGGCTCCTTTTCTTCTCTCAGCATTTTCTCCTCTTGGTAGGTGCTTCAGCAACAAGTAGTAAGCCTGAAAAGATGCCAAAACCATGAGGCAGCCTGGTTTTAAGAGAGAGAGATCAAGGAGTTTAGAACTGACCCAAAATGGCCAATAAAACTACAGCTTCTAGGTAGCAAGCTGTTCAGTGTTAACCATTCCCACTGGTGAACACAGAGACTTCCCTTTAGCCCAATGATGCCACTGTCTCCAACCCATATAACATAGCCCAATTTATGATTTAATATTAATTTAGTCTGTTTAACTGTTATGTTGGCCTTATGGGTTATTTCATACTAGTTTGGTGTTAACATACTTACTGTTATGTTATTTATTGTTGTGTTCCACATCATATAACTTAATATGCATTTGGATTAATCAATTATCATCATCATCTTTTTTTGGCTGTTCCTGTTAGCGGTCACCACAGCAGATCATCTGTTTCCATTTCTTCCTGTCCTCTGCATCTTTCTCTGCCACACCAACCACCTGCATGTCCTCTCTCACCACATCCATAAACCTTATCTTAGGCCTTCCTCTTTTCCTGTTACCTGGTAGCTTCATCCTTAGCATCTTTTTCCCAATATATTCAGCATCCCTCCTCAACACATGTCCAAACCAACGTAATTTTGCCTCTCTGGCTTTGTCTCCAAGCCTTCCAACCTGGGCTGACCCTCTAATATACTTATTCCTGATCTTGTCCTCCCTCGTCACACCCAGTGCAAATCTTAACATGTTTAACTCTGCCACATCCAGCTCTAACTCCTACCTTTTTGTCAATGCCACTGTCTCCAACCCATATAACATAGCTGGTCTCACTACCCTCTTGTAGACCTTCCCTTTCACTCTTACTGGTACTCGTCTGTCACAAATCACTCCTGACACTCTTCTCCACCCACTCCATCCTGCCTGTACTCTCTTCTTCACCTCTCTTCCACACTCACCATTACTCTGAACTATTGATCCCAAGCATTTAAACTCATCTACCTTCACCACCTCTACTCCTTGCATCCTCACCATTCCTCTATCCTCCCTCACATTCACACACATATATTCTGTCTTAGTCCTGCTGACCTTCATTCCTCTTTTCTCTAGAGCATATGTCCATCTCTCCAGGGTCTTCTCCACCTGTTCCCTACTCTCACTACAGATCACAATGTCATCTGCAAACATTATAGTCCACGGGGACTCCTGTCTGATCTCGTCTGTCAACCTGTCCATCACCATTGCAAATAAGAAAGGGCTCAGACCTGATCCTTGATGTAATCCCACCACCACCTTAAACGCATCCGTCACTCCCACCGCAGACCTCACTGCTGTCACACTACCCATGTACATATCCTGTACCACTCTTACATACTTCTCTGATACTCCCGACTTCCTCATACAATACCACAACTCCTCTCTAGGCACCCTGCCATATGCTTTCTCTAAGTCTACACAAACACAATGCAACTCCTTCTGACCTTCTCTGTACTTCTCCATCAACACTCTCAGAGGAAACATCGCATCTGTAGTGCTCTTCCCAGCATGAAACCATACTGCTGATCACTAATCATCACGTCCCTTCTTAACCTAGCTTCCACTACTCTTTCCCATAACTTCATGCTGTGACTGATCAATTTAACCCTCTGTAGCTTCTACAGCTCTGCACATTACCCTTATTCTTAAAAATCAGTACCAAAACACTGTTTCTCCATTCCTCAGGCATCCTCTCACTTTCCAAAATTTCATTAAACAATCTGGTTAAAAACTCCACTGCTATTTCACCTAAACACCTCCATGCTTCCACAGGTATGTCATCTGAACCAACAGCCTTTCCATTCTTCATCCTCTTCATAGCTATCCTTACTTCTTCCTTGCTAATCCATTGCACTTCATGATTCACTATCCCCACATCATCCAACCTTCTCTCCCTCTCATTCTCTTCATTCATTAACCCCTCAAAGTACTCTTTCCATCTGCTCAACACACTCTCCTCGCTTGTAAGTATGTTTCCCTCATTATCCTTTATCACCTTTACCTGCTGCACATCTTTCCTAGCTCAGTCCCTCTATCTACCCAATCGGTACAGGTCCTTTTCTCCTTCCTTAGTGTCCAACCTTTCATACAACTCTTCATATGCCTTATCCTTAGCCTTCGCCACATCTCTCTTTGCCACGCATCTCATCTCCTTATACTCCTGTCTACTTTCTTCATCTCTCTGACAATCCCACTTCTTCTTTGCCAACCTCTTTCTCTGTATACTCTCCTGTACTTCCTCATCCCACCACCATATCTCCTTGTCGTCCTTCCTCATTCCTAATTTGGATTAATCAATATTATGTTCCATTATGTTAATACTAACATTGGTTTGGTTATTACTAACCTTAAACTTATTGTTATATCTAATTTATTACAACGTGACAAGGTAGGCTGATTCCAGGTGATCCACCTACTTTGGTTCCTCCAGCCATGGCACCGGGGACCAGTACTTCTGGGCTGCAGCCTGGTGGTGCACTCTGTGCTGCCCCTGCACTACCTGTAGTATTGGGTAGTTCTGCCCCACAGCCTGGGGCTAGGCCTCCCTCTGGGAGCAGTGGTGGAGGGGGTGCTGTTGTCAGCCATGATGAGCTACCAGGACTGGTGTGCAGGATGTTATTCCAAACATTGGTATGTCACTTGCACTGGATGGAGGGCATGCTTGCACCCTGGTGGGGAAGCCTTGCCCCAGAGCCCAGCCTCCACCACTGCCACCCCAGAGGCAGTGAAAGAGCAGTGCCAACAGTCCCATGGGTGGGGACTTGAGTCATGATGCCTTGTGTAGGCACCTGAGACTGGGATTCCATAACACCATCCAAGGTGTTCACCCCCCCTCTTGTGTCACACACCATCCCTGTCTGCTGCCTTGTCTGTCTTGTCTGCAAAAGCTCCCTCACCTTCCCAACTTACCTCCCCAATACGTACCTATGTCCCTTCCCGAACATTTCTCTCTCACCTTAAAAAAAAAATGGGTACTGTCCCATGGAAAAAATATCTTCCCATACATGGCTCTCCATTTTGCACAACTGTCCCCAGGACACACATAGTTTAGTCCAGTTGACTTGACAATGCAGTTATGTTGTCACTGCCCCTCTCTCAAGGGGTGTCAGTCCAAATTTATCAACAAATTCTGTCAAAGTGCACAATTGATGCTGATGAAGAAATGGATAGCTATGGTTCTTACGTACACCCCTCCTGCACATCCCTACCTACCTTTCACTATGTTTTCCCACTGCTTGCACTCCATTTCACCACTGTCCTATCACCTCATTTTTCTTTTCTTTAAAGATGTTTTGCACGACACTGCACAATGTGGCCCATCACTCAACATCTCTAAGCTCAGTTAAATTGAGCTATATTGATATATGTGTTTTAAATGATAATAAGTCTGTACAAAATAAACACCTATCCCCTGTTTTGAACTCAAGACCATCGCACCTTCAGACAACTGCATTAACCTAACATGACACACAGCTGTTAATTAAAACAGGTGGTTTATGCAAAAGATAGTAATTGCAAGTTACCATCATTAAGGACTTTACCACCAGAAAGCCAGGAACAGATTAATGGATGTAAGTGAGGTCTGTAATAGCAGATAAATGTACACTTTTATTAGCAGCATGTAGAAGTACACCTGCTAAAACATTAATAGCAAAAAACAATATACTGGGACTCTAGTGGAGAAATGCATCCCTATAAAGCCAGGCACATAATAATAGATGTAATGGAGGGATGTCACAGCCTGTATGTGTCCACTTATATCTTCACAAATGCACATACTGTAACAGCAACTCAGTAGCTCACTCTGTTAAATGCTTTGCAAACAGTAAGTTTTTCCACACATAGTCCTGGGTTCAAATCCAGTGGTGTGTAGCATTTAGATTACATTATTGTGAAGCCATAAATTAATGACTGAGTCATGCACTTTTTATCCACACAATGCATTTTAAGTGCAATGTCTGCCTTTCAATGATGGAAGTCAAAGGCCTGTAGATAGGAACACACTTGACATATCCCTATAGCAACACTATAAAGTGCATAAAGTGTCAGGTCATGCATTAATATGCATTCACAGAGGAGTTTAACCTAGGTAATGCAAATGAGGCCGACTAATATCAGAGTGCAGCACACAATCATGCCATAATGATACTACAGATTAGCACAGCTGCATAACTTACATATGAAGGTCCTGCTACTAACAAGGACTGCCAGCGCACATTCCAAATGAATATCATAATGTAACACATGGCCTGGCAGGTGGTATATTTAAACCTATGTTGCTTAAGGACACAACAAACATGTTACCTAGCACTCTGTTAGTGATGCTGTTGCCTAACACACGTACCTTAAAAACATTCCTTAAGTTGCAGTGGAATGGGTACCCTCACACTGACTCTGTCTCTACAGCAAGGCTGCCACAGCTTCCACAGTTACTCTTACAGCTTGTCCTCCAAAGTGTTCACATTCTCTGCCTATACCTACTGGCTGCAGAATCAGCTGCAGCCTGTATCCCACACATATCTATGTAAAAGTAACTGCTACAGATGTACCCTCTATGATGACATAGTATCTTGACTGGAGTAATGCCCAGCACAACATATCAGAAAGGGCTTCTAATCTACATGAAGGCTTTATACCTTGTTCAGTGGTTGCATGTCATTGGCTGATTATACTGCAAATCAGCTGTGTTGGCTGCAGCTGCAGTTAGCATTTCAGAACCACAAGATTGGTTAATAGCCAATCACCTGGTAATGAGGACCATGTTAAAAAGGCAAACAGCTGGCTAGGGGAACCAGTCTGTATGAGACTGTCTTCACACAGTAAACATGCTGCCAAAAACTTAATATATCTGCACATATTAACAGAGAAGTATTGTACTCCATCAGGTATGTAACCTTTTTGTTTACAACATGATGCATATGAGTGAATATACTTAGGAAAGATGGGGATTACAGCATTAAGCCTTTCTGAGAACTGTAATGATGACATGCCATTGATCCCTGATTTGTTACACCTACAGATGATGTACAATACATAGGTTCATAGGTGTGTACTAGGTTAATGGCCCTGGAACCTTTACAAGCCTAGCCCATAGGATTACCCTGACATCTTGCCACCTGACCTTAGCTCCTAGTGCCTCTGTTGAGTAGAGCCACTGGAGTGATCCCCAGGGTGAATTTTCTATTTCCCATCCACTCATCAAGATCTCTCATGAAGAGGGCCAGTGAGGTGCTCTGCTTATGTATGGGAAGTCTATTCCATAGCATGGGCAGTCTCTGGGTTATGAACTTGTCCCTCCAGTATGTTCTGTTGATTGTGGTAATGAGGTTGAGGTCTCTAGAGCATGTGGTACAGAGGAATTGGGATTTCTTTAGATGTAGCATCAAGGGTGGAATTTTTTTTTGTCAATGTGGCACACTGGTCTTGTGGTAATCTCCTTTATAGTGGTTTTAATAGCACATTGCTATTTGTTTGGCACTGTTTTTAAGGGGACACACTACAATGGACTCCTGTGTTGGGTATGTGATCATACAGCAGTATCTGTCATGGCACAAACAGGAATAGCTGACTATTGCTGGTATCTTAGTTCTATTCACACGCTTAGTATAGTATGTTTACACACTGTGGAATATGACATGTGCAATCAAGCAGTGGATACTGCCAGCCATTCTGTTCTTGCTGTATCTCTACATAGTGTACTCCCATGTATGTGATCCTGACATGTGTTCCATTTTGTTGTCTTTCAGGAAACATGCATACATGTATGGAAGATGCAGTGCCCCTTTTATGGATGCTGAGAATGGTATAATCCTGGAAGGCCTCCGTCAACACCATGAACTCCTACTGTCCAGGGGGAGGCAAAACAGGGAACAGCAGGCGGCACTGTGGGCTGACCTTGTCCATGATGTTAATGCCATAGGTCACCAGAGCAGGACATATGAGCAGGTTCGATACCGTGTGACAGATATGATAAATGCTGCAAGCAGAAGAGTAGCAGATGTGACCAGGGATCATGGTGTCACTGGTGGAGGGGTTGCAGTGGAACAACCACTCTCAGCCACTGAGGAATTCCTGGCAAACCTAGCAAAACAGAACAGCTTTCAGGCATCCATCACACTGTATATTGTGTATGTGGGTTCCATAGTTTCCATGCCAGAGGAGCCTCCAGGTAGGCTTAGTTTGATCAGCATTGGAATACTGTAGCATTCAGTGTGTCAGGACATACATACTTTTACGTGGGTGTCAGGTGCTTGTTTTTTGGGGGGAGTTTAACTGCAGTTTGAATCTCATGTTCAGATTTTGACCAGCATAACAATTAACAAAGTAGCTACTGTAAATGTGAAATATATGGACATGTTACCCTGTTATAGTGCAATGTGTGGTGGTGTTTACATTACCTCTCCCTCAGCTTTTCAAAGGTCTGTTAGGAATTGGACAAGACTGTGGTCTGCTCCTGATAAGTACAACACTGTTTTGTTGCAGAAGTAGATTTACTGCAATGTATTCCCTAAAGTGTCATCCCATGCCTGCTGGCTGGATTGCTGTACTGTTGGCATGATTGCCAACTGCACAGATATTTTCTGGCTGTACACACTTTAGAGTCACACCCATGCCTTGTAGGTGTTACTACAGTGATAGATGTGGCAGTATTGTCAGGACATTACAGATTGCATATATGTCAACTGGGCAGAGTCTTTACAAATGTCAACAGTGTACCTCATTACTGCTGATGAGATTGCTGTGTAAATAGCTTTTATTTACAAGTAACTACAGATGTTTGTAAGTAATGTCTTCATGTCCTACTGTATGAGGTTGGGGTTAAAACAGATCTGTAATAGTGGCAACAGTGTATACAGCTTTACATATATTGCAACATAGTACTGTACAGCATAATACTGCAGGTATTAATGTAATGCTTTTCCCTTTTTTATTACAGGTGACCAGGGAGATTGGTCCCCTTCACAACCTGATGTCAGTGTCTCTTCAGACTCTGATGATGGTGGCCAAAGTGAGGCACAGTTGGGCGTTTCAGAGGCTGAATATGTCCCAGAGGTTGACATCACTCTTCTGCCCTCATTGTCACCACACACAGACGGTTTGCCTACACATACCCAGTCTCTGGAGGCCACAGATATTGGGCAGTCAGAGGGTGGTGACATTGAAAAGGAAAGTGTAGCAACTATGGCCCTAGTGAGTATCAACACTGGCCATAGCCAGAGATCTGGCAAGGTTCCATACAGGTGGATTGATAGGGGTGCTCGTAGGAGGCCTGCTGTCTTTCCTCAACCTGTTGCAGGTGTCTCATCACAGGTCACTTGGCATATGTTTCAGCCCATCATGGAGGCAGAGTCACATTCTGAAAGAAACTCCAGATTAATGCTCAGGGTTATGGATGCAGCACAGTCTGTCATCCATGACTGACTCTACCGCATTGCTGATACCCTGGATTGGTTCATTGATGCAGTGGAAAGATATTGGTCTGAGACAGATCACAGAATATCTGTTGATACCCTGGATCAGTTCATTGATGCAGTGGAGACATTGGTCTGAGACAGATCACAGAATATCTGTCTTGGAATGCGCATTGTCTGTGATGGAATGTCTGGTTGAAGTTGAGCTTTGAACTCATGGACATAGGTCAGCAACTCCATCTGCTGAGAGTCCACATGGCCATGCACAATCATGCTCCTGTAGTTGTAGTACATCCAGCACTCCAGAGGGGGATGTGCTGTCCACACCAAGACATGGCAGACCATGGGCTCATGGTCCTGGGTATTCCCGTGAAAGACACGGTCCCAGCAGACAGCAGTCACCATCAGTTACTAGCACCACTTCTGACCTTGGGCATGGAGGTGTCAGTGCAACTCCTGGCAGAGCAAGTTCCCATGTTCAGGGCAGAGATGCTGAACTGTCAGCTCTACCATGCATGATTCAAAGCTGTCCAACATACACACATGTAGGGTAGGGCTAGCACTGAGCTTGACTGTGTTCACGCATACACTCACACACCACTGTCAAAATCAGGTCACCTACAGACACACACAGCACACTTTCATGGTCCATCTTGCCTGCTTCTCTTCATGACTCACACACATGCTTTCAACCTATTGAGTCAGCCTAGGCTTCCTGCACCCCCACACAGCACCTTGTGCAAGCAAAACCAGGCAAAAACAAAACCACTCCACCAGATAAAGTCCAGACCAGGCTCCAAAAATATAATGCAAGAAATCCAAGCAGGCAAAGGACATACACGGCATAAAACCAGTTTATTTAGTAAAAAACATGTAAGCACTTTCACGTAGTACTCCTACACTTCATCAGACATAAAATTCTATCACAAGCCTAAACATTTTAAACATTGTTAAACAAATCACTGCTAACAACCTTTTCCCTTCCAATTAAATAATTAGTGGAAACCAATTGATTTAAAGTAGCCTAACACTTTAGCAAAATAAGTACATTCTTGGTATGTTCCAACCACAACTTATATAATAAATTTCCGATATAATAAATAAGACACATAGTGCAGATATCTAAACAGTATAATATGCATCATACATAAACCATCTCATCATGCTGTTGCAAATATACTGATGTTTGGGAAAATGTAATGCAGAACTGCATCAACAAAGCCTGAAACAGTCCTGCCATGCACATAGTTAACTAAGTATACACCTTATATAAAATAACAGTAAAAAACTAGAACTGCTACATGAACACTCATCAATCTGCTAAGATGTTCAAAAAACAAACACATAAATCAAAAATATATAAAAATAAATATGAACAAAACTAAACATCATAGCTAAATACTACTAACATAAAAATATATTTTTATAATAGCAAAACAGAAAATATATAAATAAAAATAAATAAAGTATGAGGAGTATGTACATGTATATGAGCAGACACACTATAACTACTATAAAAAGATATATATCTAACAGCCAAGGCAAAGAAAGTGTATTAAAAAAGGGGAGGGGGGGAAAAGGTTAACAAATGTAACTAAGCCTTCTGTCCCTTAAAAAGGGTTTAAGTGACAAAGCTTCATTTAAACACATGCCCTTGTCAGCTTGTAGCAAAACAATCCATTTTTGCTCAGTCTTTTCAAGTGTGTTCCTATTATTCCCCAACCTTATAGTGCTTGGCAAGATCTCTATGATGAAAAATACAAATCTATGGATGGTACCTTCTTCAACAATATGTTTGGCGACAGCACTTCTGGTGTCTCCAATGTTGCTGTAATATATATGTTCCCTAATCCTATCCCTCAATGGTCTAGTAGTTATGCCAACATAGAACTTAAACATTAAACACATTGGGCTACATATATAACATTAGCAGATGAACAATCAGCATAATGCCTAAAACTATATTCTTATGACAATGTCTACAACCCAATGTTCCTTGTCTCTTAGAAATAGTTTTGCTAGTTACCATGCCAGTTCTATGGCAAAGCCTACATTTTTAATAACTTCAAGTTTTTATAAGCAACTTTTGGATATGTCTCTACAACTTGCTATGTCCTACTATATGCTGTTAGAACATGCTAATTCTTGCATATAATATCCATAACTTTCTTACTGTTAGAGGTATAAGTTAAACATAATCTACATTATTTTTGCGATAACCATCCATCCTTTTAGCCAGGGGCATATTCCTTTCTGAAAAATAAGGTTTACCTCTACCTTCCCTTTCCCTATGGGCCACTTGTAAATGTTCATCACATTCAGCCTTAGTATATCCTCTATCCCTAAACTCTTTCTTTAATAAGGCTACTTGCTGTAATATTGTACTGTCATTGATGGTAAGTCTAGAAGTACATAGAGCCTTTCCTTTCAAAATATGTTTGAATACATATGTAGGATGCATACTAGAACGTGATAAAAGGTTGTTCTTCCTACATTCTTTCCTATAAACCTAGAGTATGCAGAACATGCCCTTCTCTTATTAGCTTGACATCTAAAAAAATCAATCTCATAAAGAGATGTACGTGTATTAAACTTCAAGAAAGAAGTGCTCTCATTTAAAAAAGAAACAAACTGCTCAAATAGATCTGTGGAACCTCTCCAGATAAAAAATATACCACCCTCACAAACTCAGGAAACTCACATGGCCTTCCTGAAAACACTAGAGGGGATAAATGTATCACCAAACACCATCATACTAGGTGACTTCAATTACCCTAATATAGACTGGGAACACTACTCAAGCCCAAACAGCCTAGCCCAAAAGTTCCTGGAATTCATAAACTCAAATGCCATGGAACAACTAGTCACCATCCCCACAAGAGGAGATAACATACTTGATCTCATCATCACGAACATGGGAGCACAATGTTCAACACCGGAAGTATACCCCTCACTGGTGAGATCAGATCACAAACTAATCTCGCTGGAGGTCCTCATCCCACCCCACCTGAAATAAAAAGACCACAGTAAAGAACTTCTCAAAAGCCGACTTCACACTTCTAAAGACTAGTGTGGTCTCCTTTCAGGCCCCGAGCCGTGGGAAAACAATACTCAAGCCACTGAATCACTTACAAACGCCTTCTACCAGCACCTGCAGGACTGCATGGATAAGGCAATCCCAAGCAAAACAAAGACTCTTTGTACCAAAGGCAAGCGTCCAGTCTGGTGGACCCCAGCCATAAACAAACTCTACAACAAAAGGAGGAAGCTACTACAAGATAGAGCAAAATCCTTAAAAGGTAAGACACCCTTGATCACTATAAGTAAAAACTAAGAGCTCTCATAAAATCATCCAAAGCAAATTTCGAGAGAAAAATAGCTAAAGACTCAAAAGACAATCATAAGGCCTTCTTTAGCTATGTTAGAAACC
This sequence comes from Protopterus annectens, assembly GCF_019279795.1. NCBI lineage: Eukaryota > Metazoa > Chordata > Ceratodontiformes > Protopteridae > Protopterus > Protopterus annectens. The sequence continues at coordinate 882,029,679 of NC_056746.1, read as the reverse complement.
TAGGAGGAAACTCCCAGATATGCTCAGAACTAGTTCAAAATGATGTGAAGATTACTGATCCTACAGACATTGCCAACATACTGGCTGACAGGTTCAGTGCAATCTTCTCCCCTCCCCAAAGGAGAGATATCTATACCAAATGAGTGCAGCCCCCAAACATCTCCAACGCCCAAGTCAGAACTGCTCTCTCCACAGCAAAATACACAGCATCCATGGGACCCGATGGTGTCCCCGGCTGTGTGCTCCACGAACTCAATGAGGAATTAAACCCACAGCTACGACAGCTGTTTAATCAAAGTCTTACCTCTGGATACGTACCCAGGAGTGGCGCACTGCAACTGTGGTCCCACTTCACAAAGGCGGTGCCTCCACAGACCCTGGAAATTACCGCCCATTAGCTTGACAAGCCTTATCTGCAAAGCCATGGAGAGGATCATAATGGACCTCATAAATAAAGACATAGGGAATTTGCAGACTTTGGATCCAACCCAGTTTGGCTTTGTCAAAGGCAGATCATGCCTTTTAAACTTGGTTGACTTTTTGAAACAGTCACCAAAGCCATTGATGAGGAAAGGCAGTCCATACAGCCTACCTCGATCTGGCTAAGGCCTTCGATACAATACCCCACTCGGGTATCATTGAAAAACTCATCAGCTTAAATGTTAACCCATACATCACAAGATGGGTTGCAAACTGGCTGAGTGACAGAACCCACAGGGTCAGAGTTGCTGGCGCCATGTCAGACTCAAAGCCTGTCACAAGTGGTGTCCCACAGGGCTCAGTCCTGGGCCCACTCTTGTTTGGCATCTACTTTTCTGAAGTACAAGCAAACACAGGAGAGTTATGGCTGACAAAGTTTGCAGATGACTGCAAACTGGGCGCCATAGTAGAAAACACATCTGACACAGATATCCTTCAGAAGGGTCTCACAGAAATGGATAACTGGTGCCAGAGCCACGCCTAAAGTTAAATGCCAAAAATGCATAGTCATACCCTTGGGAAAAACAAGGTTACCCCTAGCTACCAAATAGGTGGCAATCCACTGAGCACAGAAGAAGTTATCAGGGACCTGGGGACCCAGGTTGATAGTAGTCTGTCATTCGACACCCATGTAGCTAAAGTAGTTAGGAAGTCCTTCTACATTGCCCACCTTATCATGAAGGGATTCTCATCTAGATCAAGGGAGGTCATAGTCTCCCTTTACTCATCACTCATCAGACCAATGATTGAGTACAATGCCCCATTCGGAATGTATCTGACCCGACACTTGCAGCAGCTGGAGAGGACACAAAAGTTCCTCACCAAAAGGATAAAGGGTCTCAAAAATCTGTCCTATGCTGCCCGTCTGAAAGAACTCCAGCTCTATTCAGTCGCTTACCGCTTGCTCAGAGGTGACCTTTGCCTAACATACAAGGCCATGTCAAACCCAGATTTGATGAATATGCTTCACCTCAAAAAATCTAGATCCATCAGAGCCACAAGGGGAGACTTAAACCTCGACACGGCTATTAATAGGACGTGCTGGAGGGATAGATTCATCACCCAAAGACTCCCTATGCTGTGGAACAAAATCCCGGTACATGTGAGGCAGAGCACCTCGCTGGCCTTGTTCAAGAGAAATCTTGACCAATGGATGGGAGATCGCAGATATACCCCAGGAATTACCTCAGTGTCACTGCTCGACAGAGGCACAGCAAAATAATGGGTATAGTTCCCCATACTAAAGGGATGGCGTAAGCCACAAAACGATGGGCTAGGCTTATAAATGCCCTCGGGCAGATAGCCTAGTATGAACCTATGAACCTAATCCACAAAATGACTGTAATGTAATCAATTTCTGCTATAAGTAACATTATTCAACAACACAGTATCTTCCCATTGTGCCATTACAATGCTGGCATAGGATTTGGCACATGGTGTGCCCATGGCCATTCCATATTGTTTTATGTAAAATTTCCTTTCAAACACAAATACATTATTGGTGAGCACCAATTCTATCAACATATAGTCTGTATGTGCCCATTATCAAAATCACTATGACTTTACAAGACATCCCATGTATTGGATGCCTACATCATTTGGTATGCATGTAAATAATGAACATACATCCACAGTAATTAACATACCTGTAGCACACAATGGCACCTTCTGTAACTTATCATATGGCATGGTAAGAAAATGCTGTGAGTCTTTTAAAATAGTGGATGACTTTATTAATAAAGGATGTAGAGTTTTTTCTAAATAAATGGATATGGGCTCTGTGGCCCAACCTCGCCCTGCCACAATTGGCCTATAGGGTGGGTCAGATAAAGATTTATGGACTTTAGGCAAGCCCTTTATAAAGGGTATTAAATGTTTCTCAACAATACAGAAGTCATACAACTCCTTACTAATATACCTGGAAGACAAACAGTCAAATAACTCACAGTAAATGTTATTTATAAGTTTTTGTATCTCTGTAAGATTAGTACTACTATCTGACAACATTAAAGTCATATTTTTTATATATTTTTTACGGTTGAGAATCACTTTATCAGATGGGGAAATAGTAATGTCCTCATTAGCTTGTAATTCCTGTAGAACAGAAAATTCACAAGATATAAGGTTATAAAACCTATTACATTTTTTACTGGATCATTATAATACTTTAATTAATCATACTCACATATTCATAAAAATGCTTCTATTAAAGGGTGAAAATCAGGACAAAATACACTTGTTTTTTTCAATGCTGAAGGTTGCATAGCAGAATCAGAAAACATATAATTCAACATAATTATGACAGAACAACTTCAGATCTACCATTACATCATCAAAAACACTACTAGCTGTAAGTATAAAAGAGAGTCCTTTGTCAAGGATTCATAATTGAACATCAGTCAAAGAAACATCTGATAAATTGTATACTAATTGTCCTTCGCTGTGCTCCAAAACTGCTTGAATGAAGGAATGTTCAGTTGTCCACTTGAATGTTTCTGACATTTCCTCCCTTGACTGGGCAATCTCTGCCTCCCTCTGATGTTCCCTATGGGAAGAGGCAAGTTTAAAGCAACAAATTTATCATTGGGCAAGGACATTGTGGTCTTAGGTCTCACAACTTGTGGGTTAGCTACAGCAGCCATGCCATTGTAATTAGAAACACTAGCTGCATCCAAAGAAGAAAAATGAACATTAGTAGTCAAAGGTGTTTCTAGCCCTGCCCCAGTAAATTATTGAACAAAATTAGTGTCTTTAGATGGAACACCTGCAGCACTCAGATTTAACAGAATTACGCTTTTTACCATTAGGCCAGGAAAAAACATTCCCTGCTTTAAAATCTCTCAAATCTCTCTCCAGCTTCGTCATTTTTTGCTGCTGTACTTTAAGTTCAAAAGAAGTTACAAAATTTGTAACCTCCTTTATGGCTTTATCTACTACAGTTCTAGGCAGCAATTCACACAGTTTCTTTTCTGTCAAGTGAAGTTTGGTCACAGAAATTTCTTCAACTTGAACAGAATTTTGTATCAACAAATGCATATAGCCATAAGTAGTTTTTAAGTTCAGTTTTTGCCATTTAGATAGTAAATCTGGATAAAATTGGCCATATGTGGGCATTTTTGTCACACGTAACACCCGTGGTACTATTTTAAAATGTGCACATGCTTCAAGATATTTCCTTTGCCACTGCCATTTCTTTAATTTGACAAAGGCTTCTTCAAGCTCTCTACGAAGTTTCAATATTCATGTAAATTTACACCATCAAATTCATCAGCTCCATTAGCCTCCTTCATCTCAAGAAATAAAAGTGGATTACCTTCACTGTGTAGCAAATTACTAAGACAGTCCTTCTCTCTGGAAGATGCACCAGCAATAGGATTAAAATCTAGCTCTATATTCAAACCTTCAGCCATGCTCCTGGGCAGAAGAATCAGAAGTAACCACAGGCAAAAACAAAAATCACTGCACCACATAAAGTCCAGACCAGACTCCAAAAATATAATGCAAGAAATCCAGGCAGGCAAAGGACATGCACAGCACAAAACCAAACAGTTTATTTAGTAAAAAACATGTAAGCGCTTTTGCGTAGTACTCCTACCCTTCATCAGACATAAAATTCTATCACAAGCCTAAACATCTTAAACACTGCTAAACCAATTACTGCTTGCAACCTTTTTCCCTCCAATTAAATAATTAGTGGAAACCAAGTGTTTTAAAGTAACCTAACGCTTTAGCAAAATAAGTACATTTTTGGTATGTTCCAACCACAACTTATATAATAAATTTCAGATATAATAAATAACAAATATAGTGCAGATATCTAAACAGTATAATATGCATCATACATAAACCATTGCATCATGCTGTTGCAAATATACTGATGTTTTGGAAAATTTAGTGCAGAACTCCATCAACAAAGCCTGAAACAGTCCTGCCATCCACATAGTTAACTAAGTATACACCTTACATAAAATAACAGTAAAAAATAGAACTGCTACATGAACGCTCATCAATCTGCTAAAATGTTCAAAAAACAAACACATAAACAAAAAATATATAAAAATAAATATGAACAAAACTAAACATCATAGGTAAATACTGCTAACATAAAAAAATATGTATGTAGTAAAAACAGAATATATATATATATATATATATATATATATATGTATAAAGAAATAATGTATGAGGAGTATGTGCATATATATGAGCAGACACACCTATAACTACTATAAAAATATGTATATCTAACAGCCAAGACAAAGAAAGTTGGTTTAACAGTGTTTAAAATGTTTAGGCTTGTGATAGAATTGTATGTCTGATGAAGCATAGGAGTACTACGCAAAAGTGCTTACATGTTTTTTACTAAATAAACTGTTTGGTTTTATGCCATGCATGTCCTTTGCCTGCTTGGATTTCTTACCTTGTGCAAGTGATGATACCTGTGCCACATCCCTGTCATCCTCATCATCGATGCAGGGAAATGAAGCTATGTGTCTGTTGCACAGGGTGACTATATAAATTAATATATAATTGTGTAATCCAGTGTAGCTTTGCTATGCCACTTGTACTGGTCACTGACAGATACTATATGCTGACATCAGTAATGCGTAAGCCACATTATTTTGTGTACATTACATCGTATGATGTTGTAATGGCTGCATATTTACACAATGAAAGGTGTGTCACGGACCTGTTTATGGTTCAGTTTCAGGCATCTGTAGGGAACACCTACAGATGCACAGTGGCAATAAACTCATAGATGTCACAGCATAGGATGGAGTGTCAGCAAAGAAGAAATATTTCTTCAGCAAAGTACAACACTATAGATGCATGGCTCCATAGGGTCATATGTGTATACCTGGCGAACAAGGACAATGGCATCATGCAGCCTACTCATGTATCCCTAATCTATGAAAAGGTGTGATAACCTTGATAAGTGTCCCCAGGGTTTCAGGGTTTCAGCAGCTAACACATCTACAAGCTGTGGTGATGGAGATGGCTCATCTACAGATTTCCTGTGTCCATTACAGGCATTTGTCCTACACCAGTTATGATTTCCTTTTGCTGCATCCCAATGTGTAACTTGTACATGATGTGCATCACAGCAGACTTATGCTTCACATGCATGGGGATCCTGTAACATATAGGTTGTAGTGTCTGTGTTACATACCTGTCTCTCCAGCATGTACTATTTATACCACAGTGATGGTGTAGGTGTGTAGAACAGGTAATACATGTGTTAGTCCTGTCTTGGATAAGTAGGAGGTACACAGTAGAATCTGACACCTCCCTGTATGGCAGCCATACATATCCCCTCAAAAGCATGTATGAGACAGACTACACATGTATGGTCTTGACACGGTCTGCATAGGACATATTATCTACAATATGTATTTTGGTTTACCATGGAACCTGTGTGGCTGCTACAGTAGTAAGATATGCCTGTGTAGTGACATAGGAAAGGTGCCATTGCCCTCAATGATAGGTGTGATGAGTGCCAAATACAGTATAACAATGATAGTCTGGGATTTACATGCCATACCTTTCTGTATAGATTGTAGAAAATTGAATGGATCCCCACATCTTACTGACCAGTGAAAGTCAAAGACTACATTACTCTCTGTGTCCATAAGTCCATGAGTAATGTCTTAACTGTGTGAAAAGTGTGGGCACTACTACATTTTCCAGGGGTGAATGTCTTTCAAAAGGATAGTATTGTGCAGTCCTTACCATTTGTCAATGGCTCTGACAATAACTGAATGTTTGTCTGAGGCCATCCTGTATAACTGTTGGTTCTGTGTGGGATTCAGTGACAGCCCCTAATATGTAATCACCTGCTAATGTAGTCAGTGAGAGATCACTGACAGTGGCTGTGTCTCCAGAGAAGGGAATGGCTAGAAGGGATACTCCGTTAATGATGTCTGAGGAAAGTCCACTGGTGACTGGTGTCACTGTAGCATAGGACTACACAATGCTATCTTCCCAGATTATGACTATTAGACACTTGGCTATCCACCAGCTGACATACCACTCTGTAAATAACCTACTCAGTTTTCAGCAAGGCCTGCTGGCCTAATATTTTCAAACACATTGTCAGGCCATGGTAGGTGGAGTGAGTCATATTCCCCTCATCCATTTCATAGCTTAACACTCAATGAGGTCCACCAGTTTGGGTAGGTAGGCATGATCTGCCCTTTAGCAAAACAAATTGTGTTTGGTCCAGTGTCAGTAGGTGTACTACATTGTTACTGCTCGTATCCATGCTACCTTCTTTCATAGCTTTCCATATCAGATGACTGAGAGATCTTAGGACACTGCTTGGCATTGCATGCTAGCTGTCCTCTGTGCAACTAAGTATTGCAGTCACTTCCATCATGTTCCAAGAAAAGAGTCATCCAAGGTATCTATACAGAGCACAAACAAACAATGGAGGGAATGGTAATATGTATACCCTGTGAAGGTAAGGCGGGAGGTTTTACACAGGTATTCTGCAGTTGGACACTACTCAAGTGTTTTTTACTGAAAGGACACAATTACCTTGTGAAGAATGCAGAAAGCAGGGGAGTTCCCTGGATTGCTGGTGCCTGGCTACTACTAATGCTGGTCTCACCACAACCACTCTCTCATGGGATACCATGCTCCGATACTTTTTCTATCTTCACACGCAAAATGTTACTATGAAGCTCATGATGAGAAGCAGGATACAGCCTGTTTGTTCATCCACATAGTTGTCCCACAGCATGAAAGGCTCTGTAGGCTTCATATACCCTTCACTAGGTAGATGTCGTGATTAGCTTCCTGAGCAATCAGTTGACTTTTGCATGTATTATGCCTTCTGTAGCAGGGTTGCTGGTATGTCACTAGGAAACTGACCAGATGGTGATTAGGAACACAGCTGCAGCATCACAATATAATGTGTAATGTCCAGTGACATGAATGTCCAAGCTTGATGAAGCAAGCAGCACAGCGGGGGTGATCCATCTAAGGTGACAAATTCACAGCAGTTCGTGCATCCTGCCCTTCAACAAATTAATGGTGGATATCTGCATGACATGGCTCTAAGGCCTACTGCAGAGGACTAGCCACCTTTGGCCAAAGTCTGTCCACCTGCTACATGCCCTAGGTATGTCATACTGTACAGTTATGTACCCAGAACACATGTCTGTGCTCCCCCATCATGTCACACAACAACCAGTTTGCTGTCTGGTTGCTTGACAGGCATTGTATGCTTGCAAGGCCAACATAATGTCAGCAAAGGTGAACAAGTTCTCTGTGCATGCATGGAAATCCACATCTTCACTGCAAAGGCTGCCTACAAACACTGTGTTTTGGGCTGTCAACCCCAAGGGTGTGGCAGCATGACCCTAACTTTGCAAGACTTGCACAGTGTCAAATTTGTAGGTATGGTATTGGGACAAAGCCTAATAAGAGAATTATGGTCAATCGAAGGTCCACATGGCTGGCAAAGCATTGTATGGCACACTGTCAGGTGCTGTCTTACCTTAGGGGACCTACAGAAAGGTGACATGTTACATTTCACCATCTGTCATGACCCTGCCTAAAGATGGCATGCTGTGACGTACCCACAAGCATAACCATATTGCTAATGGCACTATCAATGGCTGTTGATGAGATGTGGAAAGTGTCCCCACCCCTCTAATCCTATGCCACACAAACACAACATGTGATAGATGTGACTGTATTTCAAACCTTGATTCCATGGTGTCTCAAACAGCAATCAGTACATATGGCAATAAGTATTTTGCCAACATGCACAGCTCACCTCCTGCTCCACCCACATCACACACACCTGCATGTGTGCAGCTCATTACGAGACGCATTCCCAAGCAACAGACACCTCAGAAAATCATACCTCTGGAGATCACAGTTCAAGTAATAGTTCATGCATCACTGTCTCACTGGTCAAACACCTGAGGCAAAACACAGAATCAAAGATATTATTCACAGGTGATTACATCATGAAATACACTGATGTCCATGTCACCAAGAAAAAAATGGGAAAGGTCACAGTTAGCTGTCTGTGGGTTGACACGATACATCATACCACACATTGCTGCAACTCAAGGAATATCAGGTAAAATAATGATGACATCATAGTTCCTGCAGGTGTGTACGACTAGGTACATACGTCACCAGACTGTATGCAAACACATGACTGAGCTTAGACACTCTATGTCTCTCAAGGGTATGCCCATAGCTTTCAGCTGCATTTGACCCTTACCTAGGATGATGACTCAATACACATGGAAAATGATGGACATTAGTAATTGCCTTAGTGTGTGGTGTCATTGTAAGGTGATCCACTACATGTCCACCTGGGATGACTTGCCCAACAGACGTCAAAGCTTTGTCAAAGATGGTTTTCATCTCCTACCCTTAGAATGTTGAGTACTGCCCAAGGCTGCTGACACCCTCACAGTGCATCTAATAGGCACTGTCTGGAGGGAAAACTTTCCAATGAGAACGCCATTTTCATACAACATCATAGTTATGCTGCTACACAGTGGGAATGGCAACACTAAACCACACTCTGGGGAAGATGTCCCCACCTTGGAATATGCAGACATTTGTGCAGTTACAGACACCTGGTTCAAGGCTATGGACAGCACCACAGCCATACCAGACTACACATCCTTCCACATGTTCAGACCTCAAAGTGACAGTGTGCAAGGTAATGCAGGTGATGTATACATATTCATTAAGGATAGATACACATCCAGATTAGGTGAAACACTGTGATTTCCCAGAGACACTGCAGGTGCTATTCCCTGCTGGAAGGGCACCTAAGCAAGCCATTGTCAGCTACAGGAGTAGCTCTATGAATCTGGACACCCATTTTGCTTATCTGAATGAACTTCTATCTATCAAGATATATCAGTACACCATGGCTTGGAATGACATTAAGTAACCACCAACTGCACTGCTTAGTCATGCTGAAGCTGACTTGTCCAAAGGTTAGTCCATGTCATTAACTACAATGCCCTGGACCAGTGGCATGACATCCCCACAAGGGTAGCCAGTGTAGTGCGTCATGTGTTTACCAATATGGGTGATCACTGTAGTCCTCCATTGTGAGGTCCTCCCTGGTGAGATTTGACCACAGATCAGTCTCATTAAAACTAAGTATCAGACTTAATCTCTCCCTTGCAGAAAATACAGAAATATACTTCAACAAAGCAATTTATTACCTCCTATGGGATGGTTTTATTTTATTTTATTTTACATTTGTTGACCGGGATAGTCCGACTGGATACATGTCCATTTTCAGCGTAGGCCTGAGGAGAAAAGCTCCAGGTTACAAAAAATAAACAATTCCACTTATAAAAAAGCAATAATGTCTATACAGTACTTATAGACATGTCCCTGTAGGGGGGACTTACACAAACGTAAGCGTGATTACAAAATACATGTTGAATAAGGTAGAACCTAATGTACCTGAGATCACCATGTCTCCCCAGTGATAAGACAGGAATCATATGTCATAACTCGGGTCCTCTACACTAGACCGACACGCCACAAAGCCAGCGCCCAAAAGACCGACACCAGAAGACCGACGACACAGATAATCAACAAGGTGAAATCCCGACAGCCGAAACACTGACATGGGCAATGTGTGAGCGTGACTCGGTAAGTGTGCAATAGTGAGGGATTTAGGGTTAGGGTGCGGACAGGTAAGTGTGCGATAGTGAGGGATTTAGCATTAGGGTGCGGGAAAGGTGAGTGTGCGGTAGTGTTGGACTTAGGGTTAGGGTGCTGGTAAGGTAAGTGTGTGATAGTGACAGACGTTAGGGTTAGGGTGCGGGTCAGGTAAGTGTGCGATAGTGACGGAGTTTAGGTTTAGGGGTGGGTTAAGTGAGTTAGGGTTAGGGTGCGGGTAGGTTAAGTGTGCGGTAGTGTCGGACCTTAGGGTTAGGATTTGGTTTAAGGTTAGTGCATATATTTGTGCGTAATGTGTAGTTTACATTTTGTGTGTCGGTGTTTTGTGTGTCAGTGTTATGGTGTTCGGTTTTCTGAGTTGTCGGTATTGTGTGTTGTTGGTCTTTTGGTGTTGGTGTTTTGGGTGTCAGCTTTGTGGCGTGTCAGTGTAGTATAGGGGATCCATAAATCAGGGCACAGTCACCCAAAATTGATGTACTCATAACCCCCAGTTACCCTTCCCTCAGCATGCCAATATTTGAGTGCAATGGCCATAATCTAAAGATGTATAGGTGCATTGGCATGAACTTCTTAAACTATTAAGTTAAATGCAATAGGAATGTAAGGGGTTGCATTTTAAAAGTTTTTTGATGCACTTTAAATTTTTATGAAGCATTTTAATTGCTTAGGATGCACTTTAGATTTAAATTTTCTTGACTTACTGATTACTTGATCAACCATTGTAGGGTAAAATGTTTTAGTATTTGTTAATATAGAGATGTATAAGTGCTTTTGTATGAACTTGCATTTTAAAAGTTTTTTGATACACTTTAAATGTTTCTGAAGCATTTTAATTGCTCAGGATGCAATTTAGATAAAACATTTCTTGACTCATTGATTAATTGATCAACCATTGTAGGACAAAATGTTTTAGTATTTGTTAATCTAGAGATGCATAAGTGCCTTTGTATTAACTTCTTAAATTATAATGTTAAATGCTATAGGAATGTAATGGGTTGCACTATATATGTTTGGATGCACTTTGAATGTTTCTGAAGGACTTTACTGCTCAGGATGCACTTTAGACTTTAATTTAATTTTCTTGACTCACTGATTAATTGAACAATTATTGCATAATTGAATTGAATAATGAATGTAGTGAAATGTATATAAAGTACACCATTCTTATGCATGATTATTCCCTGGAAGGCTTGATGCCGAAGTACTTGGAACACAGTAAAAGTGGATGGTGACCGTTTCTCCAGTTGTTCAGTGTGTTTTTTTTCTGTAATGGCCATTTAGTAATGTACCTTTCCAAGCACTATTGGCAACTGCACATAACACAATGGTCCTTCACAAGGGAACTTCATGTCTTCGGTATCTGTTCAATGGGGATCATCTGAAATCACTGTCATTATAGCCTGTGGCATATAGACTACTCAGAGGTGATTTCTGCCTTGCATACAGGGCAATGTGTGACCCTGCTTGACTGGAAATGCTGCATATCTGTAGGTGGCATAGTACACAGATTATTCACTGTAAGGACATGAACCTGGTATGTGACATTAGTAATACAATGCTGGTGGGAGAGATTTGTCCACCTTTGAAACAGAAACCTGCCTAATGGCAAACAGAGCACCTCATTGGATCTCATCAGATGTCATCTGCATGATTGGCTGGGTGACCATCATTTCACCACAGGGCTTCTGCCTTTGTCCCTTGTGGACAGGGGCAATATGTGCTGATCATGTAAATAAGGGTAAAAACCTGACTAGGATTGTGAGGGCTGTAGGGCCATTTAGCAACTAAAGTTCAAATATATTACAATTCCATAAGCTGATGTAAAATGCTCTAATAGCCCCACACACAAACCTGGCTACATTTAGGATAGCACCACTTCCAATTACTGTTTACAGGACATGGCACAGCACACACACATACTCCAAGTTGACAGCATGTAGATTAGAACACTTACCTATCGAATGGTACACACTACAGATCACAGTACGTGATGCACATTACACCCCAAATTTGCTATTACTTTCTCTTTAGCACATCCATTTAGAGGTCCACATCACTTGCTAAAACCAAATTCGTGCAAAACACTACTTCTTTCTAAGTTACTGAGGTGATCATATTTACATCTTACAGAGATACACACAAACACACACATTTAGTGGCCTGTACTGAGATTAGAACCCCTACCTATCTAGTCTTACACCCTATATATATGTGTGTGTGTGTGTGTGTGTGTGTGTGTGTGTGTGTGTTATGTAGATATATGGGGAGAGACTGAGATGTATGTTTTATATATATATATATATATATATATATATATATATATATATATATATATATATATATATTTGTACATACATAGAGATGGGTATACTATCTATGGGAGAGAGCGATAGTGACAGACAGATATGTATACATATATGCATGTATGTATAGATATATCTATATATAACAGGTCATTCTGAGGAAGGAGCAACATAATTGCACTCTGTTTAACTAAGTGTATGTTGTCAGTACTTATAAACTGGCTCCAGCCCACACCTACCGGTACTCCAGTCTGGGATTTTGTGTGTTACAGATGAAGACATCTGTCCCTGACTTCACACAAACTGTTCACGGCATTCTTTATCTGTCTTATGTAATTAATATGTGATAGAGGTTAATAATGTTACACCACACACAGACCAACAGTCTGTAAAAAAAAAACAACATAATAATACCTCACATCCAAAAGATGTGGATACTTCCAGATTACAACCATCAATGCCATCACAAATGCTAACTTCCCTAGTCCACTGAGCCACACAAGCTGCCTGACAGAGACGAGTCATTCATCACACAATCAACAGCATATATATGTACATTGTTATTCCTACATTAAGTGAGACATACAATGTATGCTCAATTTCTATTTTACTGTCCTGAGATTGCCTGGACTGCTGATATACCATTGATGAGTTACTGTTAAAGCAGTTATATGTGAACACTAATATGTTGGGGGCGGGGAACAACACCACATGTTCTGCTGAGATGCACAGTAATCTGAATATCATGTAACTCCACTGTGTGACATCTGTCTTGACTGATGTAGTGAATATTCCATGCATGAGGCCTAGTGAATATTAAAAGACACATGATAGTGGCCTGGGTATCTGTAGTCTGAAGCAGATGTTACTTATGTCTAAATAGCCAACTTTATTTACTTGCATAAATGTAGCAGATCCATACATACAATGCCATATCATAATAATCCTTACAAGTACTGTGTAGGTTAGAGACTTACCTTGTGAATGCAGCAGTTGACAGAACTGTAGTTCAGGGCTGACTCTGTCTGATGCAAGCAGTACACAGCCAATACATGGATAGATACAGGTTGTGTGGGTTGCCTGGCATCAGTTTTAATATATGTATGTGAGCAGGAGTAAGGTGTCAGTCCCTAGGTCCCTAGGTTGTCAGTGAATGTGCTATCCATTGTCTCTTAGTCAAAGTCAGGGTGTACTGAGCACAACTACGTCTGCCTACAGGGACATCAGCAGGGGGCTCCTCCTCCTGTGACTGTGGCTGTGGTGACCTAGACACTGGTGGAGGGCTGTGTATCCCTTCCCTTTGCTGATCCTGCTGCAGCTGTTTCCACAGGATCAAATTGTGTAGCATAGCACATACTATGAACATATGTGCACATGTTGCTGGAGAGTACTGCAGGGCTCCACCAGATATAGCTAGGCACTGGAACCATGACTTCAGAAGTCCAAACACATGCTCTTTGATGTTCCTAGTTTGTGCGTGTGCCTCATTATGGCATTTTTCCGTGGGTGCGTTTATGCATTTCTGATGGGTGTTATCATCCACGGTTACAGGGCATAGCCAGTATCCACCAGTAAATGGATGTGTGGGATGTCCCCCCTAGCAAACATCTGGTACAGCTGTGATGTGTGCCAGATATGGGAGTTGTGATAATTGCCAGGGCTGGCAGCACACACATTCAGGATAATCCCCTAAGCATTACACACAACCCGGCAGTTGATGGAGTGGTACCCCTTGCGGATGATATAGATTCTACCCTCCTCAGAGGATGGTGCCTTGATTTGTACATGAGCACAATCTATGGCACTCAGTACCTCAGGGTACTGTGCTTCATGGTAGAAGTGTTGCACATTGTTGGCCTCACCTTAGAGGTGAGGGGAAAATATATGTGCTCACTGGCATGTGGCAGCATGACATCCAGGAACTGATGGAGTATCCTGGATGCAGATGCCTGTGAGACCCCCATCATGTTCCCAGTTGGTCTTTGGAAAGTACCTGTAACTAGTATCCTAAGGGCTACACATGCCTTTATTTCCACTGGGATGGGTTCCCCTCTGTTGGCTCTGGGTTTGAGTTGAGGGTGGCAGAGCTCAGTGAGTTCTTGTAGTATGTCCATGTCTATTCTGTAGCACGCTACAATCTCCAGCTCATGTAGCTCCTGGAAGGTTACCCTGTGTCTGAGCACTCTTCTGCTTCTCTGCCTAGGCCTATTGTCAGCAGCAGCAACACTGGCTTTAGCATCTAACACATACAGATGTAGCAGACCTGCAGCAGCCCCTAGCATTATCTCAGTTAAAATTCCCAAGCCTGTACTCCAGTAGTCCACAGTACTGAAGGAAAATCAGAATGTAGGGTGTATGCATACTTTATACAGCTCTGCTGTAGGTCCAGAATATGTGGTTGGCTAACTATGATGCATTCCACCTGCCTACAATATAGTTAACATCATTTAATGGCCCTATTTCAGTGTGTGACGTCTCATACAGCACCAAATAGCTTATACAAAGATCAAAATGAATAATTGAATACATCTGGTTTTAAGGCCACATTCAGCCAAGCTGCACACAGTGCAAACATGCACACCTCAGCTTAAAAGAGCCTAGAAGTGAAAGGACACCCCCCCTGATGTCAGCCACATCATCTGTAAATATCAACCTGGTCTAAGAGCCTACACGAAGGGGATATGCACACACAATTACTCCTTTCTGCTATTCAATAAATCCACCTCATTTGTATACATATCCATGCTGACAGCCTGGAAACTACACACTTCATAGCCCTACCACCTTAGCAATAGCAGCAATGCACCATTGTAGGGACCCCACACAAGGTCCTATAATACATTTGTGTCACACAGTATAACATTTTTTCCCATTTTTTTTTAATTTTTCTATTAAGCATGTTTGTATACTGCAGTGCGTAGTGCAAACATGCAGAGATTATTAAAAACTATATTAATTTAACTTATTCCCTTAAACTTTCTGACATTCAGAATAATAGTTTTGCTCATATGTGTATGTGGTATAACATTTTCAGGGTATTTATATCCACATTTCTACAGTTTTACACCCCCTTTTGTCTGTCTAGACTCCTGTAGGAGGAAACTTTCCATGTACACGTCGGACACTGACACAGGGTCTGCACAGATGCCTTTCTGCTTGTTGGATCACTCTACCTGCCTCATTTGCATGAGATTTACCTGCTTATGAGGCAATTTGCACGCCACGGAACTTTCCATGTTTGCTCATCCATGCACACTGCTCAGCAGCACTTATCTTAGTATGTTAGCGTCCATGTAACCATCGCGGCACGATGCCTACACACAAAAAAAAAAAAAACAAGTAGGCTTTCTTGAATTCCCACCAAAGTCTTTTAAGTGTAAAACACACCTCCTTAAGCTAACTACTGTTTCCTACAGAGGAAAGTATAGAAAACCTAAAAACTGCCAAGTGTTTATGCACATACTAACACTCCCCACACTCACATCTTCCTCTGAACTTTGCTGAACTTACCTATGGCACAACTGCTCCCAATGAAGTCTATGGGTGACCACAATCTTGTCACAGTTTTAACATTTTCCGCTGACTGTGGAAATTTATGCAGCCAAGCAATTTTGCATTTCTCAGCAACATAAATCAGTAGCTGCAGGCATATTTATGAGAGTCAACATGACTAATAAACAATAGCGACTCTCTGAAAATGCCTCATTACCATCTTCCATGGCCAGTAGGACCACTCTCCACTCTTGTGCACCCACTAGCAGGAAATCACAGCAGTATGGTGGTCTCTAAATTGGAAAGAGTTACACCAAGGTGGAAATGACTGGTGTAAGACTTATCATTCTTAGTAATCGTTTCTGAACTCTGCTCACTGTTTTAGTTCAGCATTTCATTTACCCAAAACAATCATAAACTGCCTAATAAATATGAATAAGGAATATGTTTACTGAGAAACAGAACAAAAAGAAAAGTAGTCTTGATCATTTTGATGAAGATGAAAATGGTAAAGATGATGATGATGATGATGACAATAATTCCAACGTACCCCTTAATAAAGAAAATGTTTACAATTTTTTCAAAACGTACATGGTAACTTTAAATTAACTGCTTAAAAGTGAGCCAGCATGGTTGCAAAGAAATGAATATCTGCATCACACTGCTGCAATGCAATCAGTTCAACTTGAAATTATCCACATCTATGAACTTAGTATTCAAAAAATAGCTATATCATATATAATGGCATGGTTTTCAGAATCAGTATGAAAACCAGTCCACTGTAGTTTTTACCAGAATGTAAAACACTTTTAATAGCACACGTAGAGTCATGTCAGCATTGCATCCATACTGTTAAAATTGGAGTTATTGCCTAAACAATTTTCCCCCTGCCTCCCACCCTGGCACTGCTGTGTTTCTAAACTCAGCTCTGTAATTGCCTGCCCCTTATGTTAATTTGACTACATAGCTCCTTCCCTTTCCTCGTTCATTGTCACTAAACACAAAATTATCATTTTGTGAAGTCACTCCCCTTCAGCAATTTAAATTTGTTGGCCATCCCATTTATATTCCATAAAGCCAGAATTTTAAGTGTCATCCCTTTCCAATCTATCTTGCCCTTTTAAAATTAGTGTCTCTTCACTTAGATTGTTAAAGCTTGAGTTACAACCTCTTTCATACCTAACTGCTTAGTTCACACTACAACTCTTGGGATAGTAACCCATTTTTCCATCTTACATTTAAAATCTGCAACATCTAGTCCAAGAACACCAATTACTGGAGAACCCACATTCTGCATCTAAGTAGTCATTTTGGGATTAGTGCTTTTGTTTTTCTCCTGGTGAGAGAGGGAGCATAGGAACATTATTTCCTAGAGACTGCTGATCATTGAAAAGCATAATGACTGCTTCATAGATGCCAGCTTGGAATCTGTGGTTATGTTTTGCTGCTGGTGAGAGAAGGAGCAGAGGACATCGATTCCTGATTGTCTCTGACTGGGCAATGAGTGTCTATGTGGGACCTTCCTTATTGGTCTAGTTGCTATTCAAGACATCTACTAAGAAAAGGCTACAACAAGCTTACAAAATCCTCATCATCTGGGACAAGACTGTTGAGCAGAAAAGTGCCTATGGTCTACTTCTCACCTTTGGATTGGTGCTACTGATTTGTGTTTGATGAGAGAAGAAGCAAAGGGACATTGTATCCCAGCAGCATGAAGCTGTGGTGAGAGCAGCACTAGTAGTAGCCAGGCAACAGCCATTCACGCGACTCCCCCCTTTTCATCATTCTTGACAAAGCTAATTCTTTCATTTGAGTAAGTACTTCTTAATTAGCTGCTGTCTAACCTAACTTCAGAATATCTCCCTAAATACTTTGTCCGTTAATTATCAGGATCTACTTTAGTAGTTTCCCCACAAGTGTTTGTCAGTGCCCTGTATAGATGCAGGCACCCTGAGTTGAAAATTTTCCTGTAAAAGCACCTTTGAAATTTCACCAGTACCTAGCTGTACACAGGGAACTATTTGCAATGACAAGCACTGCCCCCCCAGAGTTGCAAACGAACTTCCCCACTATTTCCTTTACCAGTTTGGTGGATATGGCAATCCTGAGGCAATGTAGAAATGGGTTCCCATCAGTTCGTCGAAACTTCAGCAGTTCGAACACCATATGTTCCAACTGTGAAGTTCGAAAACTGATTATCGCGAAGCCACAGAACACCGAATTCTTTCCTAGGGAAATAATTCGGTGGGCCGTTTCTGTGGCTTTGCGATTTTCAGCACTGTGGTGGAAAGTTACGGGTCGGATTCAGGTAAGTGTGCGATTGTGCGGACGTTAGGGTTAGGGCGGGTTAGGTGAGTTAGGGTTAGGGCAGGGGTGAGGTAGGTGTGCGATAGTGACAGAGTTTAGGGTTTAGGCGGGATAGGTGAGTTAGAGTTAGAGCGCAGGTGAGGTGGGTGTGCGATAGTGGCAGACTTTAGGGTTAGGGTGGGATAGGTGAGTTAGGGTTAGGGCATGGGTCAGGTGAGTGTGCAATAGTGACGGACCTTAGTGTTAGGGTTTGGGTTAAGGTAAGTGGATAGATAGTAGTGTATGTACAGTTTAGTGTCGGGTTAGATGTAGGATTTTTACGTGTATGTGTGCGGATTGCTGTTTTTTTTGGTGTGCTTGTGTTGTGTGTGTGTTTCTTGGAGCAGCGATTTTTTTCCCTGGGGAAAAAAATTGCTGTTCTAAACCTTCGATGGTTTTGCACTTCGAGGTTAGAAGTTTGAACATATGATGTTCGAACTTCTGCCATTTCGTCGAAGTGATATAGACCCGTAGAAACTGCCTGATATGTTTACTGACTACCAGCTAATTCTCAAACCAACTGATAAGGTATGTGAGTCATGCATTTACACAATGTCATTGCAGGCAATAACCTGGCACATAGAATATATGAAAACAGACATTATGAATCATATGGAATATGTGTCCCAGACTGGTATGAGCCTAGCACTGAGCAGCATTTTACCTTCTCCAAGGATGATGCAACATCACAACCAGAAGATGACTGACTTTAATAATTGGCTTATTTTCTGGTGTCATTCTAAGGGGGTGCAATATTCGTCAGCATGGAAAGAGATGGTCAGTAGACCATGCTGCTTTATCAGGGATGGTCTGCACATGTCCCCTATAGGCTTTCGAATATTAAGCTAAAACACTTGCCTCCCCCATAGTGCCTTTTAAGGCAATGCTAAACTGAAAGTACTTTTGTTATAGCAAATCAAAACCTTAAGGTGTTACTGCTTGATGTTATAATTGTAAACAAGAAACTCCACTCTACAAGCTCTCATCATCCTAGAGAATGATGACACCTGTGTAGTCACTGAGACAAGTTTTAAGCCACAGAGAACACACCGGCAGTGCAAGGCTATAAATCCTTCCACAAATATAGACCAGTCACTACACAGGGAGGGAACGAAGGTAGGGGTGTCTTGATTTACATAAAATATAAATATACCTCAAGGCTAGTCAAACAGGATGATGCACTTGCGTTTCTTCATGCTCAAGTCACAATAGGCAAAATCCCATACAACTTTCTTTCAAGATATAGCCCTCCCACTTTTAACCAAGTATTTAAGATAATGGAAACACTCACCATCCAACATAATACCATATTCATGGGCAACTTTAATTTACCCACTATTAACTAGGAATCATGTATGACACCAAACATGCAGGTGCAAAGATTCCTGAATTTTGTAAACACAAACTCCCTGGACCAGATTGTCAATACACCAACCAGGTTTGCAAATAAACTGGATCTGGTCCTCACTGATGTGTGCTTGCAGTTATCAAGGGTACCAGAACTTGTCAGAGATTTGGGATGCATGGCTAGGCTTAAAAAGGCCCTAGTGGCCATTAGTCTAGCAAATACCTAAGAACCTATGATATACCAAAAGCATTTAACCCATTTCTACCTTCCTGGGACAACTCATCATCATTGTCTATGTCTTGTCTCTCACTCTGCATTTTGAATATCAGTTACACTATCTGCCCATGATATCACTTATTTGCCTTTCTATCTTCATCAAAACTTTATGAGTATTTCTGTAGATCACATGGCCATTGTTCAAAATGTTTACATTAACTGGAGCTCCATTTTCAACTGAATTTTGATCAGATGAGTAATCACAGCAGTTTTTCCTGCTTTTATTTAAAAACAGCTTTTGTATAGGCATGACTTTTTAAATCAAATTTAATAAATGTTCTGTTAATGAGTTACTTGATTGCAATCAGCTGCTTGTGGTTTCCATTAATTTATGCATCAGTTTCAGAATCTGGATGTCTGTCTTCTTCAAGAAGAACTTGCAGCAATCATGTGGAATGATTTAATAAATATAACTTTTTCGGGTCTATATTAGAACACCGAAGTCTTAAAACTTCGAATGTTCAAATATCGACCCCTATTCAGCGAACGCTTAAAATATCAAACATGCAGAACAGCGAATTTTTTCCCAGGGAAAAAAATTGCTGTTCCGAAACACATACACACAACACAGGCACACCAAACAAACAGCAATCCACACACATACACTTAAACTCCTACATCTAACCCTACACTAAACTGTACATACACTACTGTCAATCCACTTACCTTAACCCCAACCATAACCCTAAGGTCTGTCACTATCGCACACTCACCTCACCCGCACCCTAACACTAACTCACCTACCCCGCCCTAACCCTAACATCCGTCACAATCACACACTTACCTGACCCGCACCCTAACCCTAACTCACCTAACCCACACCCTAACCCTCACGTCCACACAATCGCACACTTACCTGAACTCAACCCGTAACTTTCCACCACAGTGCTGAAAATAGCGAAGTGACAGAAACGGCCAACCAAATTCTTTCCCTAGGAAAAAAATTTGGAGTTCTGCAGCTTCGCTATTTTCAGTGTTTGCTGAATAGGGTTCGATATTAGAACATTTGAAGTTTCAAGACTTCGATGTTCTAATATAGACCCAACTTTTTCCCACTGATATTTAAAGTTTTAAAGTTTAGCTTCTGGTTACCCCACAGTAGATTTTTTTTCAATACTAAGTCTCCTAGGTATCAACTTTAGATATGAGTACTGGACATAAGATGATATAAAATATAAATAAAAACTCAAATAAGGTGAGATCCTTCACACAAAGCTCTTGCATAAGAAAATAGCATTTTTTCGCTCAGGTGAACTGTTCACAGAGACATATACGAGAAAATATTAATATCAATCATAAACTGTTAGACTACAGCATCTTGAAAGTTTGTATACAGTAGCTGGAGTTCCAAAGGTGTTTAAGTAAACTTGAAGGAAAGCCAGTTCCACTGGCATTCAAGGACAGAGCCTTGATTTTGACCCAGGCAACCTGAGTTAGTTTAGTAACTCAGACTTCTCTAGGAGCTGGCCAGGGGGAACACAGAAGTGATGATGCTTTGTCTGTCCACCTATCTTCAGAGGAGATGGTTGGGGACAATACACTGTAGAAGTTAAACATTCTATTGATAGATTCACTTGAGATCAGATTAACTGTTGGGCTGCACATGCAGATGGGTCTGGAGGACATGTCTCATCCATGGGCCTTGGTACAACATTCCTTGACCACACCTTATTACAGACAGTGGCCAATAATACAAATCCAGACATACAAGGGGAGGGTACTGCAGTAACAGAATAAACCTAATGCCTCTTTTTGCAGATACCATCCCTCATCTCCCCTAAAATCATAATAGATCATCATCTTCCCAGCGTTGGCCTAGTGACACCAGCTGGCGTAAGCCTGTTAATGATGTGCATGATTTAGGAGTAGTTGCAGATATATCAGGAGGTGCTGCACAGCAGGTACAGAACATCCCAATATAGGCCAATGGTCACTGCGCACTGAATATATATATATTAGTATTATTAGTGTATATATATATATATATATATATATATATATATATATATATATATATATATATATATATATATATATATATATATATATATATATATATATATATATATATATATATATATATATATAAAACACTTGATGTTGGAGAGTAAAAGGGAGGCAAGTAGCATGTAATAGTTCTTCTAGTCCTTAAAAATATCCAAAATTCCAATAGTGGAAAACATACCCTGGATCAGCCAATGGAAGAAAGCAGCTTTAAAATATATCTAATGAAAGACAACATTTTTTGCTAAGATTAACAAAATCTTAGAAATCTCTGCTACCTTGGATAAAACAAGCTTCTACAAATAAGAACAGAACGGATGGAAAAGTGTATTGATATATAAAGAAAGCAATAAAAAGACCAAAGAGAATTGCCCTGATTCTAAAACACTTGCTCTTTTTGTAAGGTGCATACTCTGGTATAAGGCTGATCTATAAAGCAGACTTACAATGGAATAAGTCATTTACACCAAGCGCAAGTCTTTTGGAATTGGTGCAGGCTTACACTGGAGTAAGTCACTTAAACTAAGAGCAAGTGTTTTGGAATTGGGCTCAATATCTACTTAATTAAATACAACTACACAATTAAAGGTGTGGTATCTCAAACATAGCATATTTTACAATAGCCAAACTGCCAAAACATAAGTAAAGCCTATTAGTTCATTACATCTAAAACATAAAAGTACATGTACGTTCTTATGATAGTAGTTCCTGTTCCCTGCATTCCCCTAACAAGTGATACACTAGCTCATAAAATAACAGACTGACAGAAATTTGTTATGCCCCTACTAAGTGTTTTGCAAATGTGCTTAGTTCCTAGATTTCTTCATTCTCTTCTTCCTCCAGCATTATCATTCAAAAATGTTGATATAACATCAATGATTCATTCATCAGGTACAGCATGTAACTTGCTGTTGCTAGTGTGACAATGTGAGGTGTTGTCATATGTGCAGGGAGAATAGGGCAGTACATCTGTAACACATGCCAGCATTGTTATCTGGAGTTTTGTAAATAATTTTTGCTCATTTAACTATCACACTGACTTGTACAGATTTTGGTGTTAAAAATGTATCTGCAATGTTATTATAACTGATAAAATGTTTATATTTAAACAAAGAATTCTGGAAGGGAAGAGTAGAAGTTTTTGAAATTGTTCTATACCTTTCAGATACTGCAACAGATCTTAGCAAGTGTGTATTGTACCAGAGTCAAGTGATTTTATTTTTATTTATTTATTTTACATTTGCTTACCAGGAAAGTCTGACTGGACAAGAAGTCCTTTTTCAGCGAAGGCCCAGGGAGAAATGCTCCATAATAATGTCAATAGCAGAAATACATTACATATAACCCATAAGAAAGAGACATTTAACAGAGGAAACAATTTGGCAGACCTGTACAATTAGTTCTACAGAGCTCTACAATATATAATAGAAGAAATGAATACAAATTTAACAATAGTTTCTCTTAGGTCAGGTAACATTCAAACATGGTGGTAAATACTGATGAATGAGTAAATGAGTAGAAAGTTAGAGTGATCAAATGTGATGTCATTTTATAACCAGCACTGAGAGGATGGAACTCTCGCAGCAGTTTGTTTTCTTTTCTTTTCTTTGGAATCTGATAAAAAAGATCTATGTCAGTTATCACAGTCAGTTCAGTTAGTTGAGTTAGTTCAATTAGTTTGAGGTTTGAAGCTCATTACCTTCCCTTGTGGAAGTAAGCATCTCAGCATCTAATCCTGCCTTGCTGTATCAATTAAGTTAACTAGGGAACAGTTATTCTTTAGATAATAAGGAAATACAGTGAGATTAATTAAGCTTTGTTTTTCTGCATCTGTTTCAATCTGTCCAACTGTGTTATTTTTATTTCTCTTGTGATCGAAACTCTGGTGTTTATTGAACTTAGATATTTAGTATTCTCAGATTTTCTGTTTTATTATTTATTATTAAATATTTGTATACCTTTCATTGTGGCTGGTCTTTTAAAGAAAACATTTAAAATCATGAGAGTACTTGCACTTATTTTAGTGATGCCTTGGCCACTCCAAAAAGCCTGGCTGCTTTGGTTACACTCTACCATTTATGTTAGTATTGATTTTACTCAATATAATTGGATACCCTTGCAAGAGCCTAAGAGTAGTTGACTGGTGGCAGCATAGTTTATTTATTTATTTTACATTTGTTGACCGGGCTAGTCTAACTGGATATATGTCCATTTTCAGTAGAGGCCCCGGGAGAAAAGCTCCAAGCATAGGTAGTAACAAATCATAGAATATATACAATAGTAACATGAGAATGCTATACATTGTTTCGATTGTACATGAGGATAAATTTGCACAGTCTAATAGTAGGTCTAAACTGAGATTAAAATTTGAGAAAAAGCAACATATGAGAGAAAATCAAAAAAAGAGCTACTTTTTTTTTATACTAGAAGGAAAAATCTTGTTAGGTTACATTAGTTGTTAATAAGGTAGGGAACATAGAACAATAGAGTAGAGCAGTATAGAACAATAGAGTAGAGAAGTATATGGAGTACAACGAGGGGCATAGAGGTATCAGTCTGGGTTAGAGCAAGGACAAAGCTAATGTATTTTAAGATATTCTTTCAGGTGTTTTTAAAAAAGCAGTGAGGAAGTAAGAGTTGAGAATTCACTTGGAAGTTGGTTCCAGGTTTTTCCCACTGTGTTGGTGAAAAGTGAGTCCCCAGCTTTGTTGTTAGATTTTATAGTGGAAACTAGAAGCTTGTTAGCAGAGCGTAATGTTGCAAAATTTTTATAGGGAGTTATCAGATTAGTGAGGATTGGGGTATTATTAGGGTGGTAGAGGATCTTTTGTGTGATAACAAGTTGTTGACAAAGTAGTTGGTTCTAGAGTTCTAACCATCCCAGTTATTTGAGGTTGTGACAGTGGTGAGCTCTGAAAGGAGAGCCAGTGGGGAATCTGGCTATGTTATTATTGTTGGTTGTTAGTTTGTTAAGGTTGTTCTTTGAAAGATTGGTATATATGGCAGAAGCATAGAAAAGGGTAGAGATCAGGTGAGCTTGGGCAATAGTGGCTCTGGCTATTGGGTAAGGAAGGGTTTGATTATATAAAGGGAGCCTAATTTTTGTTGACAGTCTCTATGGTAGTATTTATATGGTCATCATAGCTAAGGTTGTTGTCTATTGTTATTCCCAGGAGATGGGTTGTGGTGTCAGGGGAAATGCTAGTTCCATTATTAGAGGTTACTGAGAAGTGAATTTGTGGTGACTTTCGGTTAGGAGCAAAGAGCAATAGTTTTGTTTTTTGGGGGTTCAGGAGGAGGCAGTGTTCCATGAACCAAGTTTCAACAATGTGAAATACTGTCTGGGTGAGGGTCTGGAGTGAAGTTGTGGACTTGGCTGAACATATGAGAGATGAGTCATCTGCATATTGAATGCAGGTGGCTAGAGGGATTTTGGCATTTAGATCATTAATAAATATTGAAACGAGAAGAGGGCCTAAATAGAGCCTTGAGGTACTCCAATGTTCACAGGCAGGGGAGTAGAAAGATTATTATCCCAAAGCACAGCTTGCTGCCTGTTTTCTAAGTAAGATGTAAACCAGAGTAATGCTTGTGGGTTAAATGACTGGGCTTTTAGTACATTAATAAGCAGATTATGGCTGACCATGTCAAATGCTTTTGAAAGGTCGATAAATAGTGCAGAGGGAAGAGAGTTATTGTTACGATTTTTGTTTATACAGTCAGCAAAGGATAGCAGGGAGGTAGTGGTGCTATGGAATGGTCGAAAGCCATGTTGGCAGTTAGCAAGTAGATTATTATGTAGAAGGTGGTGAAGTAGTTGTTGGTGGATACATTTTTCCATTATTTTAGCTATTGGGGAGAGTAAGGCAATTACCTTGTAGTCTGGGCATAGGGGGTACAGCTAGTAAATCTGTGCCAGACTTTCCCAGGAGTGTGTGTCTGTGAAAATCAAATACCCAGGTTTGGGTGTGTCAACTACTTGGAACAGGGACACAGTGCTCCATAGTGAGTCTTGTTTGGGATCTGGAGATAAAGAGAGTCCATTCCCAGGTCAGCAGCATGTTCCCTGTGTGCTCTTGAAGGAAGCTGTGCTTGATGCAGAAAGCTGCATCTTAAAATACTGTGTAAATACATTCCTCTTCTTAGTGACCACCTCTCACCAGTGATAGTGGTGAGGACTGAGATTCCTTGATTACTGGCCTGGGGTAATGAGAGGCCATCACATATTGGTGGCAGAGAGGTGGGATATTAATTGAACTTCAGTAGACTGTGGGCAGTTGTCACTGAAGGTGTGTGTACTATTAACAGCCACAAGGTAAACAATCAGAGTTTAATTTTCACAATAGTTTTATTTATTTTTGTTAGTTTTGTTTAGTCAGGGAAAGCAGGCAAATATGTCAGGAGAAGATTTGTGGTAAGCTGACAAAGAACCAGTTGGCCAAGGTGTATAAAGCCAAAGGACTGATGCATGCTAACTGGACTAAACAGGAAATGATTTTGGCCTTAATCCCAGCTGCAGAGTGGACTAGTAGCCAGGGGGACAACCAGTCTTGTGTTGGGGATGTGCAGTCTTCAGAAACAGGTCAGTTCATCTTTTTTGCAGAGAATTAAAAAATCCATTTGGAGTTAAAGAGACTTGAACTGGAGGCCAAACATTTGGAGACCAAAAAGAAATGTGAACTGGAGGCTGAAGAGAGACAGTGACATTTCAGAGACACTTCAGTGGCTCTGCTGGACAGATGCACAGGGAACTAATCTAAGGGGCCGGCGAAACCCAACACATTCTGGCTAGGCGTATAAATGCCTTTGGGCAGATAGCCTAGCACTGACTTATGAACCTATTTGAAGGAAAAGTAAAAGCAGCATCAGCATGAACTGGAGGCCAAACGTTTAGAGACTGAAGAGAAACTGTGGCATTTGGAGGCTGAAGAAAATAAGAAGCAGTGATAACATGAGAGGGAAATGTTGACTCATCATCAGGGTCATGGAGATAATGGGGAAGGGAATAACCAGACTCCAGAAGCAATAAATGTCAGTAAATTTCTTCCACAATTTGCAGAGGGGGAAGACTTTGACAGTTTTATTCATATATCTGAAAGAGCATCTAAACAGTATAATGTTGACCAAGAGCTCTGGATATGGTTCCTGAACCTCTTACTCCATGGAAAAGCTGTAACTGCTGTTTCTAAATTGTCTGATACTGATTGTTTAAACTATGATAGAGTAAAACAATGTTCATTGAAATGTTATAAGTTAACACCTGAAGCTTACAGAAAAAAGTTTCATGAGCATCGATGCAAGGCAGATGAAAGTATATGTGATTATATTGCTGAATTAAACACTTATTTTCATAGCTGATTGTGTGGGTGTCAGATCACCACTTTTGAAAGACTGGCAGACCTTTTGGTGAGGGGAAAATGCCCTTAATACTTTGCCTGAGGACATGAGAATCTGATTGGCAAACCGAGTGTGTAACTCTGCAGATGAGCTGGAAAGAAAAGGGGATGTCTACTTAGCAAGCAGGGCATTACTGCACAAGAAGGGGATACCCAGTGTTGCACATGGATAAAATGGGACCCATGGTGGGCAGCCTAAATAACCCCAATAGTCTACCAGTAACAGGGGAAGCCACTAGTTCAGGTACATGGCCAAGATCAGGGGTTAGATGTTTTAAATGTAACCAAAGGAGCCATGTAGCATATAAATGTCCACTGAAGCAAGGTGAGGAACCAAAGGTGAGGCATCCAGCAAGTGGGAATAACAGCGTACCAGTAGTAAGTTGTTTGGAGACAACAGAGGTACAAAACTATCACCAGAGTTTGCAACCTATCTTAGTGGATGGAAGACAGGCCACTGCTAAGAGAGACAGCCTCTGACATAACTATTGTGAAGCCTACAGCGGTTAAAGAGGAACAGTACTTGCTTGGGCAGTCCACTCCAATCAGAGCTTTAGGAGGGATCCCATTCCAAATATCTTTGGCCAGGGTTCACCTTGACTGGGAGGGTGAAGAAGGAAGCAAGCAGGTAGATGTATTTGAGGATAATCCTGCAGATGTCTTGATAGGGAATGATTTTAATAATGCAGTACCTTGTGATTATGCAGTTACAAGCAGTCAGGCCTGGAGACAGGCATGTAGGTCTGGTAGCCTGGGGGAGACCCAGACAGACCTCACACCTGAAGCTGGGGCTAGTGATGTGGCTGTTTCAGGGAGGGAGCTACCTTGTAGCAGTGAGCCACAGCTGCTGGTAGGTACTGATGTTCCCATTGATAGAGTGACTGCAGGGACAGAGGTGAGTGGTAGTACCTAGGCTGACAGTGAGGCACCACTGTCAGAAGATGCTAGGCTTCCTGTGGAAGAGGAAGCTGGGGGGGGGGGGTCACAAAAGTAGAGTTGAGACAAGCTCAGCTTTTGAACCCTACCTTACAAAGCTTGAGGGAGGTAGCTAAAGAGGCACCTGATGCTCAAAGAAAAGTGTAGTCTGTATACTGGAACAAAGGGTTACTGTATAGTAAGAGTGGACCCCTGAGAGAGGGCTAGAAGGTGATGTAATACAGCAGTTGGTAGTGCCCAGAACCTACCATCTGGCACTTCTAGCTATAGCCCATGACATTCCTTTTGCAAGTCATATGGGCATAAAATGTACCAAGAGACATATTATGCAGAACATTTATTGGCCTGGGATTGCAAATGGTATTGCAGGACCTGTGAGCAGTGCCAACAGGTAGGCAAGGCAGGGGACAAGATCAAAGCTCTGTTGATGCCTTTACCTGTGATTGAGGATCCATTTCAAAGGTTAGCTATGGATATTGTGTGGTCTCTGAGTACCCCAAATTCCACAGGGAAGAAGTATATCCTGGTGGTAGTAGATTATGCTACCAGATACCCTGAGGCAGTAGCTCTGCCCTCTATCGAGGCAGAGAATGTGGCAAATGCTTTGTTAGAGATTGTTAGCAGGGTAGATTTTCCAAAGAAAATACTGACTGACGGAGGTGCGAATTTCATGTCAGACCTACAGGCTTGTCTGTGGAAGCATTATGGGGTGAAGCACCTAAAGACCATCCCCTACCACCCCAGACTAATGGTCTTGTGGAGAGATAAAACTCTACACTGAAGACCATGTTACATGCATTTGCAGACACCAGTTTAAGAGAGAGGGGGACAAATATTTGCCCCATCTACTGTTTGCATACAGAGAGATACCCCAGAAATCCACAGGTTTTTCACCCTTTGAGTTGCTGTATGGGCATAGGGTGAGGGGGCTTTTAGATTTGATTTGTGATGAGTGGGAGGGTGAGTGTGAATCTCACAAGACATCTGTTGTGGCATATGTCCTAAACCTCAGGACAAGGCTTAGGCAGCTCATGGGCTTGGCCCAGGAGAACCTGGCAGGAGCCCAACAGCAGAAAAAGGTCTGGTATGACAGGAATGACCAAGCCTGAGTATGCTGTGGGGAAGCAGGTTATGGTGCTCATTCCTATCAGAGTAATTAGCTGCAGGCAGCTTGGGAGGGACCCTTTAAAGTGGTAAGGAAGGTCAGTGATGTTAATTACATGGTATACCTGCTAGGCATGCGACAGGGGCACAAATTGTACTATGTTAACATGATGAAGCTTCAGCATGTCAGGGAGTCATGGGCAGATTGCAAAGGGCAGGGTTGACCATTAAGTCCAGTAAGTGTCAGGTGGATATGGCAGAGGTCTCCTACCTGGGGCATAAAGTGGGGAGTGGTAAGATTAGGCCAGAACCTGCCAAAGTGGAAGCTTTTCAGGCATGGCCTGCCACTGTTACTAAAAAGCAGGTGAGAGCATTCTTGGGGACAGTGGGGTACTATAGAAAGTTTGTTTCCAATTATAGTACAACAGCTGCTCCTGTCACAGACCTGACAAGAAAAAATAGGCCAGATAAGATTGTGTAGACCCCAGCCTGTGAGCAGACATTCCAAAAGCTTTAGAAAGACCTCCTGTGTCCAGATTACAGCAAGGCCAATGCAAATGGACTCTCAAGACAAGGTATAGGTTAATGTGTTCCCAGATAGGCTCATTCCTCTCAAGCAACATTTTTCCAGGGTCACTTGAAAAACTAGCTTGAGTCTTCAAAGGGGGAGAGATGTGACAATGTGAGTTGTTGCCATCTGTGCCAGGGAGAATAGCCAGTCCATGTGTAACATATGCCAACATAGTTAGCTGGAGTTTTTAAATAATTTTGTGTCATTTGACTATCACACTGACTTGTACAGATGTTTGTGTTAAAAATGTATCAACAGTGTTATTATAACTGATTAAATGTTAATGTTTAAGCAAAGAATCCTGGAAGGGAAAAGTAGAAGTTTTTGAAATTGTTCTATACCTTTCAAATACTGCAACAGATCTTAGCAAAGCTCTGAGTGTGTATTGTACCAGAGTCAGGTGATCAAATGTGATGTCATTCTATAACCAGCACTAAGAGGATGGAACTCTCACAGCAGTTTGTTTTGTTTTCTTTGAACCTGATATAAAAGATCTATGTCAGTTATCACAGTCAGTTAGTTCAGTTAGTTAAAATTTGAAGGTCATCACCTTCCCTTGTGGAAGTAAGCATCTCAGCATCTAATCTTCCTCGCTGTATTAATTAAGTTAGTTAAGGAACAGTTATTCTTTTGACAATAAGGAAATACAGTGAGATTAATTAAGCATTGTTTTTCTGCACCTCTTTGAATATGTCCAACTGTGTTATTTTTATTTCTCCAGTGATTGAAACTCTGGTGTTTATTGTACTTACATATTTAGTATTCTCATGTTTTCTATTTTATTATTTATTATTAAATATTTTTATATATTTCTTTGGCTGGTCTTTTAGAGAATACTTTTACATCTTGAGAGTACTTGTGCTTATTTTAGTGACACATTGGCCACTCCGAAAAGCCTGGCTGCTTTGGTTACACTCTACCATTTATGTTAGTATTGATTTTAGTCTATAATTGGATACCCTTGTAAGAGCTTGATAATGGCTGACTGGTGGCAGCATAGTTACTTATAGTCTGGAGAGGTGGGGTACAGCTAGTAAATATGTGCCAGCCTTTCCCAAGAGTATGTGTGCAAAAATCAAATACCCATGTTTGGGTGTGTCAGCTACTTAGAAGTGGGACACAGTGCTCCAAAGTGAGTCTTGTTTGGGATCTGGAGAAGCACAGAGTCCAGTCCCAGGTCAGGAGCATGTTCCCTGTGTGCTCTTGAGGGAAATTCAGTTTGATACAGAGAGCTGCATCTTAAAATACTGTGTAAATCCATTTCTGTTCTTAGTAACCGTCTCTCACCAGTGTCAGTAGTGAGAATTGAGGCTCCTTGATTACTGGCCCATGGTAAAGAGAGGCCATCACAGCCAGCTAATCAATTTGATTTTTTTTATATCTGTCAACATCTCTAGGCCTACATCATCTACTCAAAAACACCTAAAATTGATTGGAGATGATGACATATCCACTCCCCGCTTTTGTGAACTGATCTGCTTTTACTATAAACTGTCACAATAGGTCAGGAATGGATCCACATAATGACATTTTCTTTAACACAGGTGTGAGTGTACTTAGGTTTCCCTTGCTGCCATTTTGGAGACTACCTGATATGTTGCCTGAACTCATGAAACTTGAGTTTTTAATTTACTTTATGGCAGCTATTATATCTGTAGTTATAAAAGGGGATGGAGCCTTTCTGTCTGTAGAAAAATTAAATGTGTCTTTTCTTACTATGAAATTTGTATAATTTTTTTTGGGGGGAGACATTATTTGCTGTGACCTATAGCTAGATGAACACCCTTTTTTTACTAATAACATGCTATAGTCACAATTTATAAGTTTAACTTTTTGAAGCAACTCCAGAAAGCCTTTTTATTTTAATGTTTTCATTCTGTGAGATCAAGCTGGATCCATACTTAGATCTGGAAAGATAGCACAGTGTAACACTGCTCAAGATCTCACACTCACAACTCCAGAGTTCAAGCCTGAGCTCTTGTCACTGTCTTTGTGGAGTGTGTCTAGGTTTTCTCTTAAAAATATGCTTTTTGACTGTATACTCCGAACATATATATTTGTAATACATAATGCCTAACCTAAAAAAATAACAAACCCAAAATATCTAAAACAAAATGCTTTCTCAAACAACTAAACTGTGTTTAGTGAAACCTACCTTACATATGCATGATCAATCAAGAATTGTATTTTGCAGGGGAAGCATGCCTCAAGCACCCACTTGGGGAATGATAAACTTCATACTCTTTTACTTTTATATACAAATCCACACACCCCTTACTTATATATGCAAACTCATGTTTAAACAGCATTGAATAAATCAGACTGAACCCATTGCAGCAAACAGTAGTAGTGGACAGTCAGCTATATATGAACAAAAGTCTAATCCATTATTTACAACTATGGTCAACTTACCACAGCAAAATCCATATAAAGGGTCTACCGATGACAAGATTTAGATAAATAAATAAAGGTTTGATAAATAACATATTTCTGTAAATTCTGTATTCTAGTTAATCTTATTTTTGTGGGTAGATTAATTTTGAAAGCTAAGCAGCATCTCTTTCTTTCTGTCTTACTGCTTTTAGGACTCCACCATTTTTTTTTTTTACTTTACCTGTATGTTTTTGTCTTACTGGTTTGATTCATGAATACAGAAGTAATATCATAGAACTCACTGATAATATCCTGAGAAGATTTATTTGGGTTACTGTGGACAGTATGGCAGTCTATTTTCTTACGTGTATTATTTATTTCATCATAGTTTCTTTTGGTAAAGTCTAAGAAAGATTTTGATTGTGATTTACAGTGAAGTTATATACTGTGCAGTATGTTATTGAGTCAAAACTGAGCATGTACAGCTTTGTAGTGATTAATAGAACCAGCTAGCACTAAAAGGCAATGAGCAAATAGGTGCGGGAATAGGAATATGCAAAAGACCATGTAATGACATGCAAATTAAGAGGCACAGTATGAGTACACAGTGACATGCAAACGAGGGCGTGCACATGCAGGTTATGATTCACAGTCATCAAGAGTGAAGTCACCCAGGTAGTTGCATAAAGGAAATAGGCTTACTAAAATTTGTGGTATTACAATGAGAGAACCCCTCCAAGTGCCCACAGTAGCACATGATGTCCATACAGAGTGGTTGCCTCCACCTCAGAGTGTGACGTAGCTGCAAGTGGTATGATCATAAACAGTACAGCAGAGGACAACATACCAGCAGCTCATATACCAGCAGCTGATGCAGCATTCCAAGATGATAGAGGCATTATACAGGCACTGGCAGACATGCATGGCTCACAGACTGGGTTGGGGAAATTCAAGGATTCCCCGTACTAGTGGACATAAGGTACATGTAGCTATTACTATTCTAGCTACAGAGACCTATCAGAGATAAATGGGTCTATATTACATGATTGAAACCTTAGGTTATCGAACACCTAAAGGTCGATCATGAAATATCGAACCCTTAAGATCAAAAACGGATGTTTCCACACAGAGAAATAATGCTGTTGGCCAAATAAAAAAAAAAGGTATAAACTGAAATAAAGGGGTCTATATTACATGATTGAAACCTTAGGTTATCGAACACCTAAAGGTCGATCATGAAATATCAAACCCTTAAGATCAAAAACGGATGATTCCACACAGAGAAATAATGCTGTTGGCCAAATAAAAAAAAAAGTTATAAACAGAAATAAAGTGGGGGGCTTTGCCCCCCCCACACACCCTCCCCTAACTATATGTAATAACTCCAAGATTGATCTACAGTGGAGAAAGAACAAAATCTACGTAACAACCAAATGATTAATTTCCCTGTGTGGAAACGACCATTCGCAATTTTCAGACTTCGACATTTTGTGATCGACTTTTAGGTGTTCGATAATTAGATTAGAAGTTATGTACTCACCATAGAGTTCCATGTTTGTTGTCCATCTCACCTTTATTCTTGCTGGTTGATTATGTTCGGAACCAAGCATCGGTTCCACTTGGCTTACTACAAAAGCTTGAGGGCTTTCACTGGCTCGAGGCTATGCCTTATCCCCCATCCCATGATGCAATGGGAAGAATACCCACATCTTGTTTGCATGAGAAAACCTATTTTAACTTGTTTCTAAGAAGTATATATACCTATATAAAAATAACACCAAAGAAACTATATGAAGCAGGGAGGCACTCAGAGACTCCAAAGTCAGCATCTAGAACATATGTAACATAACATAACATATCATATGGCTCCAGAGAATAGACTCTTCAGAACAGTGAACCCAAAGGAAGACCTGTTCTAGGAGGCCACGTCCACTTTGTAATGAGTAATAAAGGTATGAGGTCTAGCTCAAGTGGTAGCTACACAAATAGAATCCATAGGAAGTTTGGCTTGAAAGCCGGAGGATGTTGCAACAGCCCTCATGGAGTGACCTCTTATTTGCCCCAGGAACTGCCTGTTATTGTTACTGTATGAAAAGGAAATACAGTCTGTAAGCCATTTTGACAGAGTTACTTTGGAAACAGGCAACTCCTTTTGTGTGTCAGAAAAGGAAACAAAAATCTGATCTGATTTCCTGAAGTTTTTTGGCCTGTTCAAATAAAAACGTAATTGTCTATGGACATCTAACTAATGTAAACTATATTCTGCCTTGTTGCTATAGTTGGGAAAAAAACACTGGCAATTCAATAGACTGATTCAAGTTGTTTTCCAAACAGATCTTTGGTAAAAAGGAGGAATTTGTTCTTAAGGATACTCTGTATTTATGGAACACCATATAAGGAGGGCGTACTGAGAGAGCTTGGAGTTCTGAGATCCATCTGGTGGTGGTAATGATTGTGTGAATATTAGATATGGCTGCAAGTTGAACCCTGATGGAAGCAGCTGCTGCTCCTTCTAAAAAAAGACTGGAAAGAAATTCAAGATTAGCCACAATAGGAGCTGTGAAGAGATCTATATTCTGTTGGCCACCCAATATGAAAATCTTTTCCATTTACTGGAATACAGTTTCCTGATAGATGGTTTGTGTGAGGAAATCAAGATATGTTTGACAGCAGGGGAAAAATATAACACCTGGCTATGTGTGGAATTGGAGCAGCCAAGCTGTCAGTTTTAAGGTCTGGATTGATGGATGGAATGCTCCTGACGAGCGGGTCAGAAGGTCTAGAACTGGGTCCAGAATCCACAGCTCCTCCAGAATATGGGCTCAGAGAAAGGGTAAACAAATTTGATGAGGCCAGTACAGTGCAATGAGTATCATGGTACTTCCCAACATGTTGGCTTTCTAAAGTACTTTGGGTATCAAGGGAAAGGGTGGGAAGGCATAAAGAAGTCCCGGAGGCCAATCGTATATGAGTGCATCCTTTGGTGACTTCCCCAGAGGGGGAGATGAGGACAAAGTAGCTGCTGCATTTGGCATTCATGGACGTGGTGAAGAGGTCGCAGCAAGGCTGGCCCCATTTTAGGAAGATCTCTTTCGCAACTTCTTGTTTCAGGGACCACTCATGAGACAAAAGAATTGTTGTGCTTAGTTTATCCACTATCACTTTGGATTCCCCAGGATGTGCATCGCTATCAGAAAACATTGAGAAGAGACAGCCCCTTGCCATACCCGTTGTGCCTCTTGACATAGGGGGTATGATTTGGTTCCCCCCTGTTTGCTTATGTACCACACTACTGATATGTTGTCTGTTTGAATCACAATTGTTCCTATCGGGAGAGAGTCCTGAAATGCTCACAACGCATACAGCACTAATCTCATCTCTAGGACATTGATATGCAGGTGGTTCTTGTGCTGTTGCCATAAACCTTGGACAGTCTTTCTCAGATAATGCCCCCCCCCCCCCCCGACCTGATCTGGGAAGCACCCATGGTTAGTACAGCTGTCAGTTGTGGGAATACAAATGGGCGGCCCAAAAATAACTGGTTCATTTGAAGCCACCACCGAAGATCCATCTTGCATGTATCCATGGTTATTATCTGGTGTGACAGTGGTAGATCTTGCATGGACCATTGGGCAAATAGTAATCATTGGAGGACTGTCATGTGCAGATGTGCAAGAGGTACTAGAAAAATCGCCGCTGCCATGGTCCCCAGAACCTGTAACATGAGTCTCACCGGAACCTTTTGTCTCAATATCAAGCCCTTGATTTGATGATGTAGGGACTGAATTCTTTCCAGTGTGAGTTTTGCCATCATCTCTTTTGAATCCAGCTCTGCACCTAGAAAGATAATACATTGTGAGGACAACAAGGCAGATTTTTTGAAATTTATCATAATGCCTAGCCTTGAGCAAAGAAGTATAGTTTCATCCCTCACTTGCAGAAGTAGATGCTTGGTATTGGCAGTTCGGAGCCAATCGTCTAGGTATGGAAACATATTGAATCCTAGACATCTCAAGTGAGCCGTAACCACTGCCATGCATTTGATGAACACTCTGGGAGCTGTAGTGAGGCCAAAGGGTAGGGCTCAAAACTGATAATGACTGGCTCCCAGCTGAAAGCATTAGTGTCTCCTGGATTGCCTGTCCATTTATATGTGGTAGCACGCATCCTGGATATCTATCGAGCACATCCAATCGTCTTTCCCCAGAAAGGGAAATATAGACCACAGTGCCACCATCCAGAACTTAGATTTTTTTACAGACCTGTTCAATCTGCTGAGCTCCAAAATGGGTCTCCAGTCCCCTGTCTTTTTCGGAACTAAAAAGAACCTTGAGTAAGTTCCGGATCCAATCTGATCTGTGGGGACCTCTTGGATGACTCTTTTTCCCAGCAACTTGTGAATTTCTGATGTTGTACAGTGTATTTGAGTGGGTGGAATATCTGGAAAGGACTGATTTATGGGAGGGGTGGTAAAAAAAGGTTTGTAATAGCCTCTGGATATTATTTGTACCAATTTGTCTTGAGTGATTTCTAGTTCAGGCATTTGGGTACAGTGACAAGCATCCCCTGACTGCCTCCAGAGAATGACAGGCAGTCCTCCTTTCAGGAACCCTGGGAGGATCTACCAGAGAATGTATCTCTGTTGCCCTGATTCTGCGGACCCCCTTTGCTATGAGGCTGGCATCTTCCATTTCCATTTCTCCCTCTGCCCCTGGGAGAAATGTCACCATGTGTGTCAGAAATACCTTTTTTTGGACTTGAAGAACCATATTTTTCCACCTCTCTTACCTTTGGGATAAGGTCTAGTGGGAACAGAAAAATAGACTTCTACGGCAAGCAAAGTTTTCCCTTCTTGTTCACACCTGGTCAAGGTCTCTTTCACTTTAGGCCCAAAAAGTGACAAGCCATTAAAAGGGGCATTAGGGAAGGAAGACTTGAAGGGTTCGGCAAAGTTGCATAGCCGCATCCAGGAATGCCTCCTTAAGAATATTCCTGTACCTGCAGCCCTACTTGCTCCATTGGCAGTATATGAGATCAGTTGCATGGAGGAGTTGACCATTGAGTTGAGGGTTGAAAGCTGAGAGGAAACCTTATCAGTAATCTCTGAATCTACAGTACCCTGAAGAGAATCTCCAAGCTCTTTCAGGAGATCTCTTTGAAGTCTTGTGAAGTAGGTCAGGTAACAGCGACCGCAGTGTAAAGGCCACTGAAGAAAACATACACTTTCCATATCTGTCCATAGTCTGGGACTCCTTGTTTGGAGGATGGACAGAAGAGGAGGTTTCTGACAACTCCTTCTTAGTGGCCACCGCCACCACCATCGCATCTACAGGAATACCTTTAGACAATAATTTTTTCTCTGATGGAGCTGTGATGAACTTACTGGGCCTCCTCAGAACAGGTTCCATTGTACATGGAGAAGTCCAAGCCTTATGGAATATCACATTCACTAGTTGGTCGTAAGGGGGAGACACCCAGTAGATGGAAGGATGAAATCCAAAAGCCTCCAGGTATACTGACTTGTCCTCTGAAGGGTTGGTGGACTTCCAGCCACCCCTCTATTTAGGGATCTCCAGAATGTCAGCAAAGGAAACATCCTCAGAGGGAGACCTTGGGGACCCTTCAGACTCATCCAGGTTGGTATCTGAGATGAGAAACTCAGGGGAGTAAATGTGCTTCCTCTTGCACAATCTCTTTTGAGGGATTTCCTCAGAGGGGTACTCTGGTGAAGTTTCAGAAGAGATGATGCCACCCGAAGGGGCTTCCTGGGGTTCCAGGTCTCTATGCTTGGGGGGGGTGGGTGATGATGAGACCAACACAGGTGCCTGGAAGGGAAGAGAACCTGGGCCAGAGAGTGGAGCTGACTGAGGGGCCAGCACTCTCTCCATCAGCTCAAAAGCCCCCTCACCCCACTCTGAAGGGGTCCTCTGCTCCAAAGAGTCTGAGGACTGGATCCAAAGCCAGTGTAGGAGCTAAGCTCTACCTAGCAGAAGCGCTGAGGGGTAGAGTCAGATTGGACAACTGTCCACGCCGACTCCTCTCCCTGGGTCCAACCTGTGAGCATCGGCTCCTAGACTCCTTGACATCCAAAAGAAGTGAGGATGTTGGAGCAGTTGTCAGAACTGATGAGTCCAAAGGGGGTTTTGGTTCCGATGCCTCCACTACTATCAGACCCATGATCTCTGGCTCTTTTCATTTTGTTTTTACTGATTGTTTTTTCAGTGACCTTTTCACTTATTGTTTTAGTTTGTTGTTTGGGATATTTTTGCAGTGACCCTAATGATAATGAACATCAGCTGGGTATAAAAGCCCTGTGTTTCTTATGCTTAGTCAAACACTCTGCTTGGGCTGTGCTGACAAGGTCATAACAAGGCCAACATATGCATGTCCACAGCTGGTGGGGTTTGGCTTTATTGGCCTAAAATTGTCCATTGAAATGACAAAACAAGTCATGGGCATTCAGAGTTGCCAATTAGCTGAAACACCTGATGTTCATAAGGGTCATTTGCATATATCCCATGTGCCTCTGATACAAGAAGTTTGGGAGGTCACTCAGTGGAAGTTCTAGCTTTGTTGGAGTTTTCATTTTGTTTTTACTGATTGTTTTCTCAGTGACCTTCTCACTTATTGTTTTAGGGTGATCAGAGGAGGAATTGAGGTGGAAGGAGTTAGTCGGGGTGGCTCCGATTCCTTTGGGTCCGGAGACGATAACATTTTTGCCATTGCCGGTGTTCAGAGCAGCCGCTTCACCACTCGCTCCACATCATCATCAGATAAACTCTTGGAGGAATGGAAGGAAATTGAAGGAGATCTTGCCCTTTCCAATATGGGTGATCTCAACATAGGAGTAACTGGATCCAGTACTGGAGACCGTATTTTAGCCCTTAACTCAACCGGCTCCAAGGATACAGATGGAGACGAAGAGTGAGGTTTTGGTTTATCGGAGCCAAGAACCCTTGGCTCCTAGGCAACAACTGTTTTGGATGGTTCCGATGCTGGCTGATTCTGGCTTTTTTCAGGTCATGAACAGGAGGCTGAAGGAGATTTGGAGTGCTGGGATTCCTCAAGAGCTTCTGTAAATGGAACCTTCAGCAAACCCCTGACAATGAGTTTATTTTTATGCTCAAGCAAAACTCTTGCACTGAAGATGTGGCAAATAGTACATGGATCTTGCAGGTGGAGAGCACCAAGGCAATATATGCAGCTAGTGTGACCGTTTGTGATTGACATCTTCTGATTACATTGGTCACACTTCTTAAATCCAGACTGTCTCGCTTCCTTACCTTTCTGCTCTTTAGACATCTTAACTATGTTTATGTCTACCACAAGTCAAACTTTAACAGGATAGGCACACAAAAAAGTATGTAAAGCCTAAGAAGATGCTAGACTCTATAACTAATAAAATACACACTAAGTGTTGCACTGTGCTATCAAGCCAGTAACAATCGACTGGAACAATAATAGAAATAAGGAACACTGCACTAAGTAAGACAAAAAACTTGCCTACTGTTTGTTTTTTTTTTTTTTGTTTTTTTAAATAGGCTATAAAAAGGAAAACAGAAATGAGAAAGAGAAATTCCTCTAACTTAAACAGACTTTCTCAGAGGGGGGAAACAACACATACAGGGAAGGGAAGCAACCCTCTAAATTAAGCGGGCTGCCGAGAGCCCTCTAACTTAAACGGGTCTCTCACAGGATACCGTAAGCCCAGACAAGAACGGAGGAAACAACTGCCAACTATGACACAAAAAGCTACTAAAAACTAATTGCACATGACAGGACAGTTATCTAAGGAATTATTAAAGGTAGGAACTCTAATAAAAAAGACAACAACAATAAAAAATACTACTTAGCCAACAAGCCAGCAGAAACACCTCTCGATCAGTTGAGCAGCAAACGAGATCTGGGTATTCTTCCCATTGCATCATGGGATAGGGGATAGCCTCGAGCCAGTGAAAGCCCTCGAGCTTTTGTAGTAGGTCAAGTCAGAACTAATGCTCGGTTCTGAACCCAACCAACCAGCAAGAATTAAGGCGAGATAGGGCAACATAGCATCTTAAGATTTCGATCACGTAATAGGGAACCGAGATAAACAGGTGGCAACTTGGGTATATCACAGGCATAAGCCTGCAGAGTACTTAAGACATTTCTCAATAAACTCCTGCTGTAACATCGATGAGCATATTAGTTTCCCTAACACTACAAATTAGAGAACTACCACCATGCATGGCTGTTGTGAAATCATCCACCTCGCCAAAGCACTGGTAACTATAACTTGCACACATGGTAACAAACATACCAACAAGTATCCACAGACAGCATTATATCAATAAGAAGGGCTACAATTCCATTTACTGCCAGGTAGTGTGCAACACCCTGGGTTGATGCCTAATGTGTCTGCCAGTATCTTGATGGGTTGATAACCAATATAAATGTGCAACACCCTGACATTGCTGAGAATTCCCACATATAGCACACAAGTCATCTCTGTCTATACTTACAGCACTGTTATACTCTACAGGGCTACTCACTAGGTAAGTGCAAACACATACCCCACATATCTACTGCCACAGAAAGTATCTATCCAAAGCTCACTTCCACATGTCCCTA
This sequence comes from Protopterus annectens, assembly GCF_019279795.1. Classification (NCBI taxonomy): domain Eukaryota; kingdom Metazoa; phylum Chordata; order Ceratodontiformes; family Protopteridae; genus Protopterus; species Protopterus annectens. The sequence continues at coordinate 881,988,762 of NC_056746.1, read as the reverse complement.
CTAAGTTTCAGATGAAGCAGGATACCCACTGGAGCCATGACTGATTAAGCCCATAAGGCACTAATGCAGTATAACAATGCTTATTCCTACTGTTTGGCCTGCTTAACACCTAACTCCCACTGACTAGACATTTGTTGGTGGGTGGGGCACTGCAGTATGCCTCTGCTATTGCCACCAAGGTGTTTGTACACAACATAGGAACATGGAGCAAAACTAGGTAAGTGATCACAAGAACCATAAGATGTCTAGCCATATAACATTTTTAAGTAGACACACTTAAAAGATCTTATTACCCCAACCTTTACAAGTGCTTAATAGGCTCACTTCCCAAATCACATGACCAACAGAAGACAAGCAGCTCAGCTCTCAATTTGAAGAATTTCTGCACTGACAACATCAGGCCCTGTACCAGCTATATGTACATCCTCCATTAGTGATAACCGTAACAATGACAGAAATCAAACTGCAGCCATACTATACTGCTCCAGAAAAAGTATTGCACAATCTATGTCAGAACTGGAGAAACAACCACATCTAGTCCACCCCTGTCAGACAGGACAGTAAGGGTGGCATTTGCAATCCTTTCTATGGAGGTAAACATGGCAGCAGCATTTGCTTCCATGGATCTCATGAAACCTATTAAGGCATTGTCCCTGGACTCCATTGCATCCAACAGAAAGAAAAAAAAATAGTTTCATATTCACAAATAAGAAACTCTGAATATCTTGCATCATTGTTTAAGGATTTGTAGGTTTGAATGTTGGTTCTGGTCTGAACGAGGAGCAACACCATTATGGAAGCCATGCAACATAACAATCATCTCAATGTTAACTCATCATGGGAAGCACACACACACACACACACACACACACACACACACACACACACACACACACACACACACACACACACACACACCAGTGAAAACAGCAAGAATATGCAGACTCTGAAAAGAAAACACCTTAGAAAACAATCAAACTGGATAACTAAGTGCTGTGAGGTAACAGCACTAACAGCTATATATTTTTTTATCTAATTGCAGAACATTATCTGTATGGCAAGTCATTGACTAAATTACTTGGCTCGCAATATCTATCCACACATATCCCCTGCTTGTGTTTTCCCATTCAGTTAACCGACTAAAATCAGTTAGCATGCCAAGAAAAACGCCTTGATGATCTTGAAGTAAAAGATACTTAAGCAAGTATCTTGCCAAGTTGCACAACATACAAATGGAACTCAGATAACGTTCTGTAGATCTGCATCTGAGCACATTTACCATCATGTCATTCTCTTTCCATTATTAATTACCCACATTTTACCTTTGTATAGAATACTACACCACCATATTTTGCAAAAAATAAATAAAAAAAGCCAGATTTGCACTCACAAATAAGAAACTGAGAATCTTGCATCATTCTTTGAGGATTTGTAAGTTTCAATCTCTGTTGGGTATAATGCACCACTGGTTTAAATGCACAGGCCCCAGTTATCGTCTACACTAAACAACCCAAAGATGGAGTTTCTGTTGTAAGAAAAGTGTATATAGTTCAGTGCAGTTATAGGAATAAAAAAAGCAGATAAAAATTTACAGGATTCCAACCCAGTCCAAAATGTGGCAATATTGCTTCTGCATATTGATTGTGAATTAAACAGTATAGATCTTTTCCTATCCGTTTTTAAGATAGAGTAGCTTAATAATGTTGCATGGTGTGGTCTGCGTTTTCACCTTAAAAGTTATTAAACAGACTGGAGTATCAGTACAATGGGTAATGTTTGTATCCCAGTTGCTGTTACCTATAAACTTCTGTTCTACATTATTTGTTTTTCAGATTGTGTGCCTTAGATAATGCCTGAATTGCTATATCATTAACATGATAATGATTTTGTATTGCATTACTAATTTACCTCAAATGTCATATACCAAGTTAAAAGGAAATTTCACAACTCCAAAAATAGGCAGTAAATAACAATAAATGTATCTTTATATTGTATTTAGAACTCAACTATGTTCCTTTTTTTGCATTAACAATGTTCATATGTCTGTTATGTACCTGGAGCTTTTCTCCCCGGGCCTCCACTGAAAATGGACATGTATCCAGTTGGACTCTCCCGGTTAACAAATGTAAAATAAATAAATAAATAAAATAAAAATAAATAAAATAAAATAAATAAACATATTAGCTCAAGAGTAACTAATGTGACTTAAGAAAAATGACAAACTTCTTATCTACCAACTTCTTATTAACCAATAATAATCATTCATATTATTATCTATAAATCCAAGTTTCAGGCTATATTTTCTAGACTGTGTTCTTCAGATAAAGCCTTTACTTCTGTCATATTAATATGCTGATATTATCATTCATAATTATGAAGCACATATTCTCATTATAAGTACAAGGGCTATCCCAGCAGCTCAATACATGTGTAATAGGATCACATTTCACACTGTTAACCACATAGATTTGTATATTATTCAATACAGCATTGCCGCCTTGAACTGCACCTTTGATTAGTTCCAAGTGACATTCAGTTTATTGGCTGCTTTCTGCTGCAAAGTCAATTAGTTATCAGGAGCCAAGCTCTGAAGAGACAAAAATTACTTTTCTTCGAAGTTAGAACAGTGACAAAAACAAAGCACCACCAGGGACTCACAGCCAGAGACAAATGTGACAGTTCAAATGTCTCTGTAGGTATTAATTATATTCTGAAGACAAAAAATGATCTAAGAATAAGGAAGACATTTTAAATGCTACATTATCTGGAAATGTCAGCTATATTTTACACATTTATGAAACTCTACAAACAAAGGTTTTTGTAAGTTGTGAATGCCTACAGACCTGTTCAGTAGCAATGCTTCCTAGAATATAACAGATACCGGATGTCACTTCTGCACAGTCTGGTAGTTCTGCAGCATTTACTATGTTCCAGCACTTTCTCCAATGAATGTAGCACTCAACTTGCTTAAAATCAGATTTTCCATGCTTTCAGGTAATGTTTAAATAAGCTGTTAAGGCAGTTCTGCCTACATAAACAATACATACCTCTCAATTGTTCAGATTTTCACAACATTTTCAGATTTTTGGCTAATGCTTTTTGCCTGTTCCTCAAAAAATTGTGGTTTTCTGGAAAATCATTGAGGACTAAAGTTACTAAATAATGACAAGCATTTGAGTTACAGTTTTTATATTCTTCAGAAAATGCACACTAATTCAAAACCTGCTATTCTACCAACTTTCTAAGCTTATAAGAGAAATATTTGAAATCTGTCCCTATTTCTGGGCATTTGTCCCCCAATATTTTTTGGCTTTGTCCAGATTTCTTGTGCTAAGAGGTTGAGAGGTATGACAATAACTGCTCTGGTCTTCTTCCTTGGCTAACATTTCATTACTACATTTCATAACAATACACACATTAATAGCAGATAGAACTGCTTCATCATTGATAGCTACCCCTTTATTTGTTTATTTGATAGCTTGTTAAGCCTTGATAATTAAGCCTGCTTCCTCTGATCCACAACAAGAATGTTGTGCACATCTTACAATTTCTACCAGTGTCTGTACCTTCTCCATTTTGGTTTTCATCAACCTCCATCAGTACTACACTTCAAACTGTGCCCTTTTTCCTGATCTCTTTGCCAAAAAGTGACACTTTTGTCTGCTTCTAAATGTTTACTATGTTCATCTTTTTAGCCTTGGGGACACAAAAGGGCATGTGTCACCCCATGAAACTATATGCCCCAGTGAATGCCATAGTCCCTGGAATAGTCCCCACTCATTTGCAGTTATTTTCCAATCCAAAAGGTGCTGATCTAGTCTTCCTCTTTTGTCCCAGTCCATGAGGTCTGCTCTCATTGGCGGGAGTTTTGGAAATGGAAAAATCTTGCATTTTTCCTACTTTTCTGAGATTTAAAAAAGTTCAGTTACAGGCTTGCTGTTCTTGAACTGTTTGTAAGTTTCTTGGAGGCCATTTTTTGCTTGGGCTAAAGGGAAGTCTCTGTTGATCAGTGGCAGTGAAAAACATTGAGCAGCCTGCCTGCCCCTGTGGGAGTGGTTACTGACTTGAAACTGTAGTTTTATTGGCCATTTTGGGTCAATTCCAAACTCCTTCATCTTCCTCTCTTAAAACCCTCTTTTGAGTGGTTTTGCGCGTTTTTGTGCATAGCGCAACAGCGGGCAGCGCCGCCTAATTGGGTTTAAACTATTCCTGGCTCCACAAAGTCTGCTCTTCACTTTTTCCCTTAGAACTGCTCTATCTCTCAATTTAAACACCATATTCTCATTCTAAGGCCCTTCACTGGTCCAATTAAGTAATCCTACAAGTTAGCACTATTAAACCATAAGCACTACTTACTCTTATACTCTCTACGATTACCCTGTCCTCTATTGGTCCATCTTAAATTCAGTTTCCCTATATTACTCTAGCATGTCCAAAGGTCAGTCAATGGTTTCCTCTCCAGTCCAGCTGGTGAATCTGGGAATTTTGAGGCAATGTTACAACTGTCTCATGTACACGGACAACCCTCTCCTCCTCCAAACAGGTTCAAATATATGTGAGAGATGCAACTATTTAGCCAAACTGGAGGCTGAGCTCTCTCATCTCAAAACTGGTGTAACCAGTCAGGAGGAGAAGGTAACCTCACACAACACAATTCCAGTATCACATAGTCCCACCACATCAGCAAACCAAACACATAAATACACAAAAACATACTCGGAGGCTCTAAATAAAAATCTACCTAAGCAACAGAGACCTCCAAAGCAGACATCCAAGCAAACGCTACCTCAAAACAAAACACGCACAACACATAGCCCACAAGGTCAGTGTGTCAAGCAACCACAGCCCTTAAGGCAGAATAACACACCTGATACTCTTGTAATAGGTGACTCTATTGTCAGACACACTGACGTCCCGCTCACCAGGCTGAATAAAGAGAAGGTCACGGTGAGCTGCCTGTCAGGTGCTAGGACCTGCCACATAACGCAAGCACTCAGGTCACTCCAAAGCAAATACAAATATAACTCATTCATTGTACATGCTGGTGTGAATGACCTGAGACGTACCTCCCTGGACTACATGAAAAGAGACATAGAGGAGCTCTCTGATCATGTAGCCTAGGCTGGTATGACCCTGACCTTGAGCAGCATCTTACCCTCACCTAGAATGATGCCACAGCACAAAGACAAAATGATCGATTTTAACAATTGGCTAAAATGTTGGTGTCATTCAAAGGGGATCCAGTGTCTGTCAGCCTGGGATGACATGCTTGACAAGCCACGTTGCTTCGCTAGGGATGGCTTGCACCTGTCACCACTGGGCTTTCGGATATTGGCAAAGGATCTTGCCACCCCCATAGTGCCTTTTTTAGTCAAGGCTCAAAAGTCAAACCCACCCCCATAGACAGCACAAGGAACAAGAAACTAAGGGTAATGCTGCTTAACGCCAGAAGTCTTAACCTCAAGATGCATGCACTCGAAGCTCTCCTCAGTGTGGAGAACATCGATATCTGTGCAGTGACAGAAACCTGGTTCCAGGCTCCAGAGAGCACCCCAGCACTACCAGGCTATACCTCATATCATGCTTTTTGGCCCCAAAACCTGGACCGAACCACAAAAGGAGGGGGAGTTTCCATACTTATCAAGGATATCCACACCTCCAGGTTAGTGGCATTGCACGAAGTATCGGAGACCATTCATGTGCAACTAACAGTGGGCAAGACTGCTTTTCAGTTTATAGCATCCTACAGACCACCCTCTCAAAGTCAGGAATCTCACTCGGCTTTCCTGAAAACATTGGAGAACATGAAGATCTCTCTGAACACCATTATATTGGGCGACCTCAACTACTCAAACATTGACTGGGAGCACTACTCAAGCCCCAGCACCTTAGCCCAAAGGTTCCTGGAAATTATAAACTCAAATGCTATGGAACAACTAGTCACCACTCCCACAAGAGGGGACAACATATTAGACCTGATCATTACCAACATGGGGACTCTATGCTCCACACCAGAAGTATATCCCTCATTGGTAAGATCAGACCATAAATTAATTTCACTGGATGTCCACATCCCAACCCCACCCCCAGCCCAGAAAACCACAGTGAAAAACTTCTCAAAAGCGAACTTCTCACTTCTCAAAACTGAAGTGGAATCCTTCAAGGCCCCAGGGCCAGTGGAAACTATGGCCCAAACTGCAGAATCCTATATAAACGCATTCTACTGACATCTCCAGGAATGCATGGATCATGCTATCCCAAACAAAACCAAGACCCAATCATCCAAAGGCAGGCATCCAGTCTGGTGGACCCCTGCCATAAATAAACTGTACAACAGAAGGAGGAAGCTACTACATGATAGAGCAAAATCCCTAATAGGGAAGGCATCTCTGATCAGTACTAGCAAAACATTACGATCCCTCATAAAATCCTCCAAGGCCAGCTTCAAGAGAAAAATTGCACAGGACACCAAAGACAATCATAAGACTTTTTCAGTTATGTTAGGAACCTGGGATGCAACTCCCAGACTTGTTCTGAGTTGATTCTAAACGACAAAAAATATACTGAACCCACAGACATCGCCAATATCCTGGCAGACAGGTTCAGTGCAAACTTCTCCACCCCCTCCCCCCCAAAAGAGCAAGTATCTATTCCGGCAGAGGGCTGCCTCCCAAACATCTCTGATGCTCAGGTGAAGGCTGCCCTCTCCAAAGCAAAAAACACTGCTTCCATGGGACCAGATGGCATCCCAGGTTGAGTCCTACATGAACTCCAAGAGGAACTAATCCCTCAAATAAAACAGCTATACAATCTCAGCCTCACTACAGGATATGTGCCCACAGAATGGCGTACAGCAACAGTGGTCCCACTCTACAAAGGTGGAGCCTCTACGGATGCTGGAAACTATTGCCCCATAAGCCTGACTAGCTTAGTCTGCAAGGCTATGGAGAGGATCATCATGGAGCTCATAAACAAAGACATCGGGGACTTACATACACTAGATCCTACCCAGTTTGGCTTTGTCAAGGGCAGATCCTGCCTTTTGAACCTGGTTGACTTCTTCGAAACAGTCACCAAAGCCATAGATGAAGGGAAGGTAGTCCACACAGCCTATCTAGACCTTGCAAAGGCATTTGACACAATACCCCACTCGGGCATCATAGATAAGCTATCCAGCTTAAATATAAACCCCTATGTCACAAGATGTGTTGCAAACTGGCTCAAAGACAGAACCCACAGAGTGAGAGTTGCTGGAGCCATGTCAGACTCAAAACCGGTCACAAGTGGCGTCCCACAGGGTTCTGTCCTGGGACCACTCTTGTTCGGTATATACTTTTCCGAGGTACAGGCAAATGTGGGAGGACTATGGCTCACCAAGTTCGCAGACGACTGCAAACTGGGTGCCATAATCGACTCTCCAGCTGACACAAACATCCTTCAAAAAGGTCTCACAGAGACAGATAACTGGTGCCAGCACCATGGTTTAAAGCTAAATGCCAAAAAATGTATAGTCATACCCTTTGGCAAAAACAATGTGCCCACAAATTACCACATAGGCGAAATCCCATTAAGTACAGAGAAAGTTATTAGGGACCTGGGGACCCAAGTTGATAGCAATCTCTCCTTTCAAAACCACATTGCCAAAGTGGTTAGAAAGACCTTCTACAAAGCCCACCTCATCACGAAGGGTTTCACATCTAGATCAAGAGAGGTAATCGTGCCCCTTTATTCATCCCTCATCAGGCCCATCATAGAATACAATGCCCCTTTTGGGATGTACCTTACCCGACACCTGCAGCAATTAGAAAGACCCCAAAGTATCTCACCATGAGGATCAGGGTCTCAAACAGATGCCATATGCTGCTCGGTTAAAAACTCCAGCTTTACTCAGTTGCATACTGCCTACTTGAGTCGATCTATGCCTGACATACAAAGCTATGTCAAATCCAGAATTAATGGACATGCTCCACCTCAGTAAATCTAAATCCCTTAGAGCCACACACTCGAGGGACTTGAACCTCAGCACAGAAATAAATAGAACTTGCTGGAGGGACAGGTTCATAACCCAGAGGCTCCCTTCACTCTGGAATAGAATTCCAGTTCATGTGAGGCAGAGCACCTCACTGAATCTCTTCAAGAAGAATCTCGATAGGTGGATGGGGGATCGTAGGTTTGTCCCAGGGATTACTCCTGTGTCACTATTAGACAGAGGCACAGTAAACTAAACCTTAAAAAGGGCACAGTATACTCAAATCAAGGGGTGGCATAAGCCATACAGAATCGGGCTAGGCTTATAATTGCCCTAGGGCAGATAGCCTAGTATGAACCTATGAACCTATGAAGAATGAAGTGTGTGTGTGTGTGTGTGTGTGTGTGTGTGTGTGTGTGTGTGTGTGTGTGTGTGTGTGTGTGTGTGTGTGTGTGTGTGTGTGTGTGTGTGTGTGTGTGTGCGTGTGTGCTTGTGTGTGTGTGTGTGTGTGTGTGTGTGTGTGTGTTTGTGTGCGTGTGTGTGTGTGTGTCTACAATTTGACCTCAGATGTTGTATATGAATTCAGACAGACTGTGTGTTCTCAGATGCTTGAACTCCTTCTGGCAAGTCACTGAGGATTAAAGTCATTCTAGTTTCATAATTATTACTATTCAGAAAATACTCATATGACTTATTAACTAAGTAAGACAATCCAGGAGTATGTTCTGGTTATGTAACTTGCTCAGAGTCACACAGTTGGCAAAGAGGTAGAAAGAACCTGTACCCCTGACTACAGAAGCCAGCTTATTAAGAGCTTGGAGTCGTAATCCTCCATACCAACTGCCAGACCTTCAGTGACTTTTTCTGATAAATCACTGAGGATCATGGTCAGTCAGTAATGGTAGGCATTAGAGTTTCATAGTTCTTAGTCTTCAGGAAGTGCATGTTGATGCAACACCTGTTGTTCTGTTAACTTTTTTAAGTGAATTAGAGGTACAGGTTCTTAAGTAAGAAGTACAAGTAAGCACTTGAAAGCCACTGTAAGCTTAGTCAATTTCCCTTCTGGTGCTTGAATTGCCCTATCCCATATGGTGTTAAATTTGCCTTACCCATCCTGTGGTCGATAATTATATATTACCCATAGTGAGAATAACTGAGATCATATTATAGATAATTTGAGGGGATCCAGTGCATGGAATAAAGCATTTAAAAGATGTCTCTGTCCATTAGTAGTATAGGGGTCACTGCTGGAGTAAATGTTATATTAACCCTACATAGATCTAAATTGCTCTTGTATATGGACAAGGATAAGCTTTGTTTATCATTGATGGGGTGTCTGTTCCAGATCAATGGTATCCTCAGAGAGATATAGCTGTCCCTCCAAACCATTCTGTTGATGTTGCAGAAACTGAGTATTTCTGATGCCAATTGATATACTGATGTGCAGTAGGGCCATCAGTACCAGGTTTAAGGATATCTTGTATGCCAGACGCAGGCCACTTCTTAGCATTGTGTAGGATACCAAGTATAGTGACAGGACTTTGGGTTGGTCCATGTTAGACATATTGTTTAGACCCTGTATTGTTCTAGTATGGTATCTCTGTGGGCATTCCAATTGTTGCATGTGTCTGAACAGATACATGCCAAAGGGAGCATCATTCTAGATGACTAGCCTAATGAGGGCTGAATAAAGCAGGACAGTGACATCTCTAGATCTAGACACAGTCCCTTTATTTATAAGCTATGCAATATAGAAGGACTTTCTTATGACAGTGGACACATGCTGGTCAAACGTTAGTTCACTGTCCACATAAGTTCTCAAATTTCAAACAACTGGGTCAACTTTTTGTGGTGTATTATCACTATGGTATTTTCCCTGGACAGATGACATCTTAAAGGATATGATAATACATTTTCTGACATTTAGTTTCAGTCCATGATTTTGGCACCAGTTATTTATTTGCAACAAACCGTCCTGCAGGATGGATACGTAATTTGAAGATTTCATGACTGCTCCTAGTTTGCAGTCATCTGCAAACATAGTCAGCCAGAGCACTTTGATGTTAGCTTTTACTTCAGAGAAGTAGATACCAAACAGGAGAGGTCCCAGAACTGAACCCTGAGGGACTCCACTAGTGACTGGTCTCTTTGTACAAGTAATATTTTGATCTCATGTATCCTACCTCTGAGCCAACTGGTAACCCAGCAGGTGATGTAGGGATTTATTCCAAGTTTATTTAACTTTTCTATTATTCCTGAATGAGGGATTTTGTCAACAGCTTTGGCCAGGTCAAGGTATGTGGCGTGTGCCTTTTAAACTTCTTCAATTACTATGGCGACCATTTCAGAAAAGTCCACCAGGTTGAGTAAGCATGACCTGCCATTGATGAGTCCAAACTGTGAGGTCCCCACTCTGGGCTAGTAATAAAGGAGCCTAAAGCATCACCACTGACACTGGAGAGGACACACACACACACACACACACACACACACACACACACACACACACACACATACACACACACACACACACACACACACACACACACACACACACACACACACACACACACACACACACACACACACACACACACACACACACCCCACACACACCTGGGAAAGGTTAGCACAGATTTACTAGCTGTGCCACCTTCTGCCCAGACTATAAGGTAGTTACACTGCCACCGGACACTCCAAATCCAGCTACTCTAAGGATCTCACAAGGGTATCCAATTATACTGAGTGAAGTTAATATTAAAACAAATGATAGTGTTCTACTGGAAGAATCAGCTTATCCCACTTGACTCTTGCCGTCTTCCCCTCCCAAATAAAGTCCTTCATCTCTTTATTAATTGCTACCCACAACTTCTCCTCAGGTTGATAAAAAATATACCTGACCCATGTATAACACTAAAGGGACTAAAAACATTTTAACTGCTTTTATCTTACTATCCATATAACAACCTTCCATTTTCTCAGTTTTTGTATTATCTTTGTTTAGTCTTTTGCCACATATCCTTAGCTGCCACAGTAGAATCATTTTAATCCATACTCCTAAATATTTCATTTTATCATGTTCCCATAAATATGGGTATTCCTGAAACAGTTCGTGTGTGGGTACATAGTATACCACTATTGCCTTTGTTTTAGCTTCATTAGTTTTGTATCCCGAAAAGATCTGAAACTGTCTCAAAATGTTCCACAACACTGTAATGTCTTTTTTCTGATTTTGTCAGGTACAAAACAATATCATCTCCAAATAAAGCCAGCTTTTCTTGACTACCATACCAATCCTTGAATTACTGAGTCCCTTATTTCTTTGTCAGTTATTCTATAAATAAATTATTCAATTCCTGCCTTTTTTTAAACAAGAAATATCTTTATTAAACCATCACTTACTACATAGGCAATCATACATTTATATAAATAAAAACAAACCACACCCACACAATCCTAGTCAATAAAGCATTTTACAGATCTAGTGCCAACTTTACCCCTCTCTCCCCCACCAAAGGACCAATTGATTGCCAGGCACCCAGTATCACTGCTGCACAGGTTAAAACAGCACTGTTCAAGGCCAATAATACAGCTTCTACGGGACCTGATAATATCCCTGGCTGTGTTCTACATGAACTACAGAGTGAACTGGCACCTCATCTGTGTGCCCTGTTCAATCACAGCCTCACCTCAGGCTTTGTCCCTACCGAATGGCATAGTGCTACAGTCATCCCTCTCCACAAAGGAGGCATGACAACAGACCCTGGGAACTATCACCCCATTAGCCTGACATGTCTGATATGCAAAGCTATTGAATACATCATCATGGACCTAATAAACAAAGATATAGGGAACCTCCAAACTATGGATCCCACACAGTTTGGTTTTGTGAAGGGTAGATCATACCTACTCAACCTGGTCGACTTCTTTGAATCAGTCACCAGAGCTGTGGATGATGGCAAGGTGGTTCATACAGCCTAAATGTATCATCCCCTTTGGGAAAAACCTGTTTCCCATGAATTACCACATCAATGGTAGTCCACTGAACACAGAAGGTGTCATAAGAGATCTGGGAACAGAGGTTGACAGCAACCTCTCTTTTGACCACCACATTGCCACTGTGGTCAGAAAGTTCTTCTATGTGGCACATCTTATTACTAAGGGTTTTGCATCCAGGAAGAAAGAGGTCATTGTCTCCCTCTACTCTTCCCTCATTAGGCCAATCATCAAGTACAATGCCCCATTTGGCATGTACCTCACTAGACACCTGCAACAACTGGAGAGGCTGCAAATGTACCTCACAAAGAGGATCCTAGGCCTTAAACACTTGTCCTACATGGACAGACTCAAAAAAAACTCGTCTATTTAGAGGTGATCTCTGTTTGACTTGCAAAGCCATGTCTGACCCAACTTGTTAGAAATGCTACATCTAAAGAAATCTCAGTCCCTTCACACCACACACTCCAGAGACTTCAACATCATTACCACAATCAACAGAACAAGCTGGAGGGACAGGTTCATAACCCAGAGACTGCCCGTGCTATGGAATAGACTTCCCATACATGTCATACACACACCTCACTGGCCCTCTTTAAGAAAAATCTTGATGAGTGGATGGAAAATAGAAAATTCACCCTGGGGATCACTCCAGTGGCTCTACTTGACAGAGGCACTGGGACCTAAGGTCGGGTGGCACGATGCCAGGGTAATCCTATGGGCTAGGCTTGTAAAGGCTCCAGGGCCATTAGCCTAGTACACACTTATGAATCTATGAACATATGAACCTATGAAGAAAATAGTATGCATACTGACATTTTTTGGTATTTGGAGACAAACAATGAAGTAATAGAATATTGATATGCCTGTGGGGGCAATCCATTTCCCTTCCTAGGGTCCCATTTGACCATGCTAGATCTTCTCTTATTGTTCAGAAACTGCATGTGTATTTTGCCTTGCACTTTTGCCCTACATCTATTTTTTTTACTTTTTAAACAAGGTTAAGAAGCAACTCTTGAGCATGACCTGCTTAAGTGACTTGCTCAAAGTCACACAGTAGAGAAATTGAGGTAGAAGGAATCAAGCCCTGTACCTGTCACTACGGAAGGTGCTCACTAAAAGCTTAGAGCCTTAACCCCCTGCACTAATTGCCAGACATTCATTAAGTTCTTCATTTTAGTAAGTCCCTGAGTATTATAGTCGCTCAATAATGCTAGTTATTAGAGGTTTTTTGTTCTTGCTGTTGAAATGTTCAGAAAATGCATGCTGATGCAAAATTTGTTCTGTTAAATTTTTACATGAATTAGAGTAGTCTGTCTCATCCATCTCCAGTTTTGCAGAACATCTCTGATGTTGCCTCATTTGTATGCCCTGTCTTCATTAACTTTTTTTTTAGTAAATCACTGAGTGTTATAGTCAGTCAGTAATGCCAGCCATTATATTTCATAGTTTTTATTGTTCAGAAAATATATAGTTTCATAGTTTCATAGTATAGTACTAGGCTATCTGCCCTGGGGCATTTGTAAACCTAGCCATAGTGATGTGGCTTTTGCCACCCCATGAAATGGTACAAAAATTTACAGAATAAATCTAAAATACTGTGCCTCTGTCTAGTAGTGACACAATGAAGGTCCCCTTATATAATAGAATTAGTTTACTGTGCCCCTGTCTAGCAGTGACACAGATGTGACCCCTGGGTAAACGATCTCCCATCCACTCATCAAGATTTCTCTTGAAGAGAGTCAGTGAGGGACTCTGCCTAATACGAACTGGGATCCTGTTCCAAAGCATGGGAAGCCTCTGGGTTATGAATCTATCCCTCCAGCATGTCCTATTCATACTTGTGCCGAGGTTTAAGTCTTTAGCTCTCGTGGTCCTGATGGATTTGGACTTTCTGAGGTGGAGCATGTCCATCAGATCCTGATTGGACATGGCCTTGTACATCAGGCAGAGATCACCTCTGAGCAGGTGGTATGCTACTGAATAGAGCTGAAGTTTCTTTAGTCTGGCAGAATAAGACATATGTTGGAGAACCTTGATCCTTTTGGTGAGGTACTTTTGTGGTCTCTCCAGCTGTTGCAAATGCCGGGTGAAGTACATACCAAATGGGGCATTGTACTCAATCATGGGTCTGATGAGGGAGGAATATAGGGGTACAATGACATCCTTGGATCTGGACGTGAATCCCTTCATGATGAGGTGTGCAAGGTAGAATGTTTTTCTAACCACTTTGGCAACGTGGGTGTCAAATGAGAGGTCGCTGTCTACTTGGGTCCCTATATCTCTGATTACTTTTTCTGTACTCAGTGGGTTGCTGTCTATGTGATAATTTGTGGGTACTTTGTTTTTTCCAAAAGAGATGACTATACATTTTTTGGCATTTAGTTTAAGGCCGTGACTATGGCACCAGTTGTCCATTTCAGTGAGGCCTTTTTGTAGGATGTGTGTGTCTGCTGGTGTATTGACTATGGCGCCTAGTTTGCAGTCATCTGCAAACTTTGTCAGCCACAGCCCTCCCATGTTTGCTTTAACATCTGAGAAATAAATGCCGAACAAGAGGTGTCCCAGGACAGATCCCTGTGGGACACCACTTGTGACTGGCTTTGAGTCTGACATTACTCCAGCGATTTTAACTTTATGGGTTCTGTCCTTTAGCCAGTTTGCAACCCATCTAGTGACATAAGGGTTTACTTTTAAGCTGTTTAGCTTATCTATGATGCTTGAGTGGGGTATTGTGTGAAGGCCTTAGCCAAGTCCAGGTATGCTGTATGGACTGCTTTGCCCTCAACAATGGCTCTAGTGACTGTTTTGAAAAAGTCAACCAGGTTTAAAAGGCAGGATCTGCCCTTTACAAAGCCGAACTGGGTGCGGTCAAGTGTCTGTAGGTCCCCTATGTCTCTGTTTATGAGTTCCATAATGATTCTTTCCATAGCTTTGCAGACCACGCTAGTTTCCAGGGTCTGTAGAGTCACCCCTTGTGGAGTGGGACCACTGTTGCTGTCGCCAGTGTTCAGGTACCTATCCCAGTAAGGCTAGGGGTAAATAGCATTTTGATGTGTGGGTTTAGCTCCTCTTGGAGTTCACGTAACAGCACCCGGGATACCGTCAGGTCCCATTGATGCTCTGTTTTTGCTTTGTTTAGGGCAGTTCTCACTTGGACATCTGAGATGACAGGAGATTACATTCAGCTGGGATAAGTATTTCTTCTTTTGGGGTGAAGGAGGGAGAAATTTGTACTGAACCTGTCAGCCAGAATGTTAGCAATATCTGTGGGTTCAGTGTATTTTTTGTTGTTGTGAACCAACTCTGAGCATATCTGAGGGTTTCCGCCTAGGTTTCTAACATAGCTGAAGAAGGCTTTGTGGTTATCTTTAGTGTCCTTAGCGATTTTTCTCTCAAAGTTTGCCTTGGATGTTTTTATGAGAGAACGTAGTTTTCTGCTAATATTGATCAGAGATGTCTTCCCTTCATGGGATTTCACTCTGACGTGCAGTAGCTTCCTTCTTTTGTTATACAATTTGTTTATGGCTGAGGTCCACCAGACAGGACGCTTACATTTGGTGGAGAGGGACTTCGATTTGTTTGGGATTGCATGATCCATGCATTTTTGGAGATGTCCATAGAAAGCATTTGTGAAGGATTCGGCATTTTGGGATGTGGTATCCACTGGCACAGTGGGCTTAAAGGATGCTATCTCAGTCTTAAGAAGAGTGAAGTCTGCTTTTGAGAAGTTTTTCACTGTGGTCTTTTGTGCTGGGGGTGGAGGTGGGATATGTATATCCAGAGTGATTAGTTTGTGGTCAGATCTCACTAGTGAGGGGTATACTTCCGGTGTGGAGCATTTTGTCCCCATGTTTGTGATGATCGGGTCTAGTATATTATCTCCCCTAGTGGGAGAGGTGACTAGTTGTTCCAGTGCATTTGAATTTATGAATTCCAGGAACCTTTGGGCTAGGGTATTAGGGCTAGAATAATGTACCCAATCTATGTTTGGATAATTGAAGTCTCCCAGTATGATGGTATGTTGTGATACATTCATATCCTCCAATGTCTTCCGGAAGGCTGAGTGGGGTTCTTGAGATTGGGAGGGTGGTCTGTAACATGCTACCAGTTGTATAGCAGTTTTGCCTATGGTTAGTTGCACCTGTATGGTCTCTGATGCTTCATGTGTTGCTACTAACCTTGAGGTGTGGGTGTCCTTTATGAATATGGACACACCCCCTCCCTTTAATGGTTCGGCCGGGTTTGGGGCGAAAAGCATGATCTGAGGGTATAGCCTGGTAGCACTGGGGTGCTCTCAGGAGTCTTGAACCAGGTTTCAGTTACTGCACAGACGTCGATGTTCTCCATGCTGAGGAGTGCATCAAGTGCCTGCATCTTGAGATTTAGACTTCTGGCATTGAGCAGCATTACCCTTAGTTTTTTTCCATTTTTGTTTTCTAAGGAGGTGGGTTTGTCTTTTGAGCCTTGCCTAAAAAAGGCACTATGGGGGTGGCAAGAGCCTTAGCCAATATCCGGAAGCCCATGTCCATGCAGCACTTATTGTTCTGTTGACATTTTAAGTGATTTGGAGTTGTCTGCCACTTATGTAACTAGTCAAAGGGACAGTGTTTGAATCCTTAAACCTCAATTTGCCTACTGTGTGACATGACTTTGAACACGTCACTTAGCCAAACACTGCTTCCAGGTCATTTCTGAAAAGGAACACTATATAGAAAGGAAACGTAAATGGCTCCAGGTTAGCCAAGGTGCAAAAAACAGAAAATATTACAAAAACAAATGAAGCACCTAGATGACACACTATATCACATTAAAATTTATTTAAACAAAGAAATAGAAAGTAAGCGCTTTCACAACCTCACGTTGCTTCATCAGACAATACTAGTATGAGTTAAAACTGCTTAAATACATACAATAAATTACTCAATTTAAAACTCAATTAAAATTTAAAGCAATATGTATGCATTCAAAATAAGCAATGAAATGAAAGCAGCTGCATATAAAATCCACATAAATATGTATAGATATATATATTTATATATATATATATATATATATATATATATATATGTGTATATAGAAAATATATAAATATAATGTATGAACATAGTGTTACTAAAACCATCTTAAAAAGCAATAAAATGAATGCTAAAATCTGAAACAAATGTGTGAAAGAATAAATAGTATAGTTACAATTAATGTCTAAGATGCCTTGCCTTCAAAAAGGGAATTAGTGAAGTGGTACCATTTAGACCTGGATATCTATCTGCATTCAATTTAATTATCCACCTTTGTTCATGTTCTTCAGTGAGGTTTTCTATATCCCCTCCCCTGCTAGTTATCTGTATATGCTGTAGAACAAAAAATTTAAATGAATGGGACTGGTTTGTATTCATAACATGATTAGCTAAAGCATTAGATTGTTTCTGGTTATTTATGTCCCTCGTGTGTTCTAAAATTCTCTCCTTTAGCATTCTATTGGTTTTGCCTATATAAAACGCTGAACATATTAGGCAAAAACCAAAGTAAATAACATCCATACTTCTACAGTCATAATATTGCTTAGTATGTAATGTGAAATGTCGAGTAGGATGAGTATATTTATTTTTACTATAAATGTACTGGCAGGCACTGCAGTTTCTGCATGGAAAAGTACCCTGCCTTCTGGAGAGATTAGTTATAAGGGGTTTCTCACCATTACAGAAATGTTGCTTCAGCGATGTATTATTTCTAAAACTAAATTTTGGAACTTCACCAATATTTGTAATTAAACCAGGTACTTCTTGTAGTAGGTGACAATTCTTCTTAACAACATCTATATACTGATTAATGTTACTTGCAAACTGGAATACTACTCTAAAATCATTTCTTGAAGTTGCATCATTCTCAGTTGTACTTCGGGCAGTGTCTTCTGAGTTCATATATGGTCTACATCTCGTATGTCTTAATCTCCATGCATCGGATTCACTTCTGAAAAGGCACAGTTTTCCATTGAATTTGCCTGGTTAATAAATATCTAAAATAATATTTAAAGTTTGCTCCTTTTTGATTTCCATTATCTTTGGTTTTGACTAGAATTTTTGAGCAAAGAATTTGAGGTATTTTGGTCTGTTTATGGATTGAGGTCACTAAATAATGACAGGCATGTGTATTCCAGACTTTGTAACCTTGATAAAATGCTTTCTAATGCATAGCTTGTTATTCTAGAAACTTTCTAAGTTGTTGTGTCTTTTGGCTTTTCCCAGTAAGGGGTCGCCACAGCGGAACTCCAGTCTGCCAATGATTGGCAGTAGATTTTTACATGCCAGGTTGCCAGCCCTGATGCACAACCTTCAACGAAGGTACACCCATTCACACATGTCTCCACACAGAAGACGCTCTAGCTGAGAATCGAACAGGACGTCTTACTGTGAGGTGACAACGCTACCGCAGCACCACTACCGCAGTCAGAAACTTTCTAAGTACATAAATGAAATATCTAAAATCTGTTCCTGATTTTGTGTCTTTGTTACTGATTCTTAAACTAAGTTGAGCTAGCAGTGGAGAGTTGCACTAAATGGTTTTAACAACAGCAAGCTGAGACACTTTTCTGGGCCATTATTTATAAAGTTATTCATTCTCTTGATCTCAAGCAGATATCTGAAGTGTGCAGTCACACAAGTGGCTGTAATTGATGTGTGTGTGTGTGTGTGTGTGTGTGTGTGTGTGTGTGTGTGTGTGTGTGTGTGTGTGTGTGTGTGTGTGTGTGTGTGTGTGTGTGTGTGTGCGCACAAACAAATGTGAATGAATCAGAGATCAAAGAATTAATAAAGAAGTATATAGAGTGAAGTAATTATAACCTGAGATGGGAAGAAAGCCCAAAGGTGTTTGTCACTGAGAATTTGTAACTATAGATGGTAAGATAGACTATGAGACTAATTAGCCTTTTTGTGTGTGTATGTGTGGATGGACTTTTGCAACTTATTCTCACATCTCGAATGTTTGAAGAGCTGGGTTTGTGGTAAAACACAATATATTACAGCTGCAGTATCACTTTTTTGCTTTATAAATAATGTAAAATGAAAAATTTACAGTGTAACCAAGTGACTTTTCTGGCAAGCAAAGAGAGACTGGGTATCTAATAACTTTTTATAAGTATAAAGTCCACATTGCAACCATGCTGTGAACTTCCTGTTTTTTCAGTAAATGTGTCACATGTTACCCATCTGTTCCATGTTATATGAGATACTATAGTATTACTCATTTGGATGATGGAAAGTCGGTTATAGCTGTAGTTTCTTTAATTCTTTTGCTTGTTGATGTTACAGATTGTATGGTACTCGTGATGTTGTAAGCCTGCTCTTAACAGCATTGCCCGATACTGACTGGAATTAAGTGTGTTTTTGGGGATAGGATTGTTGCTTGGCTTGTCCATATGGGGCCTTGGACCTTTCCAACATGAGTTGTTTCCCCTGAGAGTCTCTAATAGTTGCTGAACTGGATATGTGGTAAAACACACTACCCCAGCTTTTATACTAAACTGTTGAGTAACAAGAACATTTTATGCTGTAACCAAGTGACTGTTCTGGCAGACAAAATAACTTACACTGTAACAATTCTGTGAGCTTCCATCATAGTTGCTAGCAAATGTTCAGTGTTTTGCCCATTTGTTGCACACTTTGAGAGGTCATGTAATGTTCCATGTCCTTTATAACTAGTTTCATTTACTCTTTTTCTTGTTTTATCTGACATGTTGGTATATAGAAGGGTAGGGTTAGAATGTCAAGTCACTCTAAACTGAATAACTCTCAGCAGAAGATTTTAAGTCATGCTTCTGGTTTTGATTCTTTCAGTTGTTAAAACTACAAATGAGTATAAGTTCTTCTGTTGAAACCTATTCACAAACAGTCTTAACATTCAGGAAATCATGCATGCATCATTTAAAATCTGCTACCCACCAAAATCTGCATAGGTTCATAGGTTCATAGGTTCATACTAGGCTATCTGCCCTGAGGCAATTATAAGCCTAGCCCGATTCTATTTATACACCACCCCTTGATTGATTTGAGTATACCTTTTTTTTTTATTTACTTACTGTCTGTCTGTCTAATAGTGACACGTAATCCTAGGACAAACCTCCACCTACCATCCCCACATCCCCTATTTGAGATTCTTCTTGAAGAAAGAAATCTGAGGTGCTCTCTCTCACTTGACATGAAATGAATTTCCTTCCAGAGCCAAGGGAGCCCCCTTCAGCAAGTTCCCTTCAGCAAGTTGCTATTATTTCTTTTGTGTGGTTCAGTTCCTCTAAGGGATTTCTAATGTGGCTCTAATTAGATTGTCCATGGATTTGGAGCATGTCCATTTTTTCTGGATTTTTTGTAGCTTTGTATGTCATGCAAAGCATAGCTCGGTATGCAAAACCCAGTGAGCTTTAGTTTTAGCGTTTGCAGCATATGGCATCTGTTTGGTACCCTCTTGGTCTTTGGATTCTCTTTTTTTTGGGTTTTGGGTAAGCAGGTGTCGGGTGGGGTGTCAATTAGGCATTGCATTCATTGGATGATGGGATGAGGGATGGGCCTGATGAGGGATGAATAAATTCTTGATCTAGATGTGACTTGATTCTTGATGAGGTGGTCTTTCTAACCACTTTGTTTTCTAACCTTTCTGGTTTCAAAGGAGAGATTTTCATCAACTTAGTCCCCAGGTCCCTAATAACTTTCTAATAACTTTGGGTTTCTGCCTATGTTTCTATTTGTGGGCACATTTTTTTTATTGTTTTATGATTTTTATATTTTTTTACAAAATTTTAGACTATGACATTTTTGAAATTTATGGTAGACCAGACCTTTTGAGATGTTTTTGTCTGTCTTTGTGTGTCCTTTTGAAGGATGTTTGTGTCAGCTGGAGAGATTTTTATGGCTTTGGTGAGCCATAGTGCACAGGAAGTCCTCATACCCATCGAAAAACTCCCAAAAGTATATACACCCATAAGAAGTGGTCCCATGAGGACAGAACCCTGACCCATTTCCAGTGTGACTCCTCTGCAGCGACCTCTCTCCGGGTTCTGTCTTTGTCTCCACTGTTACATCTCATCTTGCCATATTATCCATTTATTATGGGGCTATATTGGCTTATATGATGCCTTTTGCCTGATGATGATAAAATTGTGTGCAAGGTCCACCCTCCAGAGTGTGAACTACCTTCCCTTCATCTGAAGCTTTGGTGACTCATTTAGCTTCATCAAGAGGTGACAAAACAAACTCAAAAAGGTGACAACGGCTGGATCTGGATCAATGTCCTTGTTGTCCCCTCCATCTCCTTCCTCTTATGAGCTGATGTTTAATCCCTTCTCTATAGCCTGATGATAGTCATGGGGTCATAGGATTGCTCACTCTTAGAGGCTGAGGTAGCTGCCTTTCAGTTCGCCATTCTGTGGGCCATTTGGTAGTGGAGATACTGTTGTATAGCTGTTGTGTTGTGAGCTCTGTGGGTGTAGCTGGAGCTGTTGTTGGATCTTTGTTTCTTGATCTGGTGTAGGATTCAGTAGCTGGGTTTGCAACCTGGGATGTTTTACATGTTTTTTGCTGGGGAGAGGTTTTTTGTTAGAGGCAGGAGAGAGATTAGCCTTTAGAGAGCTGGAATACAGGAATAATGGCTTGGACCTGAGCTTGGACTTTGCTTTTGCAGTGTATTATTGTGATCAGTCATTCCCTTTTTTCTGTGCTACCACAAGACATTCAAATCTAAATTATTTCTGCTCATGCTAGTACAGCAGATCAGAAAAAGAGTACTAGGTGGTTAATGTTGTTGCATTTGCCAGATATAATTTTGTCTTTCACAGTGCTGGAGAGCTGGAGAACTATAACATCAAGTGGTTTTCATGGCTGTCATTATATCTCAGTTCTTTCATTGAATCTTTGTAGTTTGGCCTATTTTAATGTGTCAAAAATCATTAAGTGCTTTTTTATTTTTTAAACGGACCTGCCTTATTAATGTGTTCCCGGAGATCTTCTTCCCAGAATCCATTTTCTGTCCCTTTTATATGAGGCATACTTTATATAAGGAGGAAACAATTTTTTACTGCCATGTAAATAGAATGGTAGTAGTGTGAGTCAAAGACATTGTGCACAGTGTCTGGAAACTGACAACTTTTTTCACCTGTTTGCCTAAATTACTCTGATTTGTATTCTTAGAACCTCTTTTAACATTAGTTGTAAATTCTCACCAAAATAAAGTAGCATAACTGCTGATTCTTTAAGGCTGCCAATTCACAGTCTTTCAAGTGCTGATGGACTTTCCCTCAAACTCTTCCTGAAGTGTCAGAGCTATCTCTGTAATCCAGGAGCTCTTAATTGACCACTCTTTCTTCAGTAGGAAAGAACTTGTAACAGACATGCAGCTGTTTAAACTATTTTTGCTAGTTACCAGTATCTGAATATCTGAATCAGTAAGTTTGTGCGTGTGTGTGTGTGTGTGTGTGTGTGTGTGTGTGTGTGCGTGTGCGTGTGTGTGTGTGTGTGTGTGTGTGTGTGTGTGTGTGTGTGTGTGTGCGTGTGTGCGTGTGTGTGTGTTTTAGCTTGAAAGAAATTTAAATTTCTGTCATGTCATCTCTGTCCTTAAAACGTACAACAGTGCAAATAAGAACAGCTTGCTGTTCTCGAATTTGCATTATCAGATTCTTTTTCTCTTTTTACCGATCCATATGTGCCTTTGTGCCATTCGCCCACTTCCCAAGACTTCCAAGAGAGTGAGCAGAGGCACATGTGCTGAGGAATGTTTTCCTTGTGTTTTTCATCCTCAAACTTCACAAAATATCCAAGAAAGTGCTTTAAATTATTGCACTTATAGCCATTTGGTGATTTTGGTGCTTTTTGCTTATTTAATCAAATTTTATTTATTTATGTATTTATTTTATATTTTCTTCAGTTACATGTGTTAACTTTGTGTCTTGAACAGCCATCAGAATGTTTAGGTATCTGATTGCACCCCTTCCAAGTTACCCGAAGTGTTTTCTCTGTGGTTTTAGACATTTACAAATTTCTTCGACAGTAAACTGCAGCTCAGTTAAAATGGTCAATATTGTGCTTCAGCATTTCTTAGTCACCTAATTGTGTAGCTAATAGATCCTCTGTTTTATTACACTGAGTGTTCTCTTTTTTAATCATTAGATAATATTACTATCTAGCTAATGAAAGTGTTTTTTTCTTGTGACCTTTTACTCGTTTCCCTCCTTTTACAAATTTCTTACATTATAGTTTTCATTAGGCTTTCTAGTGAAGGTGTAAGCTTGCTGGCAGCATTAGTTGTTATGCAGTGGCTGGGAATAATTTGCTGCTGTTTCTGAAGGGTAGCAATTACTGGCTGGAGTTCTTTTTTTTTTTCAATAATAATTCTTTATTTTTCTTTTTATTATAAATGTTAATACAATACTACAACCTATTTACAATATATACATGAATGCTTCCAACAGTTACATAGAGTCATTATACATAACTATACACTTCTAAATAGATATTACAGAGAGAAGAAAAACAAACAAAAAAAAAAGACTAAAAATCTAGTATCAGTATAATACTTATCTATAGACAACTCGATAGTTAGTCTGTACTTCCCAGAGAAAACTGGAATGGAATTTGTTATGATCACTAATTAATAATTTATGTGCTAAGATATGTTTTATTGAAATTTTCCCATGAAGTCTGGGATGGGTTCAGCCAATTTGTAGCTATATATAGCTTCATTAACAAAAGATATTTTATGATCCTTTGGGATCTATCCAAATTAGTTGGTGGAATATGCAGAATCATAAACTCCCAAGAAAATGTAGACTGTTGATATCCCATTTTTGTAGTTTTTTTGTTAAATTTATGTATTATTAAATATCATCAACTGAGTAAATAATAACTATATTTACATTCCTGTGTTAAGGTTTGCCATAAGTTTAGGCAAATGTTTAAATCTTCTTCTTTAATTTTAAAATTCCTATTACTAAAATAGTTTATTGATAAGTCCTTTAACTGTCTTATTATAATTAAATACTGAGATTCATCTCTTAGTATGTTATGTATTGAGATTCCTAGAAAGGGATATAAATCAAATATGGTTAAATTACTTATAATTTTGTGAAATGGTTGAAAAATCATCATATATTGTAAAAGATTTAGTGAGTTAAACAGACTTTGTACTGATATTATATATATTTTAATATGCTCCATCTTTATGATTTAAAATCAACCACTTAAATTGATCTTATCAAAGTTAACTATTCTTAAAATTCTGTTAGTGTTTATTATTAAATAATATGTTTCACAAATCTAGCTAATTCTGTATGAAGTTGTTTGAAGAATTTCCTAGAAATTTGAACTTGAGTAGCTCTAAAGGTATATAGTATTCTGGGGAGTATGTTCATTTTAATAATTGAGGTCTTTGCCATTATTGGTAGTTTCACATTATCCCATCTTTTTAAATCTGATACTATCTGTTCCCAAATTAACTTAACATTATTTACATAAAAGTCTCTATTATCTGTTGAAAAAACAACCCCTAAATATTTTATTTTTAATTTATTTTGTAATTAGATATTTAATATTTTCTTAATATCTGAAACAGGTGTTGTGCAATAAATATTCAAATGTAATGGTTCTAAATATAGATTGAATAATATATAATTTGAATTCTTTTGAGAGATTCCTATTAATAACTAGATTTGTATAAGGATTATTATATAGTTTTTAAAGTTAAAATGAATTGTATATTAAAACATGCTAAAGTATCAAACAAACATTCTAAGTTCACTCTATCAAAAGCTTTTATTATGAGTGCATATGCATTACAGTTCCTGTGAGTGGCATAAGAAATCAGTGAATAAAGTGATAACGAGTTAATTACCTTCTTCAATCTATTAGCCAAAATCAATGTCATAATTTTCATATCTATATTCAAAAGTGAAATAGGTCTATAATTATCCGGGTTATGTAAATCAGTATTCTCTTTTGGTATAAGAATAGTTTTCGAAGCATTAAAGTGCAGGTCAGTGATTTTATTGTTAGTTATATAGTTAAATACCTGTGGAAGTATTTTTCCCAATATATCACTAAAAGTTTTATAGTATTCTGTGGTCAATCCATCTGGTACTGGAGCTTTATATGGCTTCAACTTCTTAATTGCATCAGTTATCTCCTCTGAAGAAATTGGTTTAATTAAGTTCATATGAAGCTCATCACTTCTGCAGAAAATCATTATTACTCTTATTTATATTAACTTCCTGTTGTTCACCATATACTTGTGAAAATATTAGTTCAAATACCCTCATGATATCTTCAGTATTGGTATATGTTTGTATTTCAGAGATTTGAGAAGGTATTTTCTATTGATTTTCTGCTCATAAAATGATAATTTACTGTTTTGTAGTAAAAAAAGGTCCTTCTGACATTTTAATAACTCTGTTTCAGTTTGTTTACTATAATTCCCAATTAGATCCTGATCCAGTAATTTAATTTTAGTTTCCAATTCTTGTAATTCTCTCACTTGTAATTTCTTATAATAAGTAGCCTTTTGGAGAAACATAATTACTGGCTGGAGTTCTAATTACTTTCTTATTGGTTGCTTCCCTTTTCGTCTTACCTTAAGTGTTGACACACAGTGCAGCACCATATAACATTGTACTCAACAGACACAAAGGCACTTTCATTTTCAAATTCTCTCTCTTAGGAGCCTTAGTTTACTCCCACCCCCACCATTTATAGCAGTTGTACATCATGGTATGTCTAACCAGATCTCATAGACAGTGTAGAGTAATTACTTACTACTTGCCTGGTGTTGGTGCTCAAACCAATTTTTTTCTATCCACATTTATTAGTATACCCAAATCAATATCTTACCTACAAGTTGAAATGATTCTCTCAGTAGTTGCGTGAAAAGGCTCTGATTTTCTGTTAAAAGGCGTGTTGCTCTTAATGTATAGACTTTAAACAAATAGCACTCCAAATCAACTCCAAACCTCATAGGTGCTATTCTCCCTTTAGCCCACATTAGTAGACAACTGCAGCCATGGATTTGTACTTTCCAACCATCTCTATAGCCAGCTTGGTTGAAATAGGTATCTCGAGACAGTATTGCAATTGTCTCATGTTTATTGACAACCACCTACTACTTAACTAAACTGACACATTGTCTGGGAGATGTAGTTATATAATTTTATTGGAGGCAAAGTTCTCACATGAAGCCACTACAAATAGCAAGCAGACTGTCAGTACCATGTAACAATACACTAAACCAATCTTGTGCAGCTCAGACTAAACACGTAGGCCTACATATGCTAAAGTTCTTAAAAGTAACATACCTAAACTACAAATGCCTCCTAAATGTAACCTAAAAACAAGTCTCTTCAGCATCCTCACAACCACAAAACACAGGCAGCACCCACAATAAAAAATTCACATAAGACTCATTACTTCAGTGTGGAAGCCCATAAGGTAAATCTTCACACACTCACACAGTCCAGTATCCGAGTCATAGGTGACTCCATAGAGAGGCACACTGATGCACCACTCACCAGGCTGTGCAAGGAAAGGGTCACGGTCATTTGCCTATCAGTTGACAGGATTTGATGTATCTCATATGCATTCAAGTCCCTGCACCACAAGTACACCTGTGATACAATCATAGAGCACATGTGTGTGAATGACATGAGATGTACCTCCCTGGATCTATGAAGACAGACATGATGAAACTCTGGAATACTTGCCTGAGGTGGATATGAACCTAGTCTTGAGCAACGTATACCATCACCAAGAATGATGCTGCAATAAAAACAAAAAAGTTTTTGACTTCAACAATTGCCTTAGTCCTGGTGTCATTCAAAGTGGTTACAATATATATCTGCCTAGGAAGAAGTAGTAGCCAGTCTTAACTGCTTTACTAAGGATGGCCTGTGCCTATCCCTCCAAGGATTTTATATATTGGCTAAATTCATGTCCACCCTTATAGGCAATGTCAATCTTCTAAAGATTTCGACATAACAACACAGAATCTGGGTATCGTAAAGGTATTGCTGCTCAGTGCTAGGAGCCTTAACAAAAAACTCCAATCCCTCAAACACTCCTTACCCTGGAAAACATTGATAAATACATTGTCATGGAGACCTGGTTCAAGACCAATGAGACCCCTCCATCAGTGCAGGGTTTCAGTTCCTACCACAAGTTCAGGCCTACTGCATTAAATGAAGGCACTAAAGGCTGCAGTGTCTCCATATTCTTAAAAAAAATAACCTCCAGAATTGTTAGACAAAATAACAATCTGGAGCATCTTCATGTCCAACTTACTACTAACAAAACTTATTATTGAACACCTTCTATAGCCCCCTCAGTCCATACTTCCTGCCTAACAAATGTGAAGTCCCTATGCATTAAGCAAAACACCATTCTCCTAGGAGACTTCAACTATGTCTACATTAACTGGGACACTTATACATCCTCAAACATTTATACCCAGAAATTCCTGGATGTCATCAATACAAATTCTCTGAATCAGTTGTCCACACCTCGACTAGGGGAGATAAAATTATGGACCTGATCCTTACCAATATGGGACAGCTTTGCTCTCCAACAGCTGTCACTTTCTCCTGGGTCAGATCAGACCACAAACCAGTCCCATTCACCACAGGACTGAAAAAGAAGCATCTTACAATTCATTGGTATTCAGAGATTATTCTAAAGCTAATCAGCTAGAACAGAGTGATAATCTGACTAAATTCAAAATCCCCTTGCAACCTGATGACTGCACTACTTATGTGGAATCCTTTGCTGCCAAATTCTATGCAGATATAAACATCAGCATAGACAAATGTATCCTACTCCAAAGTAAATACCATGCCAAATTTAAGAATAGACCCATATGATGGAACCCAAATATAAACAAGCTCCATCATAAAAGAAAAAAATGATGGTACACAAAAATAAATGTAACTCTCAAAATGCAAGAAAATGTTCTCACTAGATTTAATAGGGAACACCTTACTCTGCTCTATCAGCCAAAGCCAGATATGAGGTACAGTCACCTATGTAAGGAAGAACTACAAAGTCTATGTTAACTATGTCATAAATCTCAGAAACAATGCCCAGCACTGCAGAGAGCTAATAGTAAATGATTTCATATACACAGACCCAGAGGACATAGCCAATCAACTAACAGACACATTTAGGTCAAACTACACCCCCCCATATTCCCAGATCACATACCCACATCTACACCACCCTTAATCTCCCAAGAACAAGTCCTCAAAGTACTAATCAAGTCCAAGAACACTAGTTCCATGGGGTAGATAACGTACCAGGCTGTGACTGGTCAGCCTGAGAAAGGACTTGACAGGCTCCCTGCTGAGGTTACTCAATATCAGTCTCCAAACAGGCTTTATGACACATGAATGGAGGATAGCAATGACAGTTACTCCCTTGCACAAAGGTGGGGCATCAGTGGACCTGGGTAATTATAAACCCATAAGCCTGAGCAGCCTCATCAGTATAGCTATGGAAAGGACCATTATGGAATTAATAAACAAGGACATATGCAACCTACAGATGCTCAAACCAAGCTAGTATGGATTCATCAAAGGCAGATCCTGCCTATTTAACCTGGTCATCTTCTTCAAGAAGGTTACTAAAGCAATGGATAAAGTTTATTCAGTACACACCACGTATCTAGACCTCACAAAGGTTTTCAACACTATCCCACACTCGGGTATGGCAGATAAACTCTCACAGCTAAATGAAAATCCCTATGTAACTCAACAGATAGCAATTTGGTTCAAAAATAGAACACAGGAAATAAGGACAGGCAGCTCCGCCTCCTCCAAAAGACCTGTTCACTAGTGTTGTACCCCAGGTTTCAGTGCTTTAGCCACTCCTCTTTGGCATTTACTACTCAAAGGTCAAAATAAATGCTAATGATTTATTGCTGACAAAATTTATAGATGACTGTAAACTTGGTAACAACAAAAACTCCCCAAAGGACACCAAGATCCTCCAAGAGGGCCTTTCACAAACAAATATCTGGTGTCAGAAAAATGGACTAAAACTAAATGCCAAGAAATATATGATAGTATCCTTTCACATGCATGAATTCCCTTGTAACCATCATATTAATAACACACCCTAGAAAGTTGATTTCATAGTCAGAGGTCTGGGAACTTATGTTGACAACAGTCCTCTGACCACCATGTATCCATTATTGTAGGGGGGTCCTTTTGTTACCCCACAGCTTAAATCTAAAGGTGTGGCATCCAGATTCAAGGATGTAATCATTCCACTGCAAGTAGCTTTCTTTAGGCCTGTCATTGAATAGAATGTTCCTTTCAGTATGTACCTGTCCAAACATTTGTCACACCTGGAATGACCACAATGCCTTATCACTAAAACAGGTCAAGGACCTAAATCATAAAAGCTATACAGACTGTCTCAAAGCCTTGTGCCTCTTCTCAATGTCTTGCAGGCTACTAACATCAGACCTTTAATTTGCATATAGAGCCTCAGCAGTCCTTATCCTGTCAGACCCATCCAATGGTGGCATGAATGCACTCTTAAGAGATCTCAAAGAGATCTCAATCTCTTTTGAAGCATAAACAAGACATGTTGAAAGAAGAGGTATGTATCACAGAGAATATAACTTCAATGGAACTGTCTTCCACTCCACAAAAAGTAAAGTACTCCTCTTAACTTTACTTAATATAATTTAGACAACTAGATAGGAAACCATAAATTCACCACTGTCTTGTCACTTATGGCTCATGGCAACAATTAAATAACTCAATATGTCCTTGTTTGCTTGCTTCTGGGTTATTCATACACAAAATACAAGGGCTAAAAACTACCAGGGAAATGTGATGCTAGACTTTCTAGGATCCCTACAGATCAACAGCCTAGTGAGTACCTATGAACATATGAACCTGTTTTGTTAACTACTGATTTGATTTGTTACACTGTAGCTATGACCCTATTTTGTTAGTTACTGACTTGATTTGTTACACTGTAGCTATGAACCTGTTTTATTAGCTACTGACTTGATTTGTTACACTGTAGCTATGAACCTGTTTTGTTAGCTACTGACTTGATTTGTTACACTGTAGCTATGAACCTTTTTTGTTAGCTACTGACTTGATTTGTTACACTGTAGCTATGAACCTTTTGTGTTAGCTACTGACTTGATTTGTTACACTGTAGCTATGAACCTGTTTTGTTAGCTACTGACTTGATTTGTTACACTGTAGCATACTAACACGTCATACTTATAATAATCCTAGACCATAACATATGGGATGGCGCAGTGGTGCAGCGGTAGTGTTGTTGTCTCACAGCAAAAGGTTCTCTGGTTTGATTCTCGGCTGGGGTATCTTCTGTGTGGAGTCTGTATGTCCTCCTTGCATTCATGTGGGTTTACTCTGGGTTATCTGGTTTCCTCCCACATTACAAAGACATGTATCTGGAGCCTTTCTCCCTGGGCCTCTGCTGAAAATTGGCTTTGTTCCAAGTCAGAATTTCCCAGTTAACAAATGACAGATAAATAAAAATGCAGTTTTTTTCTGTGTTGTGCATATTGCCAGGATATGTAAATTATTTATTTTTTATGAAAAACAATAAAGTATTTATTGTTTTTTCATAGGAAAATATTCTTTCACATTTAACATAGATGGCGGGTGAACAATTGCCATGTATTCTATACTTCATTTTTTTTTTTTTTTTTTTGGTTTTCAGATGTTCTACATTTCTCATCAGCTAGCTACTTTGCCTCTACTGTGCCCCAGCAAAAAAGGAAGCCTAAAGCCACTACTGAATCATTGTCCCCAGGTTATATACATTAAGCCTCTTTAATTCTTTTTTGCATGATTCCAGGTGCAAACCTACAGTTTTAGTTGCCCTTCTCAGCACTGCTCCTACCATGTGTACATCTTTGTAGGTCTGCTGCTTCACAAACAATATTGTAAGATGGACCTTCATTCACAATATGAATATACAAAAGCTGTCACAGAAAGCTTCCACGTTTAACTAGTTCTCTCAGATATGATAGTCAGATTATATGGCTGCCCCTAGATTACCTCTCACTGTAGCCAGATTCCACTTATCCCAAGTATTCTTAAAGGATGTTGCACTGTTCTACTATTCACTACAGGTTGACGCAAGGCGTTCCAAGTACTTGTGATTCCACCTTAAAGTAAAACTTCCTAATGGCATATATAAACCATAGCGTTAAGAACAGAAGAAATCGCCACAGGAAAAACATATATAAACCATCTTCTAATCAGTTTTTTAGCATATCCTCTGATATTAGTGAAATTACTTTCATAAGGTCTTGCCCCTGACACAATGGCATGCAGAATATTATAGCTTTATGAGTTCAGAGCAAATTCCCTGTATTCCAAGTGAACAACTTCAGAATAACTTCAGTTTCTGTACTATATATATATATATATATATATATATATATATATAAAATATTTATATATTTGTGTGTGTGTGTGTGTGTGTGTGTGTGTGTGTGTGTGTGTGTGTGTGTGTGTGTGTGTGTATCAGGTTTATTTTCAAGGACAAAATAAAAAGGAACTTTACTTCAGATTGAGGAATAAAAAAATCAAAATGCATAGTTCTTATAAGCAGTTCCTCTAGAACGTAAATTACGCATTAAGTTCAGACACTTTCTTTACTTCAAGTTAGTGCTTTATGACACGCTTTCATATTACTTTCCCAAACAAACAGTTCTGCACTAACAAACAGAAACCACAGTTCACTCTAGTTTCAACAGTTTTAGCTAAAGTTACCACATATGCAGTTCACTGTCCTCACACAATAAGACAATTTTTCAAACACAGGATAACACTTTCGCCAATACAAGTTGTCAGAATACATGGAGACCCTAGCCCTCTTCCTCGGGAATCTCCCATTTGTGGCAGCACTATTTTGTACTCTGGCTGCAGATAACTCCAGCCTAGTTTTCATGGAGCCCTCCTTATCAGCTTTGCTAACTCCACCCTTGTTTTCATGGAGCCTCCTTACCTGCTTTATACAAATTTCTATATTTTCCCTCTCAGACATATGCCGTCCGTTAAATGTGACTCCATCTTTAGTGTATGACACCTCTTTGTGCACTCCAGTTAATGTCATCATGTCACACTGGTTCTAGTTTCAGTGGACAGAGTGTAGGCTTGGATTGTTTTTATGTGGCTGCATCTTCAATGATGGAGAATCCTAAAAATTAAAGGGTTGTAAGAACAATGCCCATCAAGAAAGTTTAGGGTCTTGGCATCCCGTGGCTCATACAAGCACAGGCCCATGATGTGTTTTGTAATTAATATAAATACTGTGCCCAACAATAATATTTAAATGTACTGACAACCCTCTTCATCTTTAATCATTCTCTTCCAATCACTGTGTAAGGCCACTCAGTCTTTCAGGCCTTCAGCTAACACAGCAAATGGGGTGTTTATCCCCTTCTAAATTTTCTGACAGAACTGTCCCAATCCCTCTCTTAGAGGCATCAATAAAAAACATAAACTGAGCACAACATGTCATTCAGCTTCTGAATTATTTGTTTTGTGATGTCTGTCAGTTTTAGTGTCAGGAGGACCCTAACCTTGATTAGGGCAGTCAAGAAATGGGCAATAGAGACAAAGAGTCTGAAACAGCCTTATAGTAATAATTTGTCAAGGCCAGGTTTGAATAATAGCTGTAAAAGGGGTGATTAAACAAATATTTAAAAATGTTTAATGCCCAAGTTGTTTTCTTACAGGACACACATTTATTTCAAGAAGTTAATAGGCTTAATACAAATATATATTCAGTACATATTAATTCACATTGTAAACAAAAGAAAACAGATGTTGAATTTTTATGGAAAAACTCTGCATTAATGCCTAAAAGCATAAATATATGCAGTGATAGATTTGGGATGTTTTGTCTACAATCTTTGAATGAAATGGCAGACTATACACTCTAATTAGTCTTTATTAGATTCCTGAATTAGGAGTTAAAGTGGTTAGGTAACAGTTTGAGGAGATTATACAACATTCTAAAGGGGATATAATTTTAGCTGGTGACTTTAATTGTATTTTGAATGACTGTGATACTAATATAATAAATAAGCACAGGAAACAAGTGTCATATAAAGCATTAATAGACTTCATAGATATTTTTAATATTAAGGACATAAGCGAATTCTCAGAGGCAAATTCATTATTTTTTACACATTTTTGCATCGACATAGTATTCAATCTAGAATAGATAGAGTATATATTTCAAGTTGAGCAGATGGAAATAGTACTTTGAGGGGCTGATGAATGGAGAAAATGAGAGGGAGAGAAGGTTGGATGATGTGCGGATAGTGAATCATGAAGTTCAATGGATTAGCAAGGAGGAAGTAAGGATAGCTATGAAGAGCATGAAGAATGGAAAGGCTGTTGGTCCAGATGACATACCTATGGAAGCATGGAGGTGTTTAGGTGAAATGGCAGTGGAGTTTTTAACTAGATTGTTTAATGAAATCTTGGAAAGTGAGAGGATGCCTGAGGAATGGAGAAAAAGTGTTTTGGTACTGATTTTTAAGAATAAGGGTGATGTGCAGATCTGTAGTAACTACAGAGGAATTAAATTGATCAGTCACAGCATGAAGTTATAGGAAAGAGTAGTGGAAGCTAAGTTAAGAAAGGAGGTGATGATTAGTGATCAGCAGTATGGTTTCATGCCAGGAAAGAGCACTACAGATGCAATGTTTGCTCTGAGAGTGCTGATGGAGAAGTACAGAGTAGGTCAGAAGGAGTTGCATTGTGTCTTTGTGGACTTAGAGAAAGCATATGACAGGGTGCCTAGAGAGGAGTTGTGGTATTGTATGAGGAAGTCGGGAGTGTCAGAGAAGTATGTAAGAGTGGTACAGGATATATACGAGGGTAGTGTGACAGTGGTGAGGTCTGCGTTGGGAGTAACGGATGTGTTTAAGGTGGAGGTGGTATTACATCAAGGATCAGCTCTAAGCCCTTTCTTATTTGCAGTGCTGATGGACAGGTTGACAGACAAGATCAGACAGGAGTCCCTGTGGACTATGATGTTTGCAGATGACATTGTGATCTGTAGTGAGAGTAGGGAACAGGTGGAGGAGACCCTGGAGAGATGGAGATATGCTGTAGAGAAAAGAGGAATAAAGGTCAGCAGGAGTAAGACAGAATATATGTGTGTGAATGAGAGGGAGGATAGAGGAATGGTGAGGATGCAGGGAGTAGAGGCGGTGAAGGTGGATGAGTTTAAATACTTGGGATCAACAGTTCAGAGTAATGGTGAGTGTGGAAGAGAGGTGAAGAAGAGAGTACAGGCAGGATGGAGTGGGTGGAGAAGAGTGTCAGGAGTGATTTGTGACAGACGAGTACCAGTAAGAGTGAAAGGGAAGGTCTACAAGAGGGTAGTGAGACCAGCTATGTTATATGGGTTGGAGACAGTGGCATTGACAAAAAGGCAGGAGTCAGAGCTGGACGTGGCAGAGTTAAGGATGTTAAGATTTGCACTGGGTGTGACGAGGGTGGACAGGATTAGGCATAAGTATATTAGAGAGTCAGCCCAGGTTGCAAGGTTTGGAGACAAAGCCAGAGAGGCAAGATTACATTGGTTTGGACATGTGCCAAGGAGGGATGTAGAGTATATTGGGGAAAAAGATGCTAAGGATGAAGCTGCCAGGTAAAAGGAAAAGAGGAAGGCCTAAGATAAGGTTTATGGATGTGGTGAGAGAGGACATGCAGGTGGTTGGTGTCACAGAGCAAGATGCAGAGGACAGGAAGAAATAGAAACAGATGATCCGCTATGGTGACCCCTAATGGGAGCAGCCGAAAGAAGAAGAATTGGAAAATTAGATAAAGTTATAGTTGTCACGTCCATTATCTGATCATAATGCAACTACATTTGAATTGAAAATGAATGCCAAAAAAGTACTTCTATCAGCAGAGTTCCATCATAAGTAACTAACCTGAAAGATTTTAAGGAATTTCATAGCAAAGAAATTCAATCCTTTATAAATGTAAATTTAACTGAGGATATATCTGAGATATACATGTGGGATTCTTTAAAATCATATCTATATGGTAAAATTCCATCTTGGTATATTAATAAGAAAAACAATGGAATAAAGAATTATTAGACCTACAAATAAAAGTTGATAAACTTAAATTAGATATTTAAAAAGGTAATAAAAATTTAACAAAATAACTTGATGAGATGAACAAAAAGTGTTTAGGGGCATTATGTCATACAACTATGATTAATTTAGACAAGATTAAAATGAGTTCTTATTCAATTAATCCTAAAATCAATGTAGATTAGCAAACAGAATGAAGAAGATTATTAAATCTAAGCAAATAAAAGAAGTTTATATTCCTGGGACTTGAAAAAAGGTTTCAGATTTAGAAGGCATTTTAGAGGCATTTAAAATATACTTTAATTCAATTAATTTATGTGATCCAGTAATAGAACCACAAAGTATAATGAAATTGTTTTTTTATGAAACATATCAAAAATAAATTAATACAAGAGCAGATAAAATTAATAGCTAAGCCAATTTTAATGTCTGATCTTAAATCTCAAATCAATAAATTAAAATTAAACAAAGCTCCTGGAATTGATGGCATTATTCCTGAGATGTATAAACTTTTACATAATGAATTTCTGTCAATATTATTAAGAGACTTTACATTAGCTAAAGAAGCTAAAACTATCCCCCTGTCTTGGTAATATATATTAATTTCTCCAATTTGAATGTCAGATAAAGATGGAAAAGAATACTCATCTTATAGACCGTTATCCCTATTAAATGCTGATTATAAGATTTTTATGGCAATACATGCTAACAAAATTAAACAGTTTCTACTTTTGCTGACTGATAAAGATCAAACTGGTTTCATACTGAATAGAAATACATATGATAATATTAAAAGAGTACTTACAATAATTGACTATATCAATATTACAAAAGGAGGTTTGACCCTAGTAAGTCTAGACATTAATAGTGCCTTTAATTTAGTTCATTGGGATTATTTACTGCTGGTTTTGGAGGAATATGATTTTTCACATGAGTTTATATGATTAATTAGATTGCTATATGAAAATTCTTTAGCTTATTAAAGATTGAATCATATGCTTCCAGGCCAATTATAATTACTAAAGATACTAAGCAAGGAAGTCCATTGTCACCATTATTGTTTGCCCTGGTCATATAACCATTTGTGAACTGTATCAGGTCAAATGCTAACATCAAAGGTATACACTTTAGTCATCATTTAAATTCTAAAATTCAGTTGTTTGCAGATGATATTTTATTAACTTTGAATGATTATGGCAGCTCATTAAAAGTTTTATTTGAAACAATGGAACTCTTCCAAAGGATTTCTGGCCTTAAATTTAATGATAATAAAACTAAGATATTATAAATTGTAATACGCATAATATGGATAAGAATTTTTCCAAAAATATTGTATATTTCTAGATACTAGAAATGAATATCTAGGGATTATATTATCAAATTATATTACTGAAAGATTAATAATTAATTTACTAGTATTTTAAATAAAGTAAACATCTTTTGGATAGATGGAATCATTTTTATACTGCAAGATATTTTTTTCTTAACTAAAATGATTATTTTTTCCAACAATATTATGCCTTATACAAGCTATTTCTCTTTCTCTTTCTAAAGAATGTATACATCAACTCAAACAAATGTAAATTTTTTTATGGTATCTCACTAAACCAACAATAGCATTAAATCATCATCTAAAAGACTGGATAACAGATGGAATTGACCTCCCAAATACAGAATTATATACTTTATCATCCATTATTAAGACAATACTGCTATGGTTAAATTCTACTTATTCTGCTAGATGGAAACAAATACAGGAATTCATTTGGTTAAAATCAAATCACTCATTGCCAGTTCAATAGAGTAAAATATTTCCCAGTATTTTTCACTGGTTGGTAAGAGAATATGTTTTAGACAATCTAATAAACTATATATAGCTATAAATAATGCAATCTGAGGGTCATGCTGCTCAATGCTAGAAGGCTAAATCTCAAGATGCACTTGCTCAAACCACTCCTCAAAATGGAGAATATCAACATTTGTGTTGTAACAGAGACCTGGTTTAAAGCAGCAGAAAGTACCCCTGCACTACCAGGCTATAACTCATTCCACACCTTTCAGCCCCAGAACATGGACCAAAGCTTCAAAAGCGGTGGTGTCTCCATAGTCATAAAGGATATGCACACCTCCAGACTAGTAGCCCAGCATAACACATCTGTGATACTTCAGGTACAACTAACATTGGGTAGGACAGCAATTCAGGTCATAGCCTGCTATAGGTCCCCAACCATGTCCCAAGACTCTCACTCCACATTCCTAGGCACCCTTGAAACTATTAGGGTCCAATCCAACACTCTCAGACTAAGTGACTTCAACTACCTCTGCATCATCTGGGAAAACTACTCATGCACCAATACACTGGCCCCGTGCTTCCTGGAATCCATCACTTCCAATGCCCTGGACCTGCTCATTCTTATCCCCACTAGAGGAAGCGTCATCCTTGACCTGGCTATTACTAACATAGGTAACCGTTGCTCTACACCAATAGTCAATTCCTCCCTGGTTAGATATGACCATAAACTAATCACCATGGAAATCTACTTTTCACCCCCCCACCCCACCCCGCAAAGGTAGCCACCATGAAAAACTTCTCCAAAGCTGACTTGGGGTTCCTAAAAACAGAGGTGGCTAACTTCACTACACCCATCTCAATGGGAATAGATGCATGACTGCTGAATCATACACCAATGCATGGAACTAGCCATACCGAACAGAGCCAAGATGCTCTCCTCCAAAAAAAGGAAGCCAATCTGGTGGTCCCCTGCCATTAATAAACCCTACAACAGAAGGAAGAAATTGATGCAGAAATAGGCGAAGTCTCAAGACTGGAAAAACTCCCTTATTAGCCTCAACAAAAAGTTGAGATCCCTCATCAAAACTTCTAAAGCCAGCTATGAAGGCAGAATTGCAGCAGACATTAAAAACAGCCACAAAGCCTTCTATAGTTAAATCAAGAATCTCCATGGCAATACCCAGGTTTGGTCTGAGTTGCTGCACAATGGTATCTCCTATACTGAGCCAACCGATATTGCCAACATACTGGCCAACAGATTCAGTGCCAACTTTACCCATCTCTGCCCCCTATAGGACCAATTACAATACCAGAGGAATGTCAGACACCCAGCATTACTGTAGCACAGGTTAAAGCTGCATTGTCCAATTCCAAGAATACAGCTTCTATGGGACCTGACAATACCCCCGGTTGTGTTCTACATGAAATACAAAGTGAACTGGCACCACATCTGTGTGCCCTGTTCAATCACAGCCTCACCTCAGGCTTTGTCCCTACCGAATGGTGCACTGCTACAGTCATCCCTCTCCATAAAGGGGGAGCAACTACAGACCCTGGGAATTATTGCACCATTAGACTGATGAGTCTGATATGTAAGGCTATGGAGTGCATCATCATGGACCTAATTAACAAGGATATATAGAATCTCCAATCTCTATATCCCATGCAGTTTGGTTTTGTGAAAGGTAGAGCATTCTTGCTCAATCTGGTTGACTTCTTTGAGTCAGTCAACAAAGGTGTGAATGAGGGCGAGGCAGTTCATACAGCCTACCTCAATCTAGCCAAGGTTTTTGATACCATTCCCCATGGAGGAATTATTGATAAACTCACCAAACTAGGCATCAACCCCTATATCAGTAGGTGGGTTGCAAATTGGCTCACAGATAGAACCCACAGTGTGAAAGTAGCAGACTCCAAGTCAGACTGCCAATCAATCATGACTGGAGTCCCACAGGGATCAGTCCTGGGCCCTCTCCTGTTTGGCATCTATTTCTCAGAAGTCCAGGCCAACACGGAGGGACTCTGTCTGACCAAGTTCACAGACAACTGCAAGCAGGGAGCCATTATTAACTCCCCAAGTGATGTAGACATTCTACAGAATGGTCTCACTGAGACCCATGACTGGTGTCAAAACCATGGTCTTAAGCTTAATACCAAAAAATGCATTGTCATCCCCTTTGGGAAAAACTCAGTTCCCACTAATTACCACATCAATGGGAGCCCACTGAACACTTAAGGCATTATAAGAGATCTGAGGACACAGGTTTACAGCAACCTCTCCTTCGACTACCACATTGCCGCTGTGGTCAAAAAGTCCTTCTATGTGGCACATCTCATTACCAATGGTTTTGCATCCAGGAAGAAAGAGGTCATCATCTCTCTCTACTCTTCCCTCATTAGGCCAATCATCGAGTATAATGCCCTTTTTGGCATGTACCTCATTAGACACATGCAACAGCTGGAAAGGCTACAAAAGTACCTCATGAAGAGGATCCTAGGCCATAAACACATGTCCTACATGGACAGATTAAAAAAACTCCAGCTATTCTGTGTCTCAGATCACCTACTAAGAGGCGATCTCTGCTTGACTTACAAAGCCATGTCTGATCCAGCTCTGTTAGAAATGCTACATCTAAAGAAATCCAAATCCCTCTGCACCACATGCTCCAGAGACCTCAGCCTCATTATCACAATCAACAGAACATGCTAGAGGAACAGGTTCATAACCCAGAGACTATCCATGCTCTAGAATAGACTTCCTATACATGTCAAGCAGAGCACCTCACTGGCCCTCTTCAAATGAAATCTTGATAAGTGGATGAGAAATAGAAAGTTCACCCTGGGGATCACTGCAGTGGCTCTACTTGATAGAGGCACTGGGAACTAATGTCGGGCTGCACGATGGCAGGGCACTTCTATGGGCTAGGCTTGTAAAGGTTCCAGGGCCATTAGCCTAGTACACAATTATAAAACTATATGTTCTAAACATATAACCAATACATTTAATATATTTAAAAACTATTTGAATAAAAATCCAGGATTTAGAACATGGTCATTTCTATTGTACCCTATAGCCTGTACACAGAATAACATTAACACCTTTGATGTCTCAAAAATTAGTATACATAGGGGAAAAATAATATAATAGCATCAATTAATGAATTTTGGAAAAGTTCTCTCTATAGAATACATTATGAATAAATATGACAAAAATAGTGAAATGTGGCTAGAAATACAAACTTTAAGGCAATTTATTATTAGTAAACTAGAGTTAATGTATAGAACTATCAAAGATACTGTCCCCAATTTTATTTATTTATTTTATTTATTTATTTAACATTTGTTGACCGGGAAAGTCCAACTAGGTTCCACAGATCCTGTTTTCAGCGGAGGCCTGGGGAGAAATGCTCGATAGAATTTATGATCATCATAGGAAGCCAGACAGTAATAGAAAAAGGGTGCCTATCTAAAAAAACATAAAGTAATCAAAAATACAAAGTCATATTGCAAAGAAAATTTGGGGAATTATTACAGATCAATTAATAATCAACTTCCCAGTGAAAATGATAAAAAGTTAATGCTTATTTCTTCAAAGAAAACAACTTTTTTGTTGCAATAAAAGTTGTTCTCTTGGAAATTTATGCATAGAACCTTTATCACTCCTCATAAAATAGAATTACTGTTTAAGCATGATATTGGGTGTTGAAAATGTAAATTAAAAGTGGATTGCCATTATATGTTTTATGATTGTATACTGCTTAAGTCATTTTTGGGAATTTTTTTTTTTTTATAAACTGTTTTTAATGGCAAATTTTACTTAACTAAATCTTTCATTTTGTTTAATGTTTCAATAACTAAATGCATTCCAAGATCAAAATATTCACCTTTATGGACTTTATCAGCTATTGCACATAAAGTAATCACTATGAATTGGAAGAGTGAGACTTCTTCGTCATTTAAAGAAGTAAAAAATGTTGCACTTAATTTTTCTCAACCGGAACTATCTACAGTCAAGATGAGAACTGACAGAATCACTTTGTAACACGACTCCTGGTTAAAAATAACAGAGATACTTGAGAAAATTGACTGCGATATAACATGAAATAGAATTATACTTTGAATGACCAATAATTGTTTTTAAGTAGACACCTATGTAAATAGTTTTATGTTATTTTAATTTACTATTATGAAGTATTTCCATCTGTGTAGTTAATTTGCTCAAAAATGTATGTTTCTTTTTTGTTATGAAATGTTATACTCTTTAAATCTTAATAAAAATATTTGAGAAGCAGGTAGGATGTCACTGATGATCTGTGCAGACTAAATGACATGACTATATAGTGGAACAGACCATCTGGCATGGAAAAAAATAATTTCTCCTTTACTCCTGGGACTAATGGAGTTTACACTAGCCTTTAGTTAGACTAAACGGGAGAAAAAATAAACTTGTCTAACTTTTTCCTCTAGATCATCTTAGTTCAACTTAGTTTCTCTAGAAATGACTAAGTTTATACAATGAAAGCTCTAATCCAAATGCTTCTTT
The DNA here is from genome assembly GCF_019279795.1 of Protopterus annectens. Taxonomy (NCBI): domain Eukaryota; kingdom Metazoa; phylum Chordata; order Ceratodontiformes; family Protopteridae; genus Protopterus; species Protopterus annectens. Next base: position 881,947,320 of record NC_056746.1, on the reverse strand, counting down.
AAATGAATACTGACTCAAGGCTACTTATTTTGAAGATCTGTAGGGATTTAATACAAAAACTTTTGGAACTTCTGGGTAGAAGCTAAGGTTAACTCTCCTTCCTGAACCATAACCTGCTCTCAAGCTACTCCCTTTAGAATTTGTTCTGTTCATCCTAGCTGGTGCCTCTCAGCTCCCCATGGTTGGTTTGGCTACTTCTACCACTTGGGACCTCTACTTTTATTACCTATCTTATCTTCAGGTCATATAGGGAGACTTGACTTCCTTGGCAAGCACACTCACTACAGATAGCTTTGTTTCTTTACAAGGTTTCAGAGCATTGATGTGGCATAGCTGTTCAGGTTTCATTTTTTTTCCAGGTTATCTCATTTATAATTTACTTTATTTGTTTTTTTCGACAACTTCTCAGGAGTGAGTACCAACAGAAATATAATGTCTGCTACTTTGAATTCTCTAAGCATTACATTTCTATTACATGTTCTTGTTATGTTTGCTGTGCCCCTTTTATTCTTTATTTTACTAAAGGAATTTTTGTTCATTATCTCTTCTGTAGATCTGTAAATTGCTGTCACACATTTAAAGGGAGAATTTTCTAACTTCATAGTTTCCTTCACTATATCTGGCAAGCCTCTGGCATGTCTTCCATACAACAGTTAAAACACAGTGAATCCATTTCATGCTTGCATTTCATTAATGCACTTTGTTCTGTTTCCTGTGTCATTTTCATATGTTCTTTTACCATTGGCATTTATGTTCATAACCTCATCTGTAGTTCTATAAATTGCTCTTGTCACACTTTAAAAGAGCTATTTCTCTCCTTCCAAGTCTCCTTCACTATACCTATCAAGCTTCTGGGAAGTCTTCCATATAGTTTGTTATTTGGTGCAGAGGATTAAGGCTATGACATATTAACAGGCTACTTCCAGTGGTACAAGGTTTGAATCCCTTAACTTTCAATTGGCTACTGTGAGACCTTGAACAAGTCACTCAGCAAGACAGTGCTTTGGCACAATTGGGAATTTAGGCTAGTCTTATTAATGTTCTCTTGGACTGCACACATAGTTACTACCTATAAACAGTAGTTCAAACACAGTGAATCTGTTTAAGGATCAGGGTACCATCCTCATGAATCTTCATGAAAAAGAAGATATATGGTTCCCATTTCTTCCATTCTGTGCTATGAACTTCCTTTACATAGACTGTTAGTTGATAGTATACAGAGGTCTTCAATGGCTTTACCTTAAATATAACTGGCAGAGTTTATGCATTACTCTGGGCATGAATGGAGTATCTTGGTCTGTTAGGATTTCTCAGGGAATTTACGCTCTGACAAAAGTAGTACTAGGTATTTAGCTATTGACTTGGCATTAACTCTTCATATGGTTATATTGCCAACTTAGCTGGTATAATGATTAAGGTCTTTAACTTTGAAGGACAAGGTGCAAGGTTCGATCCTGTTCTCAGATTTGGAGGTATGCCCACAAAGTGCTCCCACAACTGAATTGTGTTGTATGCAACAGCACAGACTCTAGGTAATGCCTGTTGGGGGAAGAATTGTGTAGGCCAACCATTTTAGGCATCCATTGCGGTCTCCTACATAGGAGAATGTGGCTCACTGACTACTCACTGTGTCAGGTCTATCCATGCCTTGAAGGTGGAAGGATTGGCCCGATGTTATTTTGACATGTTGACTAATATCATTAAAATGAAACATAGGTATTTGTCGGTGATTGCTATTGGTAGGAAGCCTCTATGTCCTTCTGTTGTCCCATGTGCCTGCCATAAAGTCCAGCAGCCCTGGATCAAAAAGTTGCAGATAATTGCCTAACCTAGGTCACTTGGCTCTTTTGAGTGAAAGCTGGACACAAAACCAATTAATCTGCCAAAAAGTAAACTAAGAAGGGTTACACTTAATATAAGTTCACTGTGAGAGAGTGCAGATCACAAAGCTGCTATACACAGACAATGTGGCATTACAAGCAGACTCTGAATGGCAACTTCCACAAATGATAGAGGAATGTAATGCAAAACTGAAGGTGTATAGGATTCAAAACTGAAGATGTATAGGATGCAAAACGGAAGGTGTATGGGATGAAAAGGAGTACAAGCAAGACAGTTGTCATGACAGCAAATATGAGACATCAGAAGAAGCAGAAAATTGAGATAGAAGATAAACAAGTGGAACAGGTAAACCTCTTCAAGTATCTGGGAGAGGTGGTCAAGGAGTACAGAAGTCTGAATGTGGAGGTCAAAACTAGAACAAGAGTAGCTGCAGCCAACTGGCACAGAGTTAGAAGTAGTCTGTTACAAAAGAATGCCAAAAAAGCAAGAAGTAAGGTGTACAAAACAGTGGTGTAACCCGTGCTACTGTATGGTAGAGAAACCTGGGCAGTGGAGGCAGAGCAGTTGAGGAAGCTAAAGGTGATGGAGATGAAATGCTTGAAATGGGTGGTAGGATGCAGACTGTGGGACTGACAAAGAAATGAGGACATCAGAGCAGTAGCTCTAATTGTAGAGAAGGTCAAAGAAAACAGATTATGGAGGTTCAAACACATGCAAGAAAGCAGAAGAAAATCTGCTGGGAGAGACAGGAAGAAGACAAGAGGAAACAAGGGACATTATTTGCAGGATCCCCTATCAACAAATAATGTTTCAAGCTGAACTAAACTTTTTCTTCAAGCAGTGCATCTGATTACATTAACTTAGAAAGATGGGCTGCTTGTCCTGTTATAATATTGTGAACAATATTTTAGAAGTTCATGAAGTTACACGTCAGCTTAAACTGGCTGCAGATATTCCACCTGGTTTAAATGAATCAGGTTTGTGAATCATTTTCATTGTATTTATAAATATTTTTATTATATATTCTAAACATGTTTACAAGTGTTTCATTATATATAAAAAGTGTTTCCGGGGATGTTTGTATTGTTTAATTTGATAATTTCATTGTGGTGATCTCTTTAAGAATGGAAGCTTTGAGACACAGCTGACTTGTGATCAAATGACTGAGTCAATATTTAAAGCTGGAGTTCTATTCTGTTTGACCATTTTCTGATGAAGTTCTGGTTACGATTAAAAGAATGAAAGTGCTAAAAGTTATTGGTTTTGAGTTTCCATTTAAGTGTTTTGGTTTTCTTCTATAATATTGCTTTTTTGTTTAGAGTGACTAGTGTTTATATGCAGATAATTTTTCATAAGTGTGAGTTTTCTGTACCAGGAAGATTGCAGTTTATTTTGGTCTGAATCAATTAGCACTTCAGTGTCCCAATATGAAATTCTTTCCATCGGCCACTGCATTATGACATCTAAGAAATTGGTAGTATAATTGATGTACTACACACATTTAATTACCTGGTCTCAGTTAATAGACATAAAAACACTCATTATATTTCATTAAAGTTCAGTCCTTTGTATTCTTTTGAGGGGTCTTTTTTGTGGTTTTGCAATTTTATTCACCTGTCACAGCCACAACTTTGAGAGTTTGGAGGCTGGAATGGAGAGAAGTGCATGGGATGAATTAGTGGCAGCTTCAAGCAGTTATTTTACTGCAAAATGTTGGCAGTGACTATAGTCAAGGAAGTAAGTTAAGCAATTTCGCCAAGGGGGGGACAGTAATAAATGAAAACAAAACAGGTACAAAAGAGTGGGGGAGGCCAGATGTGTATGGCTGTGCATCAGGCCTGTGGCTGTGACCTATTAAGAGATGCACATGAACCTCAGCAGTATGTAAAAAAAAGCAGAGAGATAAGAAGAGTGAGAGAGAGAACAGGAAGGCTGGGATGTGACTATGATCAGTTAGTGGAGGTTAGAGCCTGAACTCAACAACAAAAGTGCAGTGCAAGTAGTGAAACACTAAATACAAAAAATAATAAAACACACCCAGTAGAGGGTCCCTTAGATTAAAATCCACTGTTTAACAAAATAGGAAAATAAAAATAGTTATTGTCTCTGACAAACTGGGGACTTCATCAGAATTCTTCACATACCTGTCTAAAATCATTTAAATATTCAAAAAGTAATTACAATTGGTTATTAAATTAGTTAGCAATGATAAAAAATGCAATTATCACATGATGTTCCATGAAATGAATCATGTCCTGCCAGGAAGGGAAAATCTATTACTGAAGTAAAGAATTAAAAAATAAATAGTAAAAAATACTGTTCCTTCCAAAAAGCCCTCCATAAAACTTAAAAATTAAATGTGGTATCATATTTTTGCTTATATTAATAGTTTCCTTGTTTGATTTCATCAGGGGGAATAATATATATCCCACTTCAACCTGTCAGCCTTTTCCTTTAATACAGGGGCTATAGAAATGGAGTCACTTAACCCAGGTGGAAACATAGCGGCCAGTTTTAATTGCCATTGTAATTCCCTCTTATTTAGCAGATTCTTCCAATCACTATTCCTGGTGTTCACCCTGATCTGTTTCATAATACCAAAAGTAAATGTATTAAATTCTCTGCAAGTTAGGAAAGCTTGTACAAGGCATTAGTTTCTTTTTTATTATTAAGCTTATATATGTGCTCATAAATCCTACCTTTCAAAGCCCGCTCAGTTTTTCCAACATAAAACTATGCACAGCTTTCACACTTAGCCAAATATACTATTCTAATGGAACAACAATTACCTCTGTTAAACACAATTCTACTTTGCATTTTGTTTCCTGAAGTAATTTCCCCATCATATGATTCATTTCATGGTGCATCATGTGATAATTGCATTTTTTATCATTGGTTAATTTAATAGCCAGTTGTAATTACTTTCTGAATATTTAAATGGTTTTAGATGAGTATAACTACTTTTATTTTCCTATTTCATTAAACAGTGGATTTTAAACCAAGGGACCCTCCATTGGGTGCATTTTATTTTTTGTGTTTAGAGGTTAGAGCCTGACCTGTAGGGAGAACATGCTGCAGCTGATATGAATTTCTAAATACAGCCTGGCGAGTGGAAAAAATCCTAGGTAGGGTATGGCATGTCTGTAATGTCCCCTTGTGCCTAGTTCCAGGATAAGGGCATGTCCTTCCTCCCATGAGAAGTTGTGCAGTGTGGGATGATCTCCCAGGAGCTGATGTTACCAAGATTTGTATGGGAAGGCTGATAGTTCCTACACTAGGCTTCTTCTATGGATCCCTTGATAGTGAATGATTACGTTTTGTAAAATGTATGTGAATGGACAGTGCAGCAAGGCTGGGGATTCCCTCCAACCAGTAGGAGCAAGACACTTCCATAGTTGATCATTTTGATAGTGGACAGCTATACTTCTTTAAGTTATTCAAGGAGACGAGACCATCAGGGATGTAGCATTAGACATAACTAAGGTGACAAAATTAGTAAATGTATTCTGCTTTATTTATTTATTTTTATGTTTTGTTGACATTGTGGCTTATTTTCATTGCAGACAAGGGATGATATTCATCCTGAAATTAATGTTGACAAATTATCAATGTGCTGTCAGCTGGATGGCCAGGCAGATTAGAGTCCTGACTAGGCTGACTCATGACATTATTAGGAATTAATTGTCATTATTGAAAGTAGAATGGTCTTCTGGAATAAATATTTGAACACTAATCAGTGACTATGTATATTCTATTTAGGCAACTATAAATTAATATGTTATGAACTGATTGAAACTACACTTTAATTTTTAAGTAAATTTAGCCTGCCAATAAAATTACTGGTCAAAAGGCAAAGTTGTGTAGTTGTATTGTGATTGGCAGATGGACCCACACTAGGGTGCCACATATACATCAGACCCAAAGATGGCACAATTAATATAGAAAAGGCAAGGCCAGGTCCTGAGTGAATACAGCCTAAGAAACAGGATAGTCAAGCCCTTGTTTTCAAAGGTACTCATGAGCTGAACAAATTCTGCTTCACAAAGGAGTGGGTTTTAGGTTCATAGGTAGGTACTAGGTTATTAGCCCTAGGGTCTATACAAGCCTAGCCAAAATGGTACCCTGGCTTTCGCCAGCCAAGAAAATTATTTTCATGTGCCCCTATCAAGCAGAGCTACAGAAGCGATCCTCGGGGTGAATTTCCTATTACCCATCCAGTCATCAAGACTTTTCTTGAAGAGTGCTAATGACATAGACGGGTAGCCTGTTCCAGAGTTTGGGAAGTCTCTGGGACAGGAATCTATCCCTTCATCATGTTCTGTTTATTGTGGTGACAAAATGTAGGTCCCTAGAGTGTGTAGCTCGGAGGGATTTGGATTTCTTTAAGTGGAGCATGTCCAACAGCTCTGGGTTTGACATAGCTTTGTATGTTAGGCAGAGATCACCTCTGAGTAGGCGATATGCAATGGAGTAAAGCTGGAGTTATTTGAGACAGTCTGCGTAGGGCATCTGTTTGAGGCCAGTAATCATCTTTGTGAGGTATTTCTGTGACCTTTCCAGTTGTTGCACATGTCTTGTGAAGTACATACCAAAAGGGGCATTGTACTCTATGATGGGTCTAATGAGTGACGAGTAGAGGGGAACAATGACCTCTTTTTTTCTGGATGAGAAACCTTTTGTGATGAGGTGTGCCACGTGGAAGGATTTCCTGACCACTGTCTCAGTGTGTCAGTGTGGTTATCAAAGGAGAGACTACTGTCCACCTGTGTCCCAAGGTCTCTTATCACACTTTCAGTGTTAAGTAGACTACCGCCTATGTGGTAGTTCATGGGTACAGAGTTTTTACCAAAGGGGATGACAATGCACTTTTTGGCATTGAGCTTGAGACCATGTCTTTGACACCAGGCATCTGTCTCAGTGAGGCCCTTTTGTAGGATGTTGTCATCCCCTTTGGGACCTTCTGTGTTAGCCTGTACTTCAGAGAAGTAGATACCAAACAGGAGAAGACCCAGGACTGAACCCTGTGGTACTCCACTTGTCACTGGTCTGAAGTCTGATTTGGAATCTGCTACTTTCACAATGTGTGTTCTGTCAGTAAGCCAGTTGGCAACCCATCTTGTGACATAGGGATTTATATCTAGTTTAGTGAGTTTATCTATAATTCCAGAGTGGGGGATGGTGTTGAATACTTTGGTGAGAACTAGATAGGCTTTGTGAACCACGTTACCCTCATCTATGGCTTTGGTGACTGCTTCAAAGAAATCTATCAGGTTTAGGAGACATGATCTGCCTTTTACAAACCCGAACTGTGTGGGGTCCAGAGTTTGGTGATCTGCAATGTCTTTGTTTATGAGTTTCATGATGATACATTCCATGGCCTTGCAGACCAGGCTCATCAGGCTAATGAGGCGGTAGTTCCCAGGGTCTGTCGTGGCTCCTCCTTTGTGGAGTGAGATAATCATCATGGCTATGACTGAACATGGTACTTAGGTGGGCTGCCAGTTCATTCTGTAGTTCATGTAGAAGGCAGCCTGGGATGTTGTCAGGTCTCATGGATGCTGTGTTCTTGGCTTTGGAGAGTGAGGTTTTTACCTGTGCAGCTATGATTACAGGAACTTTGCATTCTTCCGGTATAGAGATGGGCCCTTTAGGGGGTAAGAGAGGGGTAAAGTTAGCACTGAACCTATCTGCCAGGATGTTGGCGATATCAGTTGGTTCTGTATATTTAGTGCCAGTGTGCTGTAACTCAGAGCAGATCTGAGTGTTGCCATTGAGATTCTTGATATAGCTATAGAATGCTTTGTGGTTGTCTTTAGAATCAGTGGTGATTTTGTTTTCATAACTAGCTTTGGAGGATTTTATGAGGGATCTCAGCTTCTTACTGAGGCTGACCACGGAGTTCCTCCAATCATGGGATTTTACTCTTTTTTGCAACAGTTTCTTTCTTCTGTTGTAGAGTTTGTTTATGGCAGAAGACCAACAGATTGGCTTCCTTTTTTTGAAGGATAGCATCTTGGGTCTTTGAGGGATAGCATGATCCATGCACTCATGTAAGTGCTTATAAAGTGCATTTGTGTAGGATTCAGCAGTCGTACCTCTATTGTCCATCTGCATGGGTGTTGCGAAGTTTGCCACTTCTGTCTTAAGAAGCATGAGGTTGGCTTTGGAGAAAATTTTTACAGTTGTTTTCCTAATGGGGGTTGGAGTGGGATGTGGATGTGGATGTCTAGGGTGATTAGCTTGTGGTTGGATCTGACCAACGAGGAATTGACCTCTGGTGTGGAACACCGGTCGCCCATGTTGGTGATGACCAGATCTAGGACATTGCTGCCCCTGGTGGGGGTGTGGATAAGTTGATCCAAGGCATTGGAATTGATGAATTCCAGAAAACGTTGAGCAAAAGAGTTGGTACATGAGTAGTTTTCCCAGTTAATGGTGGGGTAGTTGAAATCACCCATTATTAGAGTGTTGGGTTGTACATTAATATTTTCCAGTGTATCAAGAAAATAGGAGTGGGAATCCTGGGGCATGGTGGGGGGTCTGTAGCAAGCTAGAATCTGGATTGCAATCTTGCCAAGAGTTAGTTGAACTTGGATAATCTTGAATACATTATGCTGAGCAACTAGCTTGGAGGTGTGGATATCCTTAATGAATAGGGATACGCCTCCACCTTTAGTGTTTCAGTCCAGGTTAGGTGGCCGAAAGGTGTAGTATGAATTATAGCCTGGTAATGCAGGGGTGCTCTCTGGAGCTTTGAACCATGTCTCTGTCACTGCACAGATGTCAATGTTCTCCATTTTATGGAGTGCCTCAAGTGAGTGCATTTTGAGGTTTAGACTTCTAGCATTGAGTAGCATTACCCTCAGATTTTGCTTGCTTGTACCTGTTACGGTGGTGAATTTGTCATTTGAACCTTACCTAAAAAAGGCACTATAGGGGTGGCAAGAGCCTTTGCCAGTATCCAGAATCTCAAGGGAGATAGGTGCAGGCCATCTTTGGCAAAGCATTGTGGTCTGTTGATCATGTCATCCCAGGCAGACAGATACTGGATTCCCTTAGAATGACAGCAGAAGCCTAGCCAATTGTTAAAGTCAATAATTTTGTCCTTGTACTGTGGTATCATTCTGGGTGATGGCAGGATGCTACTCAGAGCTAGGGTCATACCTGCCTGGGCTACAAGATCGGAGAGCTCCTCCATGTCTCTTTTCATGTAGTCCAGGGAGGTACGTCTCAGGTCATTCACACCAACATGGACAATGACAGAGTCATATTTGTACTTGTTGTGGAGTGACCTGAATGTGTGCATTATGTGGTGGATCCTGGCACCTGACAGGCAGCTGACAGTAACTTTCTCCTTGTTTAGCCTGATGAGTGGAATATCAGTGTGCCTGATAGAGTCACCTATGACTAGAGTGTTGGGTATGTTATGCCTTATGGGCTGTAGTTGAGTGGCACACTGAGTATTTGGGCTATGTGTCATTTGGGTTGTGTTGGGAGATGGAGGTTGCTTGCATTTCTGCTTTGGAGGTCTCAGTTGTTTGGGCAGATTTTTATTGAGAGCCACCGTGAATGTAGGCGTATGTTTTGTGCTTCTGTGTGTGTGTTTTGTTGGTGTAGGTCTTGAGGGACTATGTGATGAGTGTGGTGTGCTGCAAGTGTTCAGCTTCTCCTTTTGACTGTCTAGTCCAGTCTTCGGTGAAGAGAGCTTTGCTTCCAGTTTGGCTATGTAAGTGCATCTCTCACAGGTCGTAGTGTTGGGTGGTAGGAGGGGAGGGTGTTTGTGTACATGAGGCACTTGCTGCATTGCCCCAAGATGCCCAGATTCATCAGGTAGACAGGAGAAAAAAACAGGAGCTGACCTTTAGACATGCCTGGATAGGTGCTTATTTATTAAGCACTAAAAAACTGTTTTCCTCTAGACAAGTGAAGAAAGTTGAGTGCTATAATAATTTGTAGCTTATTTAGTGCTTACGAGTTCTGAACAAGTGCTGAGCTCAAATAAACTGATTTGAGTGCTAAAACTAAAAATTTAAAGAGCAGACTTTATGATGCCAGGAATAGTTTAACCCTAGTTAAGCTGGGGGTGGGGTTCAGGAGCTTACAAACAGTCCTAGATACAGCAAATCTGTAACTGGACTAGACTTGTTACAGGAAAGGGGGAACAAGCTTAGAATTTTTTTTCAGTAAATTGGAAGTGGAGAAAGCTGGAACAGAAGTTAATTCAAGGTTAAGAATCTGAGTGGGTTGGCCTTCAAAAATGTTCTCTATTAGATTGAATGAACTAATGACACTAGACTGGGAGGAGTGTCACAGATCAAATATACAGTATGGGCGGGCAACTGCAAAGCCACCAAGTATAAGAACACCACAACACTAGGGAGGGTGGGTAGGAAACTATTACAGCTCCTAGCTGTAGCCACTAAATTAATTTTTTAAACAGATCAAGGAGCAAGCAGACTCTAGAGAATGCTTTTAACTGCAAACAGACTAGACTAGAACACAGAAACCTCAAAAAATCAAAAATGCACAGAAAAGCTTGGATAGAGCACTCACAAACAGAAAATACAACTCTCAGTATGAAAAAGCAGTTTACAGTTAAGTAATTCAGTAAACATGCAATTAGAGTAAAGTTTCATGTAGAAAGCCAAGTGTAGACTGGATGGTTTCTAGGTAGGGTGTGAAGTGCAGGCAAAGTGTCACCCCCCCCTCTTGTCTGGGTCAAGAGTGCAGGCATGTCCCTCTATGAGCAGGTGCATGGTTTGTACTAGTCCACCTAGGGGCTTATGCCAGTAACATTTTATGCTAAAGCTAATGGCTCCTAAATTTGGATAGAGGAAGTTTTGCCTGTGGTATTCCTTGATGATGGATGATTTGAGGTTATATATGTCTGTCAGAGATGTAGTAGTAGGTCAACACTGATTGAATTATGCTTTTCCAAAACCTCAGTTTTAAAAATCATAATTCAAAAACTATTAAAAAGTACTCTAAAATCTTTTTTTTTAATGGGGAAAGCCATCCTGCACCCCATATATGGAGATCTTTACACCCAAATCCCATAAATTACATATACCAATTCCATGGTCACTCTATAATGGGTAAAAAGGAAACTCCTCTGAAAGTACACAGAAAACCTCCATAATGGAACACATTTCCATTATATGAACTGCAACATACACTGATGATGAAAAAATTGACAATGGAACACTTGTAAATAAGGTGTAGGTAAGCCATTTTAGCTTTATGACAATATATGCCCATCCTCAGGCTTTACCTCCCTTCTCAAGGAGGGAGAGGTCAGTTAAACCCTGAACAAATTTGAGAGCACTTATCTAGTCATCCAGACTTAGTCTGAAGAAAGATATTGAACCTCATTGCTTAACCTACAGAGGAAGTTTTTTTCCCAAGCAGGAGGAGGTGCTGGGTTATGGATCCATCTCTCCGTCACATTTTGCCTATTTGTTGATGAAGATTAAGATGTCTGGATCTAGTGTCAGCTAAACTGACTTATTGAGATATAGGGGTTTAAGGGCCACTGGAGTCCTAATGGCACTATAGAGTTCCTATTATTTAAGCGAATGCTTAAATTTGCGAATGCTGTTTCGTCAAGAGTGATTACAGGAAATGGCAAAATGTCAAAAGCATGGAACAGTAATTTTCGGGACTTTGCCATTTCCTCCACTGTGGTGCAATCTCGGAGTTGGTATATTTAAGTAGGGTGTGTGTGGGGGGGGGTGAAGCCCCCCACTTTATTTTATGTTTGGATTTTATTTTTTTTACGGATCAGTGATTTTTTTCCCTGGGAAAAAAATCGCTGATCCATGTGTTCGACATTTTGGATTTTCTGGTATTGTGGGTCGATTATATAGCATTTGCTAATATAATATAGACCTGCACTATAGGCAAGGCACAGATTGCCCCTCAGGAATCCATAAGACATAGTGTATGACAGGGCTTCCAGCCTCTCCTGGTAACTAAGGTTCTTGAGACCAGAGATATTTTCAGGTAGGAACCTCTGGGGATTTTTGAGTTTACTGATATGTTGTGTGAGGTACATATCAAAGGCATCTCTGTACTCTATAGTAAATCAGATAAGTATTGAATACAGTGAAATAATAACATATTTGAATCTAGATAAAATATTTTTGGCTATTAGCTGTGCTTCACTTATTAGCATTCAAATAAAACCCATTAACTATATTCCAGGTAGCAACTAGGAAGTTCCTCCAGAAGGGTGCAGACATATGGGGGGGGGGGGGGTTGGGCAATTAGACCTAATTTGCAGTTGTCTACAAATTTAGTTAACCAAAGGTCCTTGTTATCAGTTCTGAGGTCATAAAGATGTAAATGCCAAAGAGGAGAGGACTTAGTTCAGACCTCTGGGGGACTCCATTTGTTACCTTAGCGTTACTTGAAGAAGCAAATTTCATGGAAACTAAGTGGTTGCTGTCTTTCAGTAAGTTGATTATCCATCTTCCCACATATGGATCTACATTAAAAGCTGATAGTTCCCTTAAAATTCTGAGATAAGGTCTACTACTGAATGCTTTGGCTAAACTGAGATAGGCTGCTTGAAAACATGACCACTGCTGACAGCTTATATGACCCTTTTGAAGACATTAACAAAATTTAACAGGTATGATTTCCCCTAGAGGAAACTAAATCATTGTGGGTCAAGCCTAATGACATTCTTGATATTGTAATTAATGAGATTTGTTATGAAATACTCCACAGCTTTATAGGTCAGACTCACAAGGATGACCAGTCTATAATTTCCAGCAAACCTGGCAGGGCAATCCTTGTGATGGGGCATCACCACAACAGTGTGCCTGAATTTAGGATCATAGCGTATGACTAAGCTTTGGTTAATCAATTTAAGGAGAGCTTCAGTAAGAGCTTGTTCAATGCTGTTTATTAAGCACTTAAGCATGTTATTAAGACTCATGCAAGAAGTGCTTCTGGACTTTATTAGCACCTTATAAACAAGCTCTTTAGTAATGACAGGGGTAAAAGGGATTCTGGAATGAATATTTTTTGAGTAGTGGTTCAAGGAGTGACATTTAGAGTGCACTTCTTTGCTAGTATATCTGCAATGCTATTGGGGTAAAATTGGGCGGCCCCATTAAGGAAAAGTTCAGAGCAGTGTTGAGTGCTGCCTCTTAGTTTTATAACATGGACAAAGATGGACTTGTAGTTATCTACTTCTTCAGAAGTTTATCTCCATTCATGGGTTGCGTTACTGCTGTTTATATTGCTTTTCAGTTTCTTGGTGATATTTTTATACTATCCTTCTTCTGAGGAGTTCTAGCCTTACTGTACAGATTATAGAGTATTTTATCTCTTGTTATAAAATTCAATAAACATTTTTCATTCCAGCAATAATCCAGTCAACATGTAACACACACAACCATAGATTACCGGAGTCTATCATTTACGGAGGTTCACATACCCCTAATTTTTTTCTTCAGTGTGGACATGCTGTGGTAAACAGCTATTTATTATATTGTTACATTTGTGTTATCACACTGCTAACCAAGCATTATACACTTTACTAGGAATTGTATTGTACTGCATTTCATTTTTTGTTACTTTTTGTTTGGATATAAATGCATATCGTTATATAGCGATTTGTTGTCTGTGTGACTGAGTTTCTGATTGGTTGTGCTGCAGTCTATGTCACTTTATGAGCTAGAATCTGCTGCTGACTGCATAAAACATGTGCATATTCCACAAATGTATATCCCCCCTATTTCATCATCAAAGTATAGAACCACTTGACTCAGACTCAGGAAATACCTGCCAGCTGCTTAGCATACAGTAAATACAAACTTAAATTTATTGACTTTAATAAATGTAGTTCCAGTAAACAAATTAAAGTTACTGCAAAAAGAAATAGTAAGAAAATACCTTTACTCATAAACTTTAATGTGGGTGGAGTTGGTTAGAAATCCACTCATGAAAGAGTTGTTGGCCATCAGTGATCATGTGACTGTGTTGTTTAGAACTTGGGAAAGACCGAAACCAAAGACCACAAATAAACATGCAGATGGTGGGGTGAATGGGTGGCTGTCTCCGGTGTAAGTAGTAAGGGGGCTTGATCAGCACTGTAAAGAGATGCTAAATATTGTCTGCAAGTTGGGCATGACTACAGCACTGCCATTCAACAGTGGCGGCTGGTGACTTCAAAGGGGGGCTGCAGGAGACAGCTGAATGGGTGGGGTCAATGGGAAGTGGTGTGGCAACTAGAAAGGGGAGGAGCTATGCTCAAAACCACAAAAACTAACTAAATACACTGCCCTGGGTGCCAAACCGTCATTATGAAAGTCCAATCGAGACAAAATGAAGTGTAGAAAAAATATTTCAATGCATTGGCAAAATATAATGTAATCCTGTCCTTTATTACAAATACTGTCATATGCATTTCAATGCCCAAGGCTTATACAGTATCTAGTTAAGTATTCTCTACATGGCAACAACAGAAAGGCTTTCAATGTTGGCAATTCTTTAACAGTATGCTTATTAAAGCTTACTTGCATCTTATGATCTCAGCCAAGCTTACCTGATGGTCATTAAAGTATTGCTACTTAAACACAGAGCAACAGGCACTTTGAGTAATAAGCATAAATCAACAGTACAAAAAATATGACAGAAACCAGACCATTCTGCAAAAATCAAGGACAGATGAAAAGCCACTCTAGTACTTGTGTCTACCTTGGATGGGGGGGATACTCTGCACATTTACACTGCATAACTACTCCTTGCCTTGCTTCAACACATCCAGAATCACTACATGGGGGAGTGGGGTGCAACGAGTATGTCACAATTTGAAATGTCTCTGGCTGACTGTGATGGCCCTGACACATTTGTCATACCTCTCAACCTCAGAGCAAGAAATATGGACAAAGCCATACAAAGAAGTGGGACAAAGGCCCAAAAATAAGGACAAGTTTTAAATATTGCTCTTATAAACTTAGAAAGATAATAGAATAGGTCTTGCATTATTATGAATTTTCTGAATGGTATGAAATCTGAAACTCAAATGTCTGTCATTATTTTCTAACTTCAGTCTTTAATGCTTTGTCACTAATTTGCCAAAAATAAACACAATTTTATGAAAAATGGACCAAAAATGTGATGTAAAAATATAAAATAGCCACACAATACAGCTGGGAACCTGTCAAACTAGGGACACTTTAATATTAGTACTGCTAATTTGAGCAGCTGACAAAATAAAATAATCTACATGCATTTCTGAAATAAAAGTAATCTATAACTGATTATTACAGTTATTTCTTAATTGTAAACCCTCCATGTTTTCTTCCAAAATTGCTATTTTGCGGAGGGATTATTAGGGGAAGAGCAACATTTTGAGCCAAAATCAGGGACAGTTGAGAGGTTTGGCTATGCCTAATTCTATAAAGCAATTTATTTGCATGTATCTCTCAACCTGTTAATGCAATAAATCTGGACAAGGCCAAATATATTGGGGGAACATATAAACAGTACTAAAATTGCTCTTGTATAAACTGAGACAGTTGATAGAACAACAGGTCTTACTTTAGCATGCATTTTTCTGAAGGTTATGAAGTCTGAAACTCAGTGTGTCATTATTTAGTGACTTAATTCCTAAATGATTTGCCAGAAAACCACAAATTTTATAAGGAACAAACCAAAAATAAGAAGCAAAAAGCTATTCATTCTTTGAAAATCTGGACAGTTGGGAGGTATAGTTCAGCTGGGGCTGTCTTTAAGTTTGCCGCCCTTCCCCCTCACAAAATCATGGTCGAATGGAGCTTCCCCCTGCAGCCATTCCAATGATCCATTACTTGGCTATTTCACTCCATTTACCATAAACACTAATGTGCATACTGATTTACTTCTATGATGATTTGGACTTCATTTGAAAGTTTTATTTTGCATTTTACAGCACAACCACTAAGACATCTGCTAAACAAACTTAGCATCAAAACTTCTCTGCCCTTGAAACTCACATTCATTGAAACAGCATAGAAACCCACATTCAAAGAAAATACATTTTACCAGTGGCAGATAAAGATTAATTCTGGGCTGTTTTCAAATCATAGGCCCCTTGCATATGAAACATACATGTGCTCTTTCATACACCTTCCTATTGTTTTGAACATTTTTCCAGTGAACAATGAAACAAAATGCATGCACCCATAATGACAAAACTGCCCAGTTCAGAACATTTCCATCATAAAAGTCTACTCAAACTTCTACAGTCCACCATTATCAGCAAATATGCACAATTCTACAGTCCACCATTATCAATAAATATGCATAATTCTACAGTCCACCATTATCAGTAAATATGCACAGTCTCTGAAGAAGTAAAAAAGTCATCTTAAATAATTCCACATTAAATAAATCTGTAACTAATGAAGAGGTTGCTGCTAGCAAACACCTTTATATTTCATGGTTTCATCGAAAAATAAAGTGTCTGATGCCCATGAGGAATAAATTGCCTATATTACATTAAAATGATAAGCTAGTAATATTGCAATAGGAAATGGATGGCAAACTGATAACAGGCTCATAGTTAGTATCTTAACTTTTTCAGTACAGCAGCATTCACCATTTGTGGGAGTAGAACCAACAACCTTCTGCATTAAAAGCAAGTAGATAACCTGTTGTGCTATTAACAATGCAAGCTGACTTAGCATAAGCAGCACTAAACTTCTCTTCCCCTGCAGCTCTCAGCTCCTTGTAAAATCTACTCAATACTCAACTGCATCTCAACTTCGCAGCACAAGAAATCTGGAAAAATCCAAATTTATTGGGGGGGGGCGTCAAAAGCCCCAAAACCAGGGACACATTAAACATCGCTTGTATAATCTTGGAAAGTTGCTAGAATAAAATGCTGTGTTACCACCATACATTTTACTGCCAAGGTCCCTGTGCAAAAGGGTCAGAGCAACATACCACTATGCCAAATCATCTGCTTTATGAAAGAAAAATGCTGTGTTACTACCATACATTTTACTACCAATGTCCCTGTGCAAAACAGTCAGAGCAACATACCACTATGCCAAATCACCTGCTTTGTGAAAGAAAAATGCTGTGTTACCACCATACATTTTACTGCCAAGGTCCCTGTGCAAAACAGTCAGAGCAACATACCACTACGCCAAATCAGCTGCTTTGTGAAAGAGCGGAAGACTGAAACTTAAATGGCTATAATTTAATGAATTCAGTTCTCACCGTAGCTGTCAACCTCTTAGCACAAAACACCTGGACAAACCTAGTAATGAGGGAATACAGCCCTCAAACATATTCAATGAATTCAGTTCTTGCCATAGCTGTCAACCTTTCCACAAAAAACCTGGACAAAGCCAATAATGGGATAATACAGTCCCAAAAATAAGGACACATTTCAAATATTCATATTATAAACTTAGAAAATTGCTAGAATAAAAGGTTGTGTTACTATGCATTTTCTGAAGAATATGAAGTCTGAAATTCAAATGCCTGTCAATTTTACTTCTGACGGAACAAAAACAATTTTCAGCAGAGGGCCAGGGAGAAATACTACAGACACATGTCTTTGTAAAATGGCAGGACACCAGAGCAAATCCACACAAACACAGGGATGAGATGCAGACTCCACACAGAAGGCACCCCAGCCAAGAATCAAACCAAAAAACCTATAGCTGTGAAGCAACAATGCTACCACTGCACCATCAAATATGTAAGGAATTAAACATTCAGAAACCTGAAGTCTGAAATTCAAATGCCTGTCAGTTTTATTTAACATTTGTTAATCAGGACAGTCTGACTTGGAACAAAAAAACTATTTTCAGCAGAGGCCCAGGAAGAAATAATGCAGACATGTCTTTGTAACATGAGAGGACACAAAAGCAAACCCACACAAACACAGGGAGAAGATGCAGACCCCACACAGAAGGCACCCCAGCCAAGAATCAAACCTGAGAAACTGCAGCTGTGAGGCAAAAAATGCTACCACTGCACCATCAAATACCAAGCATTGCAACCTTTAGAAACCACAGATATTATGAGGAACAGATCAGATCAAATATGAGGCAAAATTCTGCAATTCTTTTTACAAATGGTGGTGGGTAGGGAATTCAAGTCCTTAACACCTGCATACAAGGTACAGGGTTCAAGCCTGAGGTATTCCCTAGCACACCACCATGAGTTTGTTCTAGCCACCAGTATATAGAAACTGGGGCATTATAGACTTCTGGGATCTCTGCTCTTACATGTTTCCCAGTCAGGAACTGCTGCTGAAACAGTCTGCGCATGCTCCAGTCTGTCTCAGCAGTAGTCCGGGCTAGTGCGCATGCGCGAAAGTCCGCGAATTTTTAATTTTTTTTTATCTTTTATTTTCTTTAATTTCTTTATTTTTTTACAGCTGGGGGGGCTACAGTCCGGCAGTCCAATAGCATGGGCCGCTGCTGTCATTCAGTTAAGCAGACATTACTGAGATTGTGGCTGCTTAAATTATTTTCTTCTAGTGTGCTTGTGTGTGTTAGTGTGTATGCACATATGTCAGAGAGTAGAAAGGAAAGGAACTTTAGCAAAGAGCTAGTAATCTGCTACACTTTCTGAAAGGGTATTTAAGCTAGTTAAAGAGCTATTATAAACAAAAAAAAGTCAAAGCTTTTTGCCTGCAGTTACTTGGTAAGCTTTGTTCTCATTTGCTAATGTTTTCTTGTTGTCCCTTCATCTATTTTCAGATATGTATACACTTCCTCCTACTCAAGTTACTTTATATTCCTTTCCCAGGTTGATATTTTCTTGGTGCTGCAGCTTTCCTTGTATAAATGTTGCTTTTGCACATTTATCAAGACCAAATGTCATTCTTATATCATCTGAGAAAGTTTTAACCATTTGTAGTTGTGCTTTCCATTTCTTAACTGAAGAACTGCTAAAACCTTTATCTGGCAGTTGGAAAAGAGGGTAAGGTTGTCAACTATCATTCCTGTGGTACAGAGTTTGATTCCCTCAGCTACTGTTTGCCTATTATGTGACCTTGAGCACATCACCCCTGCGTCGCCTGGGGGCCTACCTGGTTAACAAATAGGATTATTATATTTAGTTATCAGTTAGGATCAGGATTTTCCACATGTTTCCACACTGGAGCTAAACAGTGAGTCCGAACAGAAAAAAGACCTGGAGTGTTTATGTTACATGGACTGGACAATCAGAAGCAGAATTAAACTAAACAAAATGTAATGTATCTTCATGAGGATAAACTCCAGAAAGGTGGAGGTAATGGCGCTGCTCTAACAGGCACTGGTTATGTCACATCACAAATATTGTGTGTATTTATAATTGTCATATCAGGAGAAGGGCATTAAGCTGCTGGGAGAATTCCAGAAAAAACACCAGAATGTGGAGAATGGAGGAAAACAGTATGCCAACAGATTGCAGGCAATGGAACTCTTATGGAGGGATCAAGAGGGATTGTGACAACATGGCATTGGTACTGAAATGTCCCTCAGCTGTAAAAGGGTAACTCAGAATAAAATGGGCAGAGGGTAGGAGGAACACGGGTACAGACTTGAGGGGACAACATGTTCCATGGATGTGTAAAAGTTCTCCATACAGATGTTGTGGATTAAAGAAATGATCTTCCAGAACACATGGTGGAAAATTAAACCATGTAGACACTCAAGAGAACATGGGATTGGTAGAGTAAGTGGAAAGACGTAAGTGGAATGGAGAAGAGAAGGAATGTTGAATGCACTTAAAATGCAGTGCGGATGGACTTATCTACTTATGCCCTCAGACAAAGAGAAACATAATATAAATATGTACTTAAAAATATGCATAAACATTTAGTGCAAACAAACAGCATATTATCATATTCCACCACTAACCTGCTACAGCACAGCGACTTCAAAGATATTCCAAGAAGTAGGCATTTGATGTGCTCTTTGCAGCCCAGATCACTAAAAGCCTATAATCTGTAGTTCACTATGTGCAAATGTTTGATGAGATGTAAGAGAACAGCTTTACAGAGTAATACGTAAGGAAGTAATTCTAGGTCAGAATGCTCTGAATTGAATAAAAACGATAAGAAAACAAAACAATAAAAATTTTACAAAGAGATCATGCTTAAAATATATAAAATTAATATTGACTAAGTAAGGACAAATTACCATCAATCCACACCATTAAAGGCCATTTTAAAAGGCGTGTTTTCAGAACCAGTCTAAAACCAGATAGGGTAGAACACTCTCAGGATCATAGGTGCTGTGAGTTCCACAGGTAAGGGACCTGACAATAAAAGGCTCGAAAGTCCAATAATTTGACTAACTCCTGTAACTGCCAGCACCCACTTGGAAGCTAACACAATACCAGCTCAGGGCAATACGGTACAATGAGCTCTTTAAGAAAGCATACTTCAAGGTTGGAGGGGACAGATCAGCAAAGCTGCTGTATGCAGACAATGTGGCAGTACAGGCAGACTCTGAACTAGAACTTCAGCAAAGGATAGGAGAATGGAATGCAAATCTGAAGGCACATGGGATGAAACTAAGCCCAGATAAGACGGTGGTAATGGCAGCAAACTGGGGAAATCAGAAGAAGCTGATAATAGAGACAGAAGGGAAAATAGTAGAACAAATAAACAGCTTCAAGTATCTGGAAGGCATGGTTGAGGAGAAGGGTAGTCTAAATGAAGAGGTCAAAGCTAGAATCAGAGGGGCTGCAGCCAACTGTCACAGAGTGTCAGGTTTAGTCTATGACAGAAGAATGCCAAAGAAGCTGAAAAATAAGGTGTACAAAACAGTGGTGTGACCAGTATTACTGTATGGAATCGAAACCTGGGCAGTAAAGGCAGAACAGTTGAAGAAGCTAGAGGTGATGGAAATGAAGTACCTGAAAAAGATGGTGGGATGCACAATGTGGGACAGACAAAGAAATAAGGACATAAGAGCAGAAGCCAAAGTAGCTCCAATTGCAGAAAAGATCAAAGAGGACAGATTACGGTGGTTTGGGCACATGTGTAGAAAAGCAGAAGACAATCTGGTGAGGAAGATTTGGGACAGACAGGAACACGGTAAGAGGAAGCAAGGACATCCAGCAAAGAGGTGGATGGATTGTGTGAAAAAAGATCTGCGACTGTCAGGCATGAGTGTTGAAGAAGGCAGGAGTGTGGTATTGACTCAAGAGAGCTGGTGACAATTAACACAATACCCCGACCCCATGTAGAAAACATGGGAAAAAGGGGGCTGATGATGATGATGATGGTTCCAGGTTGTGAATGGACATAAACACAAATACTAGAACCCTGACAATGATCTTATAATGAATTAGTAGCCAATAAAGGCAGAACAGGCATTACATATTGGTAATGTGAGGTACCAGTAAGTAGCTTGGCAGCTGAGATATGTACTATCCATAATCAATCAAGTTCAGTATTAGGAAGCCCCAAGTACAAGGCATTGCAATACTCCAATCTGGATGAGACCAAGGCATGAACAATAATTGAGGGATCTGCTTGAGGAATTTGGTGCTTAATCCTGGATATGTTTCCAAGATGAAAACAAAATAACTTCACAACTGTCAACACCTGGTCCCAAAGTGTTAGCTGACAGTCAAGGATTATGGCAAAATTATTCACCTTGCTAACAAAGTCAAGCTTGTTACCATCATACATAATAAAGTTTGCACATCTGTGACATGCATTAAACACTAGTGATACCTCCAGGTGTTCTCTAGGATCCTCCTAGTGACATTCCTAAGCATCTAATAGTACCGCTTTATATTTACATTAATAATACATGCTAATGATGTAAGCCATCTTAAAGCTTGCATGAAGAGTAGTACAACAGCATGAATACATGACCATTGTCCAGTATAGATGAAGGGAACTTAACTGTTGTTCATTCATAGTTTTTCATATTCATAAAATGTTCATATTTCTGTAAATAATTCAACAGCCAAGAGAAAAAAAACAGAACTAGTTAGTCTCATAAGAAAGTTCTCATCAGTATGAACAAAAATGATGTTGATAGTATATGTGTAGCCTGAGATACTTCTTTTGTAACACACATGGTTCTAGAATATGTAAATTTATTTGTAGTTTGATTTCATAACTTTCATAACTTGGTTTTATCAAAAGTCTTACTGGAAGTTACAATGCAACTTCTTGGAGCTCAGGCAATTACTAATCATATGCATTGTATTTTCCATCCCTACTTTGCTTTGTGTGTGTGTGTGTGTGTGTGTGTGTGTGTGTGTGTGTGTGTGTGTGTGTGTGTGTGTGTATGCGTGTGTAATTACATATATATATATATATATATATATATATATATATAGAGAGAGAGAGAGAGACATTACTACAGCCAAGTGTGTTGTTTATAACAAGCTGACACAGTACAGTGGACTGTAGTAATCTCCTCTGCACTAAATATGCTCTTACACCACAGGCACATGGCCCACTATGCTATGCATCCTTGGATTGTTGCATTTTTTTCTTCCTAGTACAAACTGTATCACAGAAAGGGTGCATGGTTGGCCACCATGCTCACAATTCGCATCCTGTGCCCTTCCCTTCAAATGAAGACCACAGTGTATTTTTAGGGATGCACAGTCTGCTATGGTCCGTACCCCAGCTTTTAGTAGCAACACAGCTATGGAACACTATCTCTTCACTGAGATGTTCAGCGAAACATTGATATAAGCATTATACTGACCGACAGCCCCATCTGCCGTTTCTTAAATTCTGATGCACATTAACTGTATACAGAAAGAAGCCTGATTTTAATGATAAACCGTTCACCTGTTAGTCCCATTATTAAGATGTACTCAGTCCAGTATCTGGTATGAGCTGTGGAGGGCATCTATGAATCCAGATGTTGGTGTATGCAATCTGATCAAAGAAACTTCTGCTGTTCTTTAGAAAGCAAAGTTTAGGTAGCCATGTGCAAACTTCTGCAGAATGCTTTGTCTGTAAATAATAGGTGCATCAATATTTTTGTGTGGCAAACTGCTGCCAATAAAATTATGTGTTTATGCATTTGATATTCTTGCTCTGTGCAGCAGAGATCTGTAATGTACAGCTACACATTGCCAGAGAAAAGTATATCTGTATGCATTTAAGCTTGCTATTCGTATACTGTGTGGCACAGATGTGTAATTTACAGTTATAGATACATAGGGGGGCTTTTGCCTTTTACATGTTCTGAATTCCATCTCATAGTGTTCAGCACTCCATAATCTCCACAAAGCCAAAAAACATCCATCAGTCAAGAGCAATTATCCACGCCTTGGATTAATTAATTAATTACCTAGTACACTCATTCGTTTATTCTCTATACATACTTTATTCTAATAAGGATCACAGGGGAGCCACAGCCTATCTTATCATTCAATGAGTGTAAGAAAGATTACTAACTCCTGATGAGGTATTTGTTCATCTCATATTGCACATGCACTTTACTCACGCATCCACTTGCAAAAGTGCAAATAATTTCGAATCACCATTTTAACATGTTGGAAGAAAATGGTGCACCTGTCATAAACCCAAGTGAACACAGGAAGGACTTGCATACATTATGTTTATAGGTTCATAGATTAGTACTAGGCTAACTGGCCTTGTAGACCATTTTAAGCCTAGCCAATGACCTTATGTGAGAATCAAACCCTGCATCTTTTGTTTGTAAGGGAAATACCTTAACCATTATGCCAACCTCCCACCCAGTCTCTATAGAATCCCATGTAGAAGGTACTCTAGCTGAGAACTGAGATGGACAACCAAAAGCTATAAGATATGCTAATTGCTACAGCATAGTTTCACCCTGAATGGATGCATAAATAAGTACATTTACTGAATTAAAGTTTTAACCTGAAATTAGTCAATTGCCAACTTATAATTAAAAGATGACATGCTCTAAAGTGAGCCATAAAAGCAGCCATATTCATTGCACTGTGAGCTTTTTCTACACAAGGCACTGGTTTGTTTTACATTCATAACACAAAATACTATTGGAAAAACAATTGAATATGCATTGTTTTGAAATAGGAAAAAGATTCTCTTTTGGTGTTAAGCAAAAAAGACATTTATTTTTCTCAAGCATTATGATTCGCATTTACAGACATTTTGCACCTAATGAAGTGCTAATTAGCATGAACCAATGCTTGTTATTTCACCATAGTTAAACAGAGTGTAGCTAATGTGCATACGCCCTCAAACTGCTTTTGTACAACATTAGCTCACATGAAATGTTTGTGAATACCAGACATTGAACAAAACAGATAAATAACAGGGCACTACACAGATATCTAATATAGAGAATAAATGCCCACTTTTATTTCTGAGGCTTTTCTATTACTCTTTTTACTTCTGTTAAAATTGCAGGGCTATTTTTCAGATTCACTTTATCTTTAATGGTTTAAATCTCTTAAAATGTATAGTTTATCTCTGAAATTCACTATGCTGGCATTATCTTCCTGGAGTATAATGTTATACAAGATGGGCATTTAATTGCATTTTACTGGTTTCCGTGAATTTAAAAGACGGCATCTCAGTGATTCAAAAATGAAAAATGTTGTATGTCGGAAAGGTAATTTGCTGCATGAGATTTTATATGCATTCATTTTAGAAAAGCATTTCTACATTTCAGTTAAGAAATAATCATTTTCTTTCAAGTATATGGAAATGGAAAATCACTGTAAGATATGCATTTATTGAAACGTGAAAGGCCTTTGTTAAAGACATAATGCAAATAGTGGATACTTTTGTTTATTTTACTAAACTGTCAGCAAATTCATTTAAGGTGGACTTCAGTTTAACACAAGCATCTGAACTATTCAGCGAAAAAAAAGAGGAAGCTGAATACACTACGTTGAATTCATTACACATAACACAAGTGTGCCTGTATCAGACTGAAAGTAGTCTTGTGTAACTGTAATCAGGACTACATTAGGTCACAAATTTGGTTGCTTGTTCATTTATTTCCTGGCATATAATGTTAGTAGACTGGGATTTCTATTGCAAGTTTAGAACTCAATACTGCCAGGGGCATCCCCCCCCAAAGTAAATGCAACTGTGAAAAAAAATCAACCGCAAAACTTCCAGTTACACATTAAAAGTGCCTTTTGCAGGGGGAAGCCCTCCCCAGTACCTCCATGCAACATACAAACCAGTGGTTGCGGATAAAGCTGGAAGATATTTATGTACATATGCAGGTAACTAATCAAACTCTTGAACTCTCTATTCAATGAAATAACCTCCTTCGACATTTCTCCTTCCAAACAGTTCCCACCTATATCCTCAAGAAACACCTCAAAAATTAAAGCCTACTACAGCTGCCATTGATAATGTGCCAGATAAATATCTTAAAATAGCAGCTGAGGCTATTACATTTCCAACTGCAATTCTGATAATTGATCCATATCTGTAAATAAAATCCCCTTGCTATCGCAAAAAATCATTGATTATTCCAATGGGCAAGGATGGACTCAATAAAGATCTTTCAGACTATAGACAGGTTACCATTTCATCTCCATTATGAAAAATTTTAGAAAAATGTATTCATACGCAACTTGTCAACTTTGTAATAGATAACCATTTTTTTCTTCACCCCAACACAGCTTCCATCCTCACAGCACAAGTATAGCTTTGCTAAATTTTGTTAATACTGTCAACATCCATAAAATTGCTAGAAACCTAGTCTGTATCATCTTCCTAGAATTATCAAAAGTTGTTAATATGGTCTCCTACCAGAAACTCTTGTATAAACTCTCATCCTTAGAGCTCACCAGCCCTTCATTGTAATGGCGACATAGCTATCTCTCAGAGCACAAGTAGTGAAATGTAAAAAAAGATTTATCCACCTTCTTGTCCAAAAGTATTGGAATCCTTACTGCGGGCTGTTGGTAAAGGAGAAAAAAATTCATCCTATTCAATCAGGGTGTTTAAAGATGTTAGTTCTCTGTGCTATAAAATAATCTTCCAACCCACTTTCACTACCCGGCAATTACTTTTATTAAATGGAGGGGGTGCACCCATGCCTTTCAGAATGCACTTCCCTGTCATTGACCTGTGGAGCCTTTCTTTGAATCCAACATCAAACTTAGCAAGAAAGCTTAAAACCTATAATAATAGTGAAAAGAAGCTGGTTACTTTTAATATTCTACCTCACCCGACCAAGTTCCTCTCAAACCAGGGATGTTCACAGTGCTGCCAGAGACCAAAGAGAGTCCAACTGTATGGCAATAATACACTACCCAAAAAGGACATAAGTCTAGACAAGATTCCTAGGAAGGAGAGGAAGAGACAGTTGTTAGCAGTCTTGATTAACAATCACTATGACATGCTGGAGGTTAACAACAAAGAAGATGGTTATTCTGCACCTGAAGATGATGACATTAGCTCACACCTTAAAACTGGGTCAGTCAATAATACAGCAGTCTGAAAGCATCATCAGTTAGTCTTTCATGGGAAATCTGGTAAAAGTATTGTGAGGAACATTAAAAATAACTAAAGGTCTGAAGATGAAAAGAGCAGAGATGTGATGGGGAATATAGCAATTGTTTTGTGCATGTAACTTTTCCTGTGACCATCCCGAAAACCTGGTGCTTAAAGTTACTCAGCTTTAAGCAGGTGGTAGTGTTTAAGTAATTTACCCACTAGGGCCTGTCTACTCCAGTCTGCTGATGCCAAAGCAGCAGAGGCCATGAAAATAATGAGAGCCCTTTGCTCGAGCAGATTGTATTCTAGTTGTACATCATGGACTGGATTCATTAACACCTACACTAGGTGTACATCATTCTGACTGAATAGACAGCACAAGCATAACTCCACACTCATTTTAGTTTTCCTGCTGATTTTCTTGCAACTTTAAATATCAAGGGGGATTCATAAAGGTCACCACAATGTGCAGACTAAGTCTGCACTTAGTCTAATCTTTCTGAGTGAATGGACAGCACAAAAACATGGTAGGGCTGTTCTTGAACACAGCTAGATTAGACTCTAAAGGTGAGCACCATGTTGGGAGGGTGTGTAGGCATGAAATACAGAGAATAACATTAAACGATGTGTGGTATGCTTCACAAGCAGATGGTTCAAAGGTTTTAATTATAACATCTAATATTGGGCAGAGCAGAAGGATTATTTATTTGTTTGTTTTTATTTTCAAGGGTAGAGCACTGATTTCCATGGACCATTTTCAGACTCAGCCTGGGAGCTGTGTTTGCTTAAGTGATTTGCTCAGAGTCACACAGTTAAGCAATGAAGACCAAGGGAATCAAACCTTGCACAACCGAACCACAAGAAACGGCTCAGTAACAGCTCCTTCATCCTGTAAGCCAAATACCAGACCAGAAATTGATTATTTCTTGCTATCACCAGATCTACTGGGTCTGACTTGAATGTGTTAATGATAAAATGTGTTCTAACAGATCCTTATAGAGTTAATGTTTCACTACAACTATGAGGTAACTTCTCCCTCCCCTGCCAAACTATGGAGACTAGACTACATAGTGTTAGCAGCCCCATCAAAAAAGATCTAGTATTGGAGGTTAGCAACTATGTAGAGATCGACTCCCTGCATTCTATGCCAGCACTAACCTGGTAGAAATCCTTTAAGCTGAACCAGTAGGACATATGCTCTACAGAGAAACTATCAAGATTATCATTTAACATACATCTGCTTTTAAAATAATATATGACTGAAACAGTATACAAACACCAAAGTAGTTTTGGGTAAGGCCACGTTAGACAAAGCTCCTCCGTAGCTTAGAAGGCTAGACTTGGAGCAATGATTTGTGTCTGATAAGCTGAACAAGACTGTCAGCTTTTAGATTAAAGAGAAGACATGTTCAAATGAGGATTGTGTATGTAAGGGCAAGGCACATGATAGCATCACACCTCAAGGCAATCGACTATACCTTTCAGTAATTCTATTCATCCTTGTGCTCTTCCATTCCTCTTTAAGAATCTGGACCCTCCCTTTGTGCCCAGGACATTCACATTTCAAAATGATTATTGGTTTAAGATCAGGACTGGTCAGCATGCAATACTTCGATACAGTAGGTAAGACTTGTTCTGATGACTACCAAGAAAGGCTGAAGTTATCTTGGTGGAAACAAACTTCAGTGGTAAAAAAAAATGTTTTATCTGTAGCTATATTTTATCTTCAAACATCTCCCCACATCTCACAATTGTCCCCAGATTTCAAGGATACACACAAAAAAAAATCAGCATACAATTTATATGGGAAAAGAAAAGGGTGGGTTAATCCCAAATTATGTTTTTTTTTTCTGTTAGAGAGGAAAGAGCTGAACTGCCAGATCTGGGAAGATGGCAGATGCCTTTATCGTACAACATTATTTTTCTCATCTGTCATCTCTATATCCATCTGTGTGAGTGCTGAGGTTGAATGTGTAGAAAGCACTTCAGTCAGAGTTCACACGTCCTCTTTCTAAACACCTATAAAATTGTATTATCATGCAAACCATACTGCATCAGAGCTTGCCACCCAGCAGTCTGAACATCTGGCTCTAGATGATTGCACTGCTGAAGTGACACCCCGACCCCCATGTGCAAAAATGGGAAAAAGGGGTTGTGGATGGATGGAAGTCATCATTATGGCCCAAGGCAACCTCACAAAGTCATTATGGCCCAAGGCAACCTCACAAAGTACCCACTCAGGATTGGTATTGGTGTAAGGAGATTCCTGCGTGGGGACATATTAAATTAAACATTGAAGTAGAGGAGGTATAGTGGCTGAACTTGGTGGGCAGGCACTTATAATGGCTATCCTAATTTGCCCAGATCATAGAGGACCAGAAAATGTTAATAGATATCAACACACTGTGGAGGATTTAGGCCTTCAGACAGATGGGGATACCTCCAATCTGTCATGCCTGTCTTCATTCATTGCTTTTTGACTGCACACCAAATACAGAAATTGGATAGTCTAGTAATGAAGGATGGCCTTCCCCAAGGAGCTTGATGGAAAGGCTCAACAGAACCATACACTGGTACTTCTACTTGTCTTTGAACAATATATCTTCTGCCCTAGCTATGATCCAGAGTCACATAAATGTCTTAGTGTAGATCCCCTCACCTCAAATCACCAACTAGCTATTCTGTTTGAGTTGAAAGTGTACCCTTTCATTACTTACTCATCATGTAAGACCTTTACAAATTATACTAGACCTCCATGATGACAGCTGAGAAGGGCTGAACATCAGAAGCACTCTGTCAGCATTATAATGTACAGCATGATTATGAATTCCACAAATAGTGGACATGCTCCCATGTTTCAAAAATCTGTGTAGAAGCCACTTATGTTGCACCTTGAGTCGTGTATACTCCACCTTTTCATGCAACTTTATGTATCTTGTAGCAGTTAGCAAAACAGTATAATCTGAGTCCAAACCAAAAGTTGTGGATTGTCCAGCTGTTGACAATCACTAGGCTGTGTATCACTTCTGGGTGGGAAGATCCTACTTAGCTCAGCCCTCATAGATATTGGTCCTTCTTAAAGAAATATGCTATCCTTCTCATGGTAGACTTTAAGCATAAATTTATAAGTACCAGAAATGATTTAAGATACCTAAAGGAGGCCAAACTGTCGTCCATCTGGTTCTCCATTTTATGTGTGCTCTCCATAGCATCATGGGTAAGTGATGAAGCATAACTAGAAGCTGATGGCATTTCATATCTATGTTGATTTTGTTTGATTAAGTTGTGCTTAGTTTGGAACATAGTTTAGTACTGAGTTCCATTTCATATAGCTTAGGATACTTGAGATGCTGAGATGAAGTGAGTTATAAATATTGACCCTCTAGAGAGGATGCATAATAAATGAAGACAGCTGTGTCTTCAACATATCACTTACAGTCTTACTCCTAACTTTATTAAGAGCAAATGGGTTGTGGAATGAGCTTCTTAAAAATGATGTTTTACATTTGTTATATGTGTTTTCATACTTACTAGGCTATTGGTTGTTGGTTGTTTGTTTCTTTAATGACAAAAAGGCTAGCTACATTCACAGACCACATGTAATACCAAGAGATGTCATCAATATGCCAGCCCATAAAAGAACATGTCCATACCACTGTACATCTTGGCCAAAGGAATGTTCCAACAGTCATTTGGACTGCAGGCACAGTAGGAATATTACATGCCACAGCATCCAGGTTATTTAATATCTTCCTGAATGCCATGGTGGAAAATGTCACTTAGTGTATCACCATCAGTAAAAAACATCAGAAGCGATATTCCATAATGGAGGTGTTTCAAATGATCTTTGGAATATCTGCAGTGCATCGGGTTACAGCACATTTCCCAAGTTCTTGGATCTTTCTGTTTTTACCCATTGGACTAGGGTCCCTACCCACTCTAGTGGGAGGGCAAAGGTTAGTATCTGAAGAATGTTTGGGAGGAAAAGAAGGGATCAGAGGTCTTGGCAAGCAACTTCATCAACACTGCTCATTTTAATGCTGCTCATTTTTGTTATGCCTCGATTATTCATGCTCTTGTGGAGGGCATTTAATGGCATACACTGTGTGTGTGTATGCACACTCTTGTGTACGTCCCTGTATGAACAAGCACCAGTCTCCTAAGAAGCCTCAGCAAACAGTTTTGTACTGTTCCTTGCTTATTCTAGAGAACAGTACTGCAGTGAGCAAAACCATCACCCCTTCTCCCTGACGGAAGTGAGCTGATTGTAAACAACTCAGGTCTACAATGCCAGCTGCCCCTCAGGTTTCCCAGGTTGCTAGAATTCCATATGAAAAATGGAGTAGGCAGATGCCTTGTCACTATGCCAATAAACTAAGAAGTAGTTGGATTTCTTTTCTTTTTCTTTTTGCTACATTGTGAATGCAGTATGACTATTCTATTACATTACTCTTTGCAGTTTGTAATCATTCACTTCTCTCTCCCCAACTTTTGTGACATTTCCCATTGCTTTAGCTTGGAAACTTACTTTTTTATTTATTTTTTATTCCCTTCTCTGCAGTTAGCCATAAGTTTCCAC
The DNA here is from genome assembly GCF_019279795.1 of Protopterus annectens. Taxonomy (NCBI): domain Eukaryota; kingdom Metazoa; phylum Chordata; order Ceratodontiformes; family Protopteridae; genus Protopterus; species Protopterus annectens. The sequence continues at coordinate 881,916,496 of NC_056746.1, read as the reverse complement.
CAACTCCTCTCCTCATTCACTAGGTCTAACAGACCTGCCTTAGCCTTCCCTGCACCCAACCTGATCCACATCTGGGGCTAGAGAGGAGATCAAGGACTCTAGTTTGGCATCATACTGCTACCAATGAGTATGCTGTAACCCCCTCCCACCACATAGCAGCCTTGCAAGCTCTGTAACTGTTGCTGACTGATGGTGCAAAAGCAACCTCTCCAACCATGTGGCATACTGCTTGAAGTACAGAGCTTGCCTGGCTCTTAATGCTGCTATTACAGCCTACCTACCTCACTCCCTCTAGGATGGACAAAACAGCATCAGCAGCTCACTTATATCATCTCTCCTCCTGCATGGTCCCCCAGCACCAGTGCCACTAGTCGATCTAGTCAGTCATCTGAGGAGTAGTAATGGCTTTATCCATACGCACCAATGGGCTTGAGTGGAATATCACTTTTCTTAACACTTTTCTTTTCCAGGGTTTACAAATATTTCTCAACAAGTTATAATATTAGAGCTTTTACATGTCTTACTGTATTAGCTATACTAACTCTAAGAGAATTTTCAAAGACTGAAGTTTATGACCTACTCCAAAACAGAAAAAAGTACTGACTGCCTGCCTAACACAAACATATTTATTAATAGTTTAGGAAGAGATACAACCATACGTAATTCTGTTGGATGATTTTCAGAACCCATTTTATGCCGACAGAGTTTATAGTCATTTAGAAGAAAACTCGATCATGATTAGAATAAAAGGGTAACAAAAGAAAGTCATATGGAACAAAAGATCATTTGTTGTTAAATAAAGTCATAATGGAGAACTATAAAAGGAGGAAGAATCTAAGTATGGCATGGATAAACAACAAAAAAGCATTTGACGGTACCCCACATTCATGGATAAAAGAGTGCTTACAAATGTATAAGATACACCCGATACTGACTGAATGCATTAAAGCGACCATGAGCAGTGGCAAACCACTTTGCAGTTAAGCCATGATAAAGGACATCATATTATTCTAGGGATAACAATTCAAAGGGGGATATTCCAGGCCAACTCACTGTCACCAATGCTCTTTTGTCTTGCCATTAACCCATTAAGCTGTCTACTTAACAGATTAGGTCATGACTACTATTTGGCTCCCAAAAAACAACAAAGTGTAAAGACTTCTCATCTTTATGTAGATGATTTAAATTGTATGGTTCATCAGAGGAAGAACTGAAAGCACAACTGCATGTGGTCAAAACTTTTTTAGCTGATATAAGAATGTCATTTGGTCATGATAATTGCGCAAAAGCAACCCTTAAAGCAGGAAAGCTGCAGCACCAAGAAAACATTAGTTTGGAACAGGAATGTGATAGTTGAATCAGTTGGACAGAAAAACAAGAAAGATGCTTCATGCTCATCAAATGATTTATAAAAAAAATCAGTGTATAGGAACACTGTCAGGCAGATTCAATAAACCCTACATGGTCTGCTCATGTGCATGTCACCCCACTGTTTTGTATTCAGTAAGTGGCTCTACACGGTGTAGAGCTGCACAACAATGGTAAACACCATGGCATGCTAATTACAACATAAGCAGCTGAACTGTATGGTAATCAACCAATCCAAAATGGAGGAGCTATTCAACAAGCTACAAAGCTAATCAGAAAAACAAACACAAACTCGGAAAAAAAACACACCCTTACACTGTAGAGACTCCAACTACGGCTAAAAATTACCACAAAGTGATGTAATAACAAGAAATAACACAGTTGTAATTCTATTTTAATACTTGATAAGCGCTTTCATTTTATTAAACTTTAAAACTTCATCAAATCCGAGATATAAAGCTACTCAGTGCTGGTTTTCCCTGCGAATTGCAAAATCTATTGGAATACAGCTACGGAAAATGATCTACACAGAAAGAATGTTAGGGGCTGATGTTGCTTTAATTCATGTGTATGTACAACAGGCTGAAGTCTATGCTACTACTGCTGCTGCTCCTGTTACTAATAGACCAAGGCCAAGAAGGAAAAGAGTTTTCAGACCCTGGTGAACTTATCACAATCTGCATGAGGTGGACACTTTAGAATGCTACAGGGTAGACAGAGACACACTATATGAACTCTGCAACCTCTGTCATACTAATCTTAGAACCAGGGCAAACCAAGGGGAAGCAATACCAGTGAAGACAAAGGTATGTGTTGCACTTAGAATTTTAGCTACAGGAACCTTTTGGAGACCAACAGGGGACATGCTTGTCACAGGCATCAGCATCCAGGATCCTCCATCAATTCCTGAATGCTATGTTCAAACATGCCAGTGACTACATATATTTTCCCCATATTCCTGAGGACAGGCCCACAAATATGCAAGAACTGTAACATATAGCACACTACCCTGAAGTACCGGGTGCCAAAGATTGTACACATATAATAATCAAGACACCACCAGGGGAACAGGGAAGGGTCTACATAAATAGAAAGGGCTTCCACTCCATTAACTGCCAAGTCATGTGTAAGACTAAGGGAATCATCTTGAATATGTGCGCTGGCAAGCCAGGTAGTTACCATGACTCACATATCTTGCACACTTCCCAGTTGTATCAGATGTTCAATAGGGGTGATATCCCACAGAGTCATTTGCTGGGGGATCCAGGTTATGCAATGGAACCATGGTTGATGACGCCCATCAGAAATGCACACACACCTGCTGAAGAATGCCATAATGAGGCACACGTTCAAACCAAAAATATCATAGAGTGTGTGTTTGGGCTGCTGAAGTCACAGTTCTGCTGCCTAGATACATCTACGGAAGTCCTGCAGTACAATCCACATACATACACTGAAATATTCACCATCTGTGTCATGCTTCACAACATCATCCTGAGAAAACAGCTTTAGCCGGAACTGCAAGGGGAAGGGACACATATCCCACTATCAATGGCAGGGTCACCACAGCCACACACACGTTTAGTCAGAGGCACAACCAGGAGCTGCTGTGGGTGTAGGCAGACATAGTTGTGCTCAATATGCCCTTGCATTGGCTAAGAGGCAAAGCATAGCACACTCACTTACCACCTAAGAGAAAAAAATCTTCATCCTAAACACATACATATAGTAACACTGATGCCAGGTAACGCTCACAACCTTTACCTACCCATGTAATGGCTGTGTAGTCCTAGCATCAGACAGACTCAGCCCTGAACTAAAACTAGAAACTGCTGAATTTACAAGGTAAGTATTGAACTTGGAGTGTTGAAACAGAACTGTGTAATAATACAAATGAATGAAATATCCTTGCATGTTGAACCTTTGGTAATATAAGTAAAAGGTGGGTGATTTGTACAGCAATTACTTCAACATATGAAAGCAGAGACTTATGTGAATACAAGTGTCCTCTATCAAGTAATAGGCCTCAGGCATCAATGTTTCACAGATCTATACCTCTCAAAAGTACAGATGGGTACTGAATGTCCTCAGCTTGGCCTCATATTTTTGTACTGGAAAATCATTAAAGAGAGAAGTTAGAAAGTAATGAGACACATTTCAGTTTCAGACTTCACAACCCTCAGAAGATTCTTACAAATACTGATGCAAAAAACTATTTTGATTCTATCAACTGTCTAACTTTCTAAATCCAAGATATGTCAAAAGTACAATTAGCAAAACAACATCACAAACACAGATATACTAAGCACCAAGTGCTATGCACCCTGAGCATCAGACACAAAGCTTATGTATCCCTGAATCCAAAAAATAGAAAACAAGGAGGATATGGCACAGTTATCATCACTTGCACAGGGTGTTGTGTGTGTATGTGTGTGTGTGTGTGTGTGGGGGGGGGCAGGATGCTTAGGCTAACGCAAAAGGTAAATGAGTGCATGTGAGTAAGAAAGAGAAACAGGCAGACATTTGGATAAAGTAACAAATGGCAGTGAGACAGCTTGAGCTTTAAGCTTCATGGATGAACCATGTAACTGTTCTGTATGTGTCTGTATGGGCCCTTCAGGTGAAATTGGTGTGTGATGGCTGCAAGACTACAGCCAGCCCTGTGATAGCTCTATGTCTTGGTATGTCTGACAGGGGTGAGCCATGCATGGTAGAAATGGCAATTCATCATTGTCGTACCTGACTATGAGAACTGGCTCTGCCAGGAGATGCAGTAGCACATCCATGCCCACAGTCAGATGCACTGCTGCTACTTGAACATGAATGATGTTTGCTGGATGAGCTCCCAAAACGAGGATTCCCAGGACTATGGCCCCACAGCCTGCCATGTCTGGGTGTGGACACCTGAACCACTGACAGAGCAGTGGAGGTAGTGCCACTATGAGAACATGATCGTGCATGGCCACGTCTGCTAACATCAGATGAGGTGGCTGACTTACTCCCATGTGCATTCAGTCCCTCTCCCAGCAGATGTTCCATCACAGACAACGCCCATTCCAACATGTCATTCATCCTATCCATTGAATCGGCAGCACAGTGGAGGCAGTCATGCATGTCAGCCTGTGCCAAACCTACAACTCTAAGCATTTCTCTGGAAGACCTATTGGAATGTGCCTGAACCTCCATGCCTGTCTGCTATGTTAAGTGGCAAGGGAAGACACACCTGGATAAGGTGGAGGATGGACAGTGGGCTTCCCCCAAGCACCCCAACAACCCTCCTGCGTGGAACCTCACCCACACTTTGGCTATTGCTAGAGTCAAGAGCCACTGAAGCCACAGTAACAACACTGCCATGATCAAGTGTCTCACCCTCCACCTGTCCAATATCTGAGGGCTCCCTGAAATGGGTTGGTATAGGCCTACTGGCTGTGTCTGATGGAATTACAGAGGATGGCAGAATGTCAGTCTCAGTGTCAGGTTCAACCTCTGCACCCCCAACTGTGCATCTCTTTGGCCACCATCATCATCAGAGTCTGCTGATACTCTGAAATCAGGTGGTAGGAGTCCCACATTTCCACTGTCAGGATCACCTGTGGTAACAAGCAACAAACACAGGAAAAAAATTAATACCTACATTACTATAGTCCGACATATGCTAACAAACTAACTGTGGTGTCACTGTTACAGACAGTACAGCAATACACATAACAGTCCTGACATCCACATCACAAACTAAATATTTCTTCTAACTGCTCATCAGTACTTGCATAAAAATGTCTGGCTTACCATGTGCAGATGAGTGCACGGTCCCTATGGTGGATGGTCCTGGAAGAAGTTAAGCAAAAGGTAAGGGCACCATTATCACAATGAACAGTAACATGGGGGTTTAAAACATTTTGCCCTTTATATGTCCATTAACAATACTTTTAACAAGAACTTGGATGACATGTCCACCCCAAGCCCAAGTGTAATCAACCAAAATGTGTTGTTAACTGCATCACTCTACAACTATTCCCCTCCCCAAAAGAAATTTAATGTTAAACAGAACTTAAGTACTGCTGTCAATAGTAGGTAAGCCTATATGGAATCTCCTCCTGGGACATACTTGTCCTCCCTGAAACAGCAGCATCAACATTAATGACAAGCTGTTGTGCACTTTCCAGTGAGCTGTCTGGATCTCTGATGGTGGACATGAACTCTTCAGTTGGTGTCAGTGCTGGCTCTATAGCCACCCCCTCACTAACCATCTGTACTTAGGCCACTGCAGCTGCTCTCTTCCAGGCCTATGAAATCACGTTGGTGGCCCTATGGCACACCTGATCATATGTCCTGCTGTGGCCACCTACTGTGTTAACATCAGCCACTAACTGCTGCCATATTTGCATTCTGCCAGACATATTCCCGCATCCCCTCTCAAGTAGAATGGTACCATGTCACCTAAATGCTTCCACAATGACTTCATTCTCAGGGTCACTGAAGGAGAGTTTGCAGGGATTGGGATGCCTTGATACTGTAGTCCCAGGTGACATAAAACACAAAAGAAGGATAATGCACATAAGTATCACATAAATAAAAGTCCTGCTTAGATATAACACATAAAAGGTAGTATTTCAGTACCACTCTCTGGAGAACCATAAAACAGTCAAGATATTCAAATATAAAAAAGGAAATGTCTGGTTGTAACATATTATAATCACATAGAAAGCAAGGTTAGATCCAAAACAAGGAGAGTGACAATACCAGATTTTGTTTGTGCCAACACAGGAATGCAACTTGGTTCCTCCACCCCCAAAACAACAGGAAAATGGCACATTTTGCTAACAAACCATTAGTGGACTGCTAAAACTGCTATGAAACATACTGTCCCTGAAACGTATACACATTTACCACAGAACATTCCATTTTATGCAATTGCCAGTCATGTCTACCTGCAGCCAGCACTCCCTTAGAGGTTTGTATGGGCAATCCTAGAATGCTAACACCCTTGTGTCATTAACAATACAGTACATATACAGTTCACAGAAATAATAACAATAGAAGAGTGTAAAGAGAAAAACAGTTGTAACATTAGCACTTGTAATGACAGTTAATAAGGATGTGCATCTGAGAAAGTAAAATGCCCTGAAAAACATGCCTACGCCATCGGTACACTTCTAAGAAATGCATACAGATAAAAGTAGCATTTGCTAATGAGTATAGTGACATTTCAGCATATCCAGTATATAGCTAAAAACTGCAAGTATACTTTATCAATGTCAATCATATTCTGTGCAGAAAGATCCCAAAGTAATATTTTCTTTGGTGTTAGCCACATAAACAAGTCTCCTCACCTTCAGATTCCCTAGCCACCCAGTTCCTTTTTTATAGTGTTGATTAAGATCTGTGAGCACAGTGAAGATGCAAATGACGTGTGAACTCATTAGAATTGCTGAATCCCAAATACTTGGTTCCCTGCTGCAGATGTAAAGATAGTGCAGGCAGTTCCTCAGTGTTTGTTGCTAATGGAGTGCAACTGTGAATGATTGCTGGTACGAGAAGGAAACACAACAGCAATTCAGACTCCTTTACCTCCAGTGGGTGTGTCAGGCAAATTAGCCCTACAAAGTGTAGAAGTAATTGTATTAAGGTTTTAAATGTAAGTAAGCAGCACACATTTCATAGTTTCTGGTCAATAACATCCAACCTCTCCTTCATTTCTTGACTACTGTGTATTATTGCCATTTAATATCCTCACACATTTTAAGGACAATGACAGAGAATGCCTTACAGACTGCATGTCCCAGATTACTGGTCAGATAAGACAAGAATGAGCAACAAACACAGAGATAAGACAGAGCTGTAATTATGCAAGCAATAGTCATAAATGATTGTGTGATCACTCATTGCACTACATCTGAAATTAATACATGAACGAACTGCCATATGTTTTGTTATGCTGTGGATGATGTTGCAGTTGATTGTATGCACAATGATTTTCATTCTCTACTGCAAAATTGTTTCTGTTGCAAAGAGGGATAAGACACCCTTACTATGTTTTGAAGGTTCATTGGAGTGACAGTTCAAATCCGGAGGAGTGTAAAAATATTCAATGTGTACCAACATAAAGTTTGTAGTGTTGTTTATTTAACAGATTTCTTTCTTCATTTCTCCTAATTTTCCTTTCTTTAATGCCAGAGATTGCATGGTGCACAGCTTAGTGCAAACAAGGGAAATGGAGAAACACAATGAATGTAATGTTCAACTGTGTTTATCTCATCTGCATGACTCTTAGCAGTGTGCAAACCTGGACTAGTGGCCCACACAGGAAGCAGACATCTGTAGACAGGGCGCAGACAGTGTAAAGGTGAAAAATTATACACTGTTGCAGTTTTCACTTTCCATCATGTAACACTGTTAAATGACATTGTGATGCGATTAGCAAACTTCCCCAACATCTGCAGCCATCAGACACCTGTAGGCAGGATGCAGAAAGTCAACAATTTCAAAACAGATGCATTCTATTAATTCTGTTGGGCAACACGCAAACACACTAAGTGGAGTTGCACAGCAATTAACACACAGAAGTGAAGAATGAATAGTGAATTAAGCGACTGTTATTTATCTATTCCTGTGGCAGCAGGTGAAAGTGTAGAGCTGTAATACAGATGGTCTTGGGTTCTAATACAAGAAGTGCATATTTTTACTGTTGTGACAGTCCAGTTTATAGTAAAGAACAGAAAACTATACAAGTGTTATTGTAATATTCCCATGGCAATGGTGTAAGTGTAGGGCTGCCATACACATGGTCCTGGGTTCAAATAAGGGAAATTCCAGATATTTTTACTTTTCTTCCATTTCACATTATATTAAATATCACTTATAACATTTTATGCATAATTATAAATAGTGGAGCTGATATGAATTATATATATGAGGGATAAGACACCCTTACTGTGTTTTGAAGGTTTAAATGTATGACTGAGAGTATATTGTCTCCTATGTTTCTGTAAATATAATTCTGGACTTGGATGGCCTTAACACTTAAATAACACACATTCACAAATGAATGTATATACAAGGACCTTGTCAAGTCACACACATACTGACTGGTTAAGACCTCAGCCTGTTATCTGTATTTATGAATGATTCATGACTATGTCTGAGAAGCACTTCTTCTGTGATAAAGATGGAAAATCACTGCTGTGAAAGAAAAAGTTTTGCCCCTTATGCATAGGTTTGAATCTCACACTGCAAAAATTAGTTTTAGCAGTGTATAAAGCCAAACAAACATGTCAGGTCATGACATTCATGCCCCCAGTACATGTCAACAAAGTTAAGTCACTTAACAATTACAACAGCAGATACCCCTCAAACTAATGTCACATATGAGATTAACCTTCCAGTTTCAAAAATTGCTTTCCTCCCTGCTTGGCACTGTTGCTCTCCACTTAACATCCCGCAAATGCAGTTGGGATTGTTGCATGGATTTGCGCACAACCAGTAAATGTTATAACAGGAACTGGTCAGAAATCATTATTTGCTATTGCTATTGCTTTGGGATTAGACATGTCTGGTGTCAGAAGAGAGGGTGCCCAATTTAGGGTCAGAGGTTATTGGACTCCTGGTAAAGCACCACAGCCAAAGGCTTCTGCAGGGGGACTATTCTGGTTCCCAGTATAAGTCTGAGGCTTGGAATAATCTGACCAATGCAGTATCCACTGTGACTGGCATACCACACACTGGAGAACAGTATAGGCACCACTTCAACAACCTAAAAAGGTGCAAGAGGGATATACTCAACCAGTGGTTGGATGAGTTTCAAACTAGTGACATCCCATGGTTGTGTAAGTATGCTTGTAAGCATACAATAAAGAGAATTTATTATACACAGGCAAAACTGGTATGCATAATGCTCTTCTGTTTATTTCTTTTATTTTCACAGCTGATCCTGAAATAGTGGTGAATAGGCAGGCTCATGCAGATCATCTGTAGATAATGAGTGGTAAGTGGTATGTATGCAGAATAAGAGAAGTATTATAGCTTTAAAAGCTAAATAAAATGTTTTTGTTTTCTATACAGTAGTAGCAAAGTAAGCATGGATATCCTAACTGTAAAAGCAAGTATGCATGCATAAGTCTGTAGCACAAACCGACTTTAGGAGTTAAGTGTAAGACTGTAGTTAGAGGCTGTGGGTTCAAATACCATGAGTAACAAGTATACAACACTGCAATTCTTTAATAACAGCACATAAATTAAAATCTATACAAGTAGTATAAATGCCTGCTGTTAACTGTAATCGGTATAGTTGGACAAAGCATATGTGCAATATATGCACATTGCAAGGATTACTTTCAGCAATCCATAATTATAGTTTGTAGTTGTTAGGAAGTATACTTAAATGCAATACTCCAGATAAAATAGTTGTATTATTGTGATAATGCATTGTATGTCACACATAATTTTACTAATTTTATGTATTTTTTTCTCTCACCCCAACACTTACCTTTTTTTTACTTTCTATTATGTGTTGTTAAAATGTCTATATGTCATCTGTAACAAATCCATAAATGCTTCACAGCACAGGGAATTAGGCCAACACCAAAGGCTCAGCCTGCCCCTGCTCCAAGGGCTTCGGCACAGATGCCCAGCGCATCTGGGACCCAACCTGGCAGTACTGCTTCTGCTGCCCCTTCACTACCTCCACCCTCAGCTAGCACTACCCTGGCAGCTGGTGCTGTGGTACCCTCCGGGAGTACTGGTGGAAGTGGGGATTTCATCACCCTCCAGGAGATGCCAGGGTTTATGCGTAGGCTCATGCACAGCATCACTGGTGTATGCCTGTGCCAGATGGAGAGGCAGCATGCCCTCATGGTCCACAGGAGGAGTAGACCTAAAGTACTCCAGCAGCCAGCGGAATATGGAGACAGTGATAGTCCTGCAGGTGGGGACTAGATTCTCACTGTCCCCATGTTTGACAGGGATGAGTGTGTGGTCCCTCTCTCACCCCAGTCATGGTGTCCCCCAACTTTTTTGTGTCCCTCACCATCCCTGTGTCTTGTCTTGTTTGTCCTGTTTGTTTGCATTTGCTTCCTTACATACCCTACTTACCTGACCCAGAAATACCAACATTCCTTACCTAGCATTCTTCTCTTACTGAAGTAAAACAAAAATGGGCACCTGTCCCACAAAAAAAAAAAAAATATATATATATATATATATATATATATATATATATATATATATCATATCCCATAGAGAGTCCTCCATTTTGCACACGTGTCTTCTTAACATATCTGATTTGGTCCACTTGGGTCTACAACATGAGTGCATTGTTGTCACCTCTCTTTATGGAGGCAACAGTCTAAATTTGGCTAATATTCTGTACATTTTTAATTTTACACTGTTGAAGAAATGGATAGCTAGTGTTCGTTCCTACCTCCCTCCTGCAAATTTCTATATTGCTTTCCTTTTGTTCTTCCTCCTGATTGCCCCCTGTTTACCACTTTCCTATCTGTTCCATTTTAACACCTATAATATCATCAAAAAACAGAATCACACAGAACACACATAAGTACAAAACAAATGGAGCCTTTCACATTTTGGCCTCTATGCACGAATATTGGCATCGTGCACCAATGCCAAGCGACAGTGAATGGCTCTCCTGTAATGCAGTTACCTCAACACAATGTCACTTAAACATGAGGTGCTATGGCAACAATAAAGCACGATAAATGTTCATTGTATTATCTCTACTTATTTAAAACTATAACATACACTTGGATTCAAACCCTATATCATCTGGGCTCAAAAAGAAATGTATCAATGCATTTATACCTGCTGCCACAGAGTTAGATAAGCAGCAGGTGTGTTTCGTACTCGGTACTGAAAACTCTTAGAATTTTAGCAACGAGGCTCGCATTTGGCAATGCTTAATTACGTGCAAACAGGGAAAGTGGTAGAAATGTGTATCTCACATGCGCAAACACTTTGCCAACATTACACAAATCCACTGCTCGGCAGCGAGTTATGCAAAGTGGAGAATATCATGTATTACTTCTGTTTACTGTCCACTTAATGTTCATGACATGAAACCATATGTGGAAACAGAAAAAATAAAGGCCCTATCTAACAAAACATTACATATTTAAAATGTAGCCATCTGTTACCTCCCCTCATGCACTGCAACCCTGGTCTCTCAATACTTGCTCACAAATATATCAATTACACTACATAAATCAATAACAAATGTTGTGTTACATACAATGCACATCTTTAATATGACAATACACATTCAGATTTTCCAATACTTGTAGTAATGTGGACACCTGTTTGCATACAGTTTGTAAAGCTGTCTCTTAAAAGTATACCTGCACATTGAAACACAATCCCCAAATACTACACATTTCACACTCATGAGTCTGGTAACATGCAGAACTTGAAAGATCTTGACAGCTGAACATGGCAAGCTATCCATTTCATGCTGGCCTTCCAACATCTTCCCTCCAACATTCAGTGCTGATGTCATCCATTATAAGTTGTCCTGCAGCCTTGTAAAAGTCAAGCTTGTGCCATACTTGTGTAAAGTACTGAGTTCTGTGGTCTGTGTACTTAGATAGGTAGGGATTCTGCTCTCACTGCAGTCAACTGGGGTATGTGCGTGTTTGTGAACTTGCTTGAGATTAGAGAGAGCATTTTACATCAGCATGTGGGACACTGCTATTACCATTTTCTCCCTACCACACACTGCTGATGTCATCACCTATATAGTGTTGTCTGACACTCTCCAGGTCAAACTTGAAATGTGGTGCTTGCCTTAAATACAGATTTCTGTAGTCGGTGTACTTAGGGGTTTTGTTCTCACTGCAGTCAACTGGTGTGTGTGTGTGTGTGTGTGTGTGTGTGTGTGTGTGTGTGTGTGTGTGTGTGTGTGCACTTGCTTGACACTAAAGAGAACATTTTACTTCAGCATGTGGGACACACCTATTACCATTTTCTCCCTACCACACACTGCTGATGTCATCACCTATATAGTGTTGTCTGACACTCTCCAAGTCAAACTTGAAATGTGGTGCTTGCCTTAAATACAGGTTTCTGTAGTCGGTGTACTTAGGGGTTTTGTTCTCACTGCAGTCAACTGGTGTGTGTGTGTGTGTGTGTGTGTGTGTGTGTGTGTGTGTGTGTGTGTGTGTGTGTGTGTGTGTGTGTGTGTGTGTGTGTGTTTGTGCACTTGCTTGACACTAATGAGAACATTTTACATTAGCATGTGGGATACTGCTATTACAGTTTTCCTCTCACCAGACCCTGTTGATGTTATTAGTTACAGCGGATTTGTGGATGTGCAATATTCCCATCAGGGCAGGGTCAAAGACTGGCCTGTAGGCCAGGCACAAGTCACCTCATCCTATACAATTCAGATTACAATGACAGGGCTTTCAGTCTATGCACATACATCATGGCATGGTTTCTAGGCCCTGCATTTTCTTCGTGAGAAACCCCTGTGGTCTCTCCAGCAGCTGCAGATGTCTGGTGAGGTACATGCAAAAGGGAGCATTATACTCTATTACTGTTCTGAAGAGGTTTGCGTACAGTGCTGTTATATCGTCCTCAGATCTGGATACAATGGCCTGACTAATGAGGTGCATGACATGACACTTGATGGTCAAAGTTCAGATTATTATCTATGTGTATTCCCATGTCTTGCACCACTGGGTTTCAGCATAGGGGGAGTGTTGTCAATGCTGTAATTAGTGGGGAATTCCACTTTGCAAAAGACCAAAATAATGACAAATTTTGCATTTATTTGTAGACAGTGTGGCTCTGGCACCAATCATTTGCCTGTTTTGGCTCTCCTGTAGTATGTCAACATCATTGGTGGACTCAATGATTATACCCAATATGCAAGAATCAGCAAACTTGGTAAGCTAGAGGCAGTATACTGTAGTCTGGGCTGTCGTGAAATAGATTCCAAACAGTAAAGGGCCCAGTACCATTGGTGTATGCCAGTGGTGACAGCTCTACTGGTAGAAGTTGATTCGCCAACTTTCACAGTATGTATTCTGTGGGTGAGCTAATTGGTTCACCATCTAGTGATATAAGGGACAATCCCCAGCTGGGAGAGTTTCTCAATTGTACCTGAGTGGGGGATTGTGTACAAACCCTAGAGCAGATTAAGACAGGCATTATGCACTGTCTTACCTTCATCCAGGCTTATCACACAGAATCAATGGGTTGTGAAATCATCACAGATCGCCTATACCATGACTCAAAACATACACCTACCTGACACAGTTGGAGACACACTTCAACATATCCTCCAGATGGAATATTTTCTCACAGAAGGATGTACATCAACATGCATCCAGCTAAGTGGAGGGTACAGCTCCTGATGCAAGCATGTATAGATACATCCTGACTCTCCTCATCTGTGAGGTGGACCAGCATGTCATCATGGACCTTTTCTAAATGGACACTAGTAATATCTCAGCTGTGTGCAACAATCACGAGTGAGCTGTTAATGCTACATCTACGTCTGTTTCATCTGTTAGATGTCCTCAGAGAGGTCATTGAGGGCATGCATGATGACAATATCATCCTGTGAAACTTGACCAGGCAAAGGCATTGGACAGAAATCTACACTGAGGTATCCACTCAGCACTGTCAGATGTGGCCATAAACACCTACATCACCAAGTGGGTAGACCACTGGGTCACATATTTGGCATCTAAATATGTTGAAATGTGTGAAATGACCTATATCTCTGGTCCAGTGATCAGGTCTGTACATAAGGATGGTCTACTAGGCTCTTTTCTGTCCTTTATTTAAGTCACAGATGTCAAGAATGACATACACTTCCTGTGTCTGAACAGTTGTCTGAAGGACTACAGCTTGTGGGCAATCACTGACTCCAGCTGTAATATTTGTATAATACAGACAGTATCAGCATACACTAAAGATTGCTGCTACAGCCATAATGACACATGAGATAGAACAAAATATGGGGGGGTCTGTTATGTTATGAAAACAAACACACAACCCAAGGATAATGTAGACATCGCACCTTATAAGTAGAAAGAATAGTTGTGGAAAATCTTACCATAATGATAGACCTCCTTCTCTTCTCTGTTGCAGTATTCTTAACATGAGGGGGTTCTCCACCGTAGGTGATCTGACATCAGTCAGTATACAAAAGTCTTTCACTACTCTAGGGTGTGTGGTACATTGCATGTAGGCTGCTCTTGTATGTTGGCCATAAAAGTGATGTACTCATGCACCGACCTCAGAACTGAATGCCCCAGGAGGAAAGCCAGCCTAAAGAAAGTAGGGTATGATATTCCAAGGTAAAGAACAAAACAAACAGGATAGGAGGGAGAGATTGGAATACTGCAACAGAAAAGAGAAGGACATCTATCGTTATGGTAAGATTTTACACAACCATTCTATGTCTTTCTATTCATCTGTTGCAGTATTATTAACATGGGGGATAGTAGAAGAAGCAGTTGAGCTCTCCAGAAAGCCGTGGGGTATGGCTCTGGCAAAACTTGCCCTAGACTTAAAAATGCCATCCAGTTTGTCATATTTATTGAAGGTAGGACAGAAGTCCATATAGCCGCTTTGAGAATAGAGCTAGTATCTAATCCCTTAACGAAACCACCTGATAAGCGACAGCACAAATGGAATGGGCCTTTACAGAAGAAGCAAGGGTCTTACCATGCTTCACATAACAGAATGAAATAGCCTTAGAAATCCAAATAGAAATAGTGTGCTTGGAAACAGGTATTCCCAAAGCCCTGGGATGATAGGAGACAAAAATCTGATCTGATTTCCTGAAAGATTTGGTCTTGTATAAGTAAAATATAAGTTGCTAAGAACATCCAGAGTGTGCAATACCTTTTCACTAAAATTTTGTAGAGAACAAAAAAGGGTAGGTAAATGAATGGACTAGTTGAGTGACAAGTCAACGACTACCTTGGGCATAAAGGAAGGGTTGGTATGCAAGGACACCCTGTCTTTATGAAAAACCAAAAAGGGAAAAGAGGCCATTAGTGCCTGGACACACATCTGGCTGAAGTTATAGCTAGGATAAGTGTAGTGTTCCAGGAGCAGTGTTGTAGGGATGCTGATGAAGCTGGCTGGAGAGGATGGGACAGTCATTTTTTTGAAGTACAAAATTAAGATCCCAGGGAGGAGGGATAGGTTTCCTGGGAGATCTAATGTGAAGGATGCCTTTAAGAAATTGTTTAGCTTTAAAACTGCTAGCTAGAGGGGGAGATAGAGGCAGACAAGCAGAAATAGCAGACATATGGACGTTCACTGAAGAGTAGGTCAAGCTACCACTGAACAATTTACACAAGTAGGTTAGAACCAAAGAGACTTCCACTGACAGTGGATCCTGGTTTTGTGAGAGATATCAAAGTAAAAATTTCTTCCACTTGGATAGGTAAGATTTTTTTGTACTGGGTTTCCTGGCCTCCTGCAGGACCCTTAGCACATCCTCAGAGAACAGATGTCTGAAAAGAATTAAAATCCTATCACTCACAAAGTCAATTGGAGGGTAGACAAGTGAGGATGGATGAAAGTTCTTTTGTCTTTTGTGAGAAGGTCCACCCTGTGATGTAACTTGTGCTGATTGTCCTTGGTTAAATGCAGGAGAAGAGGGAAGCAATGCTGTCTTGGTCAAAAGGCAGTCACCATCAATATTTTGGAGTTGTCTTGCTGAATTCTAAACAGGACTTTTGGTATGATTGGAAGGGGTGGAAATGCATACAGGAATATCCCCTTCCAAGGGAATGAGAGGGTGTCCACATTCCAAACCAAAGGGTGTGGGACTATGGCACAAAACTGTGGAAGTTGTCTGTTCATTGGGGAGGCAAAGAGGTCTACTTGAGGCATACCCTACTGGTGGACAACATCCAGAAACACATCGCTTTGAAACATCCATTCATGGCACTGTGTTCGGGACCTGCTCAAGGTATCTGCCACATCATTTTGGCTGGATGGAATGCACACTGCCTGAAGAGTCACCTGATATTGGGCTGCCAGCTCCCAGGCCTGGAGTGCCAGCCTGAATAGTAGGTTGTATTTGGTACCCCCTGCTTGTTCACATACCAGAGGGCTGTCATATTGCATGTGAACAGTTTTAAAGGTCCTGGGAGGAAGAGAAGATGAAAGGTTTGAATGGCTAGCAACAGTGTCCCCCTCTCCCTTACAATGATGTGTTTCCTTTTTTGAGAGGGGGCCCATACCCTTTGTGTTTTCAAATTTCTGAAGGCTGCCCCCCCCCCCAGACCACACCCGAGGCATCTGTGAACAGCTCTTGGACTGGTGACAGAGAATGCAAAGGGAGTACTGGGTTGAGTGATACTTGCTGGATCCATCACTGTAGTTCCCTATTCAGATAGGGAATGAGAGGAATAGGGAACTCCAGAGGATGTGAATGCTGCATCCAAACTGACGTTAGGAACCACTGGAGTTTCCTCATGTGAATTTTAGCCAACATTAGCTTTGGGATAGTAGATAGCATGAATCCCCAAACCCTGAGAAACTCTCTGACTGAAATGTGGTGAAAGGGCAGAAAGTTTTTGAAGAAAGAATGGTGCAGTGGTGCAGTGGTGCAGCGGTAGCATTGTCACCTCACAGCAAGAGGTTTTCCAGTTCGATTCTTGGCTGGAGTGCCTTCTGTGAGGAATCTGCATGTCCTTCCTGCATTCATGTGTTCTCTCTGGGTGCTCCAGTTTCCTCCTTTGTTACAAAGACATGCATCTGGAGCATTTCTCTCCAGGCCTCTGCTGAAAATTGGCTTAATTCCAAGTCAGACTTTTCCCGTAAACAAATGTTAAATAAATAAATACATCAATAAAAAATAAGTGATGTCCTGTGTCTTCTGAGGGGGGAAGAGAGACCCTCTTGAGATCTGTCTGTACCCTGCACCCCAGGAAGATGTGATCCTGAGATGATGTGAGAATGGACTTTTTGTGGTTTATGGTGAATCCCAGATGTTGTATAAGAGAAATGGCAAAGAAAATGTTTTGCTGTAAGATCTCTGGGGAGGTTGCCATAAAGAAGAGATCATTCAAGTAAGGGAAAATGTGGATGCCCTGAAGCCTGCAGAAGACAATCACAGCGGCTAGCTATTTTGTAAATAGCCTTGGTGCAGTAGAAAGTCCAAGGGGCAAAGCAGAGAACTCAAAATTCCAGGAAAACGTCCTGCAGTTGGGGTGGAAGGGGATGTGTAGGTATGCATCTCTGAGATCCACGGAAGCCAAGTATTCTTGTGGTAGAATAAGGGGGGGGCAGGGTTTGAAGGGTTAACATATGGAAGGTGGGTACCTCCAGGAAGGTGTTGAGATAAGAAAGATCCAAAATGGGTCTCCAAGGACCATCCTTTTTGGACACTAGAACATTTGGGAGTATAAACCTCTTCCTTTTTGGTCTTGAGGGACTTCCTGAATGGTCTATTGTCTCCATAGGTCTAGTAGTACCTCTGGAAAGTAGGGTAGTTGTTCCTTTGGTGGTTGAGTGATGCCCCTGAAGGAAGGCAGGGAATCCCATACCAGAAAGTATCCTTTGTGAATGATAGAGAAAACCCAGGGGTCTTGAATTTTACTTTCCCAGACTGGCAGAGACAGAGAGAGGCACTGGGAATGCAGAATGTAGGTGAGGTGACTTGGGCAGTCAGAGGGAACCAGGCTTGTCAGGAAAGGACTGCTTCTGAGCTGTAGTTGCAGGAGCAGGACTGGGCTGCTGAGGCCTCCTACCATCCTTTTTTGTTTTAGGTGAAGGATAGCAGGAGTGCCTATGCACAAAGGCAGTTCTTGCAGTGTAATTTTGTTGAGATTTAGGCAGTGGGGAAACAAAGATGCATTTGAATTCCAGCAAGACCACCCCCTTTTCCTGCAGAGTTGTAAATAAATTAGCAGCTGTAAGGCCAAACAATGCAGAGCTGTCCAAAGTGGCGCAAATAAGTCTAGATTTAATGTCCTCTGATAACAGCTGGAGTATTAACCAGGAGAATCTCCTTAAGACAGAGCCAGAGCCAGCTGCCCTGGCAGAAGCCTCTGCAGCATCCTACCTGCATTTTATGGAGTGGGGGGCTACTTATGAGGAGGCTTCAATGCAAGGAAGCAGACAATGTTTTATTCTTTGAGTCAGGCAAATTATAAATGACCTGAGAGTTGAGAAAGAATCTCTATGGCAAATCTGATCATGTCTGTTTGGTAATTATTGGCTCTAGATGCCAAGGTGTCTGAAGTGTAGACTTTCTTACCCAGCCTTTCCAGGATCCTGCTGTCCTTATCTGAAGGAAGGAGAGAAGTTGAAGGCAGTAACCAGGATGGCTTGTCTGAAGCCATTGAAATAACCAATGGGTCTGTTGAGTGGCATTTAAATAGGAACTTGCAATCCTCAGGGACCTTGTAAAATTGGTCTGGCTTCTTAGGGGCTTGAGGTTGGGAGTCAGGGGCCTGGGAGGCATAGGCAAAGGTGTCTAGAAATGCAGGTAATACAGGAGGAACAGCTGAAGGGCTGGGTGATTCCAACTGCAGAAGGGTGTAGCATCTCTTTTGAATTTCAGATACCTGAGTGCTATGCCATTTGAAATGATCTCTCATTTTGACTAGGGTCTCTTCAAAAGAGACTTATTTCATGGGTGAGTCAGTTCCATTGATGTCCTCCTCTGGGGAGGCATAGTCTAAAGGGGAGGGGATGTGTGAGGAATAGGCCAGAGATTCCTCTTCTGAGGAAGCCCCTTCATCTGAAAAAACTCTTGCAGTGTGGGGCCGGAACTGAAACATCCAAAGGGGGCTTAAGGGCCACAAGGGACTTAAAAATGCCTTGGGTGAATTGTTCCCAATCACTATGAGGGTCTTTTGGAGGGGACAAGTGTTTAGACTTCTGCTTTTTCTTTTGATGCAGGTCTGCCCTATGTAACATAGGAGGCCTGCATGTAGGCCTACATTCAATAATATCTGAGTGAATTTCCTCCCACACCAGGCTCTAAAGTATCCCCTTAAGGCCTTCAGTTATCACAAGCCTCGGTTCCCCCTGTACATTTGAGATGGATGCCTGCTCAGCCTCTCAGGATGTGCCAGTGGTTGGATCCAATGCAGCTTCAACATTGGGCTCAGCCTGTGAACTGGAACCAGGAACCATATGTATCTCCGGGCTCCCATCCACCTCAGGAGAGATGTCCATGCTAAGAGGTGCAGCAAAAGCTTCAAGCCTTGGCTTTTTGGCCTTCAGCTTTGAGATCAACTCAGCCTCAGGCCCTGAGGTTCCCTCCATCACACTTTTAGCTAGTATCTTTAAGAGATGGTTTTCCAAATAAATGGCTAAGGTGGTATGTCTAATTCATAGTATCTTGAGCACAAACACCTGGCAAATGGGAAAGGATTTGTGGTTGTGGGTAGGCCCTAGGCAGAACAAACACTGGAGATGGCTATCTATGTGAAATTTGTCTTCCACACTGGCATTTGCCTATTTTGGATGACATGCACACTAACAAAAGGAGATACTGCCAGACTAGCTATCTAGAATTTTGTAAGTGGTTGTGTGTCATTTGTGAATGTCAACATGCTCATGTAAAATGCTTGTGTTACAGATGTATTAGAACTGTATGTCATATTGTACAGACGTGTGCTGAAGAGATATTTTGTAAAGTACTGAGCAGAAATGTATATACCTTATTGTAACTGTTTAGATGAATATATTTTTTAACAATGGAAACTGCAACACAAGAAGTTAACTTCAGAAGAATAGTTGAGATTGAGTTACTTTACGGCTGGGCTGTTTCAGTGCAACAGGAGACATACCCCAGGATTCAGCAAGCAGCCATACACGAATAAGTTATTCCTGCATGGCAGGGACCATTCCTGTTTAGCACGGCAGCGCGCCATGCATATTTATGAAGGCACTCTGCCATGCTCTAAAATGGACATGGTTCCGTGTATGAGCCCAGGGTGTGTGTCTGAGAGCAGAGCTCTCACAATACACATGCCCCCTGCACTCCAGAATTGCCTTTCAGCAATTAAAAATGAGCGAGAACACTCGTAACACCCCCAACCCCTCAGGAAAACAAATAACCTGTGGTCATAGGCATAAGGGACAATCGTCCCTAGCAAGCATACCTCTCAACTGTACAGATTTTTGCAGAATGCCAAGATTTTTGCCTCATATATTTGGTGTGTTCCCCTAAAATGTGTACCTTTCTGGCAAATAGCTGAGGATTGAAGTCATTAAATAATGGCAAAACATTTGAGTTTAAGTCTCCACACATCCTTTCAGAAAATTCATGCTAATGTAAAACCTATTATTCTATTAACTTTTTAAGTTTGTAAGAGAAATATTTAAAATCTGTCCCTATTTGTCCCCCCATCATTTTGAGCTTTGTCCAGATATTTTGCTCTAAGAGGTTGAGAGATATGCTACCAAGCCAAAAGTTATTAGGATAACACAGATAGCATAAGCACATAGCGCACACCTCCCAACCCGTCAGAGTAAGGAATGTGGACAAAACCAAAAGGGACAATTGTCCCACAAAGCAGACAGTTGATAAAATAACAGGTTCAGCATTAGCAGGGATATTTTGAAGGGTATAGATAAAATAACAGCAAAACTTTTTTTTATGAATGCGATAAAGTTTAAGCGTAGTTGGGGGCTGTGCCCGTTGCTTAGTTATGCTTAGTCCAGCTTAAACAGCACAAGAAGTTAAATAGCAAGAGACATCCAACATAAGCAGTATTGCAATAGTGTAGTGGTTAGAGCATACACTTCGCAAGCAGCCATTCCTAGTTCAATCCCCACTGTAACCAATTTATATTTTACATGTGAAAGCAGTACATAAACATTTTTTTTAGTATTACCTACTAAATAACAAATATTTGTTAACCAGAGTACTGCATTAGGTCCAGATGTGAGGTGTCAGTTTAATAAAGTTGTGAAATCCCCATATAAACACAAGTGCCCCATACAGTATAGTCACACATGAATAAATGTAATGAAAGCACATTGAGGGATGTCAGGGACAGTAAACAAATTTATAATATGTAATGAATGATGAATCAATGTCATACAGCAGCTAGTCTATAAAATGAAAAATAAGCAATGCTAAGAATTGCACAGCTCTGCTTACCAGGTGTAAGCATTGTGTAAATATGACTGCTAAGCAATGAGCAGCCCAGCTAAGTGGATTTGCCCATCAGTAAGCAGTGCTGAACCTGTCCCTTTAAGCAATGCCAACCTTAGCTAAGCAGGTATTCCCATAGCTTAGCTTAGCTCAGCATATTCAAAACCATCCAATCACAGCAAAGGGTGGGAAATAGGCCGTATTTAAACCCCATAGGCTGGAATACAGCTCATAACTGGTTGCAGCTTCCCACTGTAGGCAGGATGGTAGGAGTGGGAGAGGAATTGGGCTTCCGGGTGCACCACTGGGGCATACAAAAGTCTAAGGTCATGGTAGGACTGCTGGTAAAACAACATGATGAAAGACTGCTGCAGGGCCAGTACCAGGGCTCCCAATATAAAGCGGAAGCCTGGGACCATCTCGCCAGTGATCTCACCAGTGCCACTGGTACCCCTCGGACAGGTGAGCAGGTCAGGCACCACTATGCTGACTTGAAGTGGAGAAAGAGGGAGCTCTTGGATGAGTGGGTCCAAGAAGCAAGGCAGAGGGTTGATGTCCCAGCAGTGTTTAAGTAGTCATACCATTACTGTTTACTAAAGTCCAGTGTGTGCCTGTGATGGATAGGTATGGCTAAATATGTCTTTATTTCTTTTATAGCTGCAGCTGAGCGGGCTGTGAATCAGGAAGCCCATGCAAGTAGGCTGCAAAGTCTGAGTTGTGAGGCTGGTGAGTAACAATCCTGCTTGTAGTAGTCATACCAAATAAATATAAAGTAGTAGAAAGCCATCTGGCAGTATAAAACTGTTGTATGGGTTGTACTGAATAAACTAGACAATATGACAGTAATAGTAACATATAGGTCATATTTAAATAAAACTGTAACTGCCTGGCAATAAAGCTCTAAATCCTGGACTGGTTGTGTTTACTCTGGTATTGTATGGCATTTATTGTTGCATTCTCTGAATAGTAATGTTGTATTAACCACTGTTACCCACACTGTGCTACATAAAAAAATGTCTAGGAATGTCTGTATAAGACTGTTGTAAGTACAAGATCAGAATGCACAACCAAGAGAGACTTAGACAGAAAACACTGAAGAGATAGACAGCAATATCCAAATAGCACACAATCCCATACGCTCTAACTGCACCACTAATACACCCTTGACTAGCTCCTCCACTAACACACCCACTACTCATCACCCCTTCAACTTCCAACCTGTCTCTACCACTCACATTCGATCACTAATCAAAAAATTGAAGCCCACCACCCTATCTGCTGACCTGCTCCCAGCAGAGTTCTTAAACATAGCTGCTGATGCCATAGCATTTCCCATAGCTATCCTGATCAACAGGACCCTAACTGTTGGTTCTATCCCCCATCTGGAAAATATCCCATGTTATCCCACTCCACAAAGGTGGAAGTTCCACAGAATTATCCAATTATAGACCCATCACCATTCTTTCACTACTGGCCAAAATAATGGAAAAGTGCATCCACAAACAAATTATGCACCATCTCATCCAGAATCAAATACTGGCATCTCTCAGCATGGATTTAGGCCACATCATAGCACCACCTCAGCTCTCCTTTCCTTCATCAATGCCATAAATCTAAACATAAATAATAACTTGCTGTCATCAGCCCTCTTCCTAGACCTTTCAAAGGCCTTTGATATGGTCAATCAACAATTACTCATCCACTCTCTGAAATCTATTTCCCTGAACAACCAAACTATACAGTGGTTTCAATCCTATCTGAATGACAAACAACAAGCAGTACTTTGGCAGGGCAAACTATCCACTCTGTTACCTCTCACTCTTGGAGTTCCTCAGGACTCTATTTTAGGTTCTCTACTCTTTTCTATCTTTATCAGTAACCTACACACTGTCATCCCAGATGCAATCTGCATCCAATATGCAGACGACTCCACTCTGATCTGCTCAGCCTCCTCCCCAACAGCCCAGCAAACCCTAACCCATAGTACATTCAACATGGTTGAAACGTGGCTCTCTAATCACCATCTTCTGCTGAATCCCAATAATACCAAACTGTTACTCTTTACCACCACTTGTAGGGCCCCCCCAATTTCCTTTACTATAACATCAAACAATGGTACCTCTATTTCGCCAGATATCCAAACCAAGCTCTTAAAGGGGTAATAGTAGATAATAACCTCAAATTAGACCTGCATATCAACAAGCCTATCAAAACCATCAACAAAAAGCTTGGCTCACTATATAGAAATAAACCTTTTCTAACCCCTATAGCTAGAATCACTATCGCCCACTCTCATCTTCTCTCCACCCTTCTATATGCTTCCCCTATACTCTGTAACCTAAACATATCAGAGTTTACAAACTCTCTCACTCTTACCACCATATTGCCAGATTCACCACTGTATCAACATATGGGACACATCACTGCCACAACCTCAGTCTCCTAGGGTGGCTAGAACTGCCAAGCTTAATACAGTTCAATCAGCTAACAGTAACACAATATTCTCAACCAACCCCAAAACACCCGCCCTTAAAACTATTATAAAACCATACAGTAACTCCAAACCATTACGCTCATCCAACAAGCTGTTAGTCAAAACACTGAAAGTTAATAACTCAGCTGGTGACTCCCTGTTTGCCAACTCCATTGGGAAAGCTTGGAACATACTTCCAGGGGACATTACTCTGAAACCCTCTCTAAGCCTCTTTAAAACTGCCTCAAACAGTATCATAAAAGGCACTGACTCTGTCCATGTACCAACCCCAATTAATCCCCATAACCTCCTAACTCAACAGCAATGTACTAGCTTCTGGCTCACAAATGCTTGCAATGGCAATCTTTTTCTTCACATTTCTTTGTAATAAAGTGTTACTGTAATCTACCTGTTTATTATTTTTTTATATTCTACTACATACTGTTAAAATTGTTGATCCCTCTGGAGGGACACACCATACTTACTTGTAATATCTGCTTGTTATTTATGTGTTGCTTGGGATGTATGTTTTTGTCTGTACAACTGGAGCTTTTCTCCCCTGTTAAAATTGTACATTCCTCTTGAATGCCCAACCTTTCTTACTTTGTAAAACCCTTAGCATGTAGGTATATTTTTGTCTGTATATTTGGAGCTTTTCTCCTCGGGCATCTGCTGAAAATGGACTTGCTTCCAGTCAGACTATCCCGATCAACAAATGTAAAATAAAATAAAATAATACTGCAACCTAAATTGCTGTATTTTTAGCAGACACAGACATGGTTCGAATCCTGAGAGTGGTAGTAAGCTGTATGCATAATCGTACCTCTCAACTGTACAGATTTTTCAGAATGTCCATAAAATTGGCCCATATTCTCTGCCTGTACCTCTGTCCCCTGGCAAATCAGTGGGATGATCTCAGAATTGTAGTCACAAAATAATGACATACATTTGATTTTTTGGATCAAAACCTTCAGAAAATGTATATTAAAATAAATCCAGTCACTCATGCAACTCTCCAAGTTTATGACAGCAATATTCAAAACATGTCCCTAATTGTACCCCCATGCCAAGCTTTGTCCAGAGTGTGTGCATTAAGAGATTGAAAGGTATGTGCATACTATTAACTTTGAATCTGGAATATGTTTAGAAACAGTCAGGTAGTGTTAACAAACATTCCCTCCACAGATCTATCAGGTAAGAGACGTAAGAATTTAGCTATAAGACACTTGAAGTTTACACTGTGTACAAACATACCACTGCCCAAACCAAGACCATAGGGCATTGTAATAATACCTGTATCTTAATGATTAAAGTAATGATCATTAAAGTTGTGAGTACTACAAGGATATATAAGTTGTTAATTGACATCTCTCCCCCCCACACCATATCTGCAACAATAATCTAAATACACAAATCAATGGGTATGTTTACACCAAACCTACTGCTGGGACATATGTCCTATTGTTCGATAAATATTGAAATGTGTTTCCATTAATGTTCCATGTTGAAATACTATCATTGCCAGCCTGTTGCTATCAATGTCACCTGCATGCCATTGTAATGGCCACTGTGGTTCCATATATGCATGTGTTCTGTTTGCTATGCAACTGTTCCATATCTGTTGTTTTGGGTTAATGGGAATATCTATGCATGCTGTTATAACTAATCCTGGATTGTGTTGATTATTACTAACCCACATATGTTTTAAAACTGCAACACTATAGTATATATGGGAAGGCCGGTCCCAGCAGACCCACCTCTCTGACCTCATCTGGCCATGGCACCGAGCCCCAGCATGCCTGGGACCCACCATGGGAACTCCTCATCCACTGGCCCTGCACCACCTTTGGGTGGGATCACCTCAGGGGATGGGGCTCATCGCCCCCTGGGAGCAGGCGCAGACAGGATACTGTCATCCGTAGTCAGGTCTGGGGATTGGTGGACAGCAAACTCTGAAGGGAGTTTGGAGATCTGCTACACCAGCTTGAGGGCTGCTTGGTGCATTTAGAGGGTCAGCCTGCCCCTCCTGCTTAGCCCCCAGCACAGCCAGCTTCAAGGCCATGAAGGTGCAGTGGTGACTGCCCATGTGTAGGGACCTCAGTCCCACTGTTTCCATTTGGGGGCTCATGGGCTTCCGATTTCAAAATCCCCCCATCCAAGGTGTGTCATATACCGCCCCTGTATGCTGTCTTGTCTTGTTTGTCTTCCTACCCAACCTACCTCCCCAAATATACCTACTGTCCTTCCCCAACATCCCACTCTCACCTTAAAAAAAGGGCAATCTGTTCCCCCAAAAAATTTTCGCCCAATACATAACTGTCCATTTTGCACACATGTCCACTGGACACATGTAATCTGGTCTAACTGGCTTCACAACACATTATTGTTGTCCTCACCCCTCTCTCAGGGGTTTGAGTGTCCAAATCTACCTCCAAATTCAGTACATATGCACAGCTGGTGCTATAGAAGAAATGGACAGCTATGGATCTTCCCTACACCTGTCCTGCACATCCCTAACTACTTTCCTTATTATTTTTCCCTCTGTGTGCCCCCTTTTTCACCACTTTCCTATCACACCTTTTTTCTTTTCTTTTAAAAAATTAGCACGGAGGTAAGTGGGAGTAAGCACTTTTGAGCAGTAGTAAGCAGGTTTAAGCTTGCTTGCACAGAGGGAAGCAATGGCTACACAGATTAAGCACTGCAAGGCTAACTAACTGTAAGCATATTTAACTGGAAGTTAGCATTGCTTACCGCCACACAAACCCACGCAAACCTGCTTACAAATGCATAAAAGTGCATTAATCACTCTGTATCCAACAGCCCTTGTTCTGCCCAGCAACAAAATAATCAGCCCTTGCAAGTCTCGAACCCAGGACCCTGCACACCATATTCACAGTGATTTACCATTAAAACATTTGAGCTGTACATAAATGTGATGTTTTCTCAAACATATCATGCAGCACAGTCATTCAACAATAGGGAAAATCTATTTCTATATGTAGATGTATGTGTATGTGTGTGTGTGTGTGTGTGTGTGTGTGTGTGTGTGTGTGTATACATATACATATATATATATATATATATATATATATATATATATATATATATATATATATATAGATAGATATATATCTAGATAGATAGATATGTAAATAAGTAGACATACATTATATATGTATATATGTAGACATACATTGTGTGTGTGTGTGTGTGTGTGTGTGTGTGTTGTGTGTGTGTGTGTTGTGTGTGTGTGTGTGTGTGTGTGTGTGTGTGTGTGTGTGTGCGTGTGCGTGTGCGTGTGCGTGTGCGTGTGTGTGTGTGTGTGTGTGTTCCCTACTGAAATGCTGAGACTCTCAACTTCTAGCCTGGAAATGCAGGGGAAAAAAATGAGAAAAACAACAGAACAGCAACTATGGGACATCACTTTTTTCCGGCAAACATATTTTTTGCAGGGTATTAGCCTCCCCTACACCACCAAAGTATGGGTCAAGCCTCCTCAGTTCCCCAACTTATGATATCAATCTAATCAGTATACCTCAGAGAAGAGGGAATATTCCAAGAAATGGTAATCCTGGGCTCACTATATCTAAGTACACTTTTCGAGTATTCGTTCTTGACTTTTCGGACTGTTTGATATATATATATATATATATATATATATATATATATATATATATATATATATACATATATATATATATATATATATATATATATATACATACATACACAGAGAGAGAGAGAGAGAGTGAGTGAGCAATGAAAATTTGTATTGTAAAATTGTGTTACTTTATCTATTTTGATTGCTATCCATATAAATAGCATAATGAAATAAAATCACAGTTCATAATAACATTTTCTTATGCTACACACCCATCAAAGCCCTCAGCTTATTTCACCATCTGCAATCAGTGTGATACTCTACTGCCACTGAAAAGACATTTCAGGACATGGGACATAGAAGGAATATACACCAGAAACAGTATATGTAAGTACTTGTACTCACTCAATGTCTACTTCAATCTTTGTATGTAAAGAATGGCAATATGATGACCAGGGCTCTTAAATGTTTGATGAGGTGGTTGTAAGAATGGTTTATCCCACCATGGGTAAGTATGGCTCTCATGTTAGATGTTTGACACCACTGTGCTCAAGGAGATTGAGTCACATTTCAAAAAACAAGAATGGATGAAATTCAAGTACTATGCTTACAGCTTTTTATTTAAAGTGTACCATGACTGATGTATTTATTTTTTATAAAATGTAATATTTTATACACAATAATTTAGTAGGCCTTCTTGCATCAGACTTCCTAACTCATCTATTTTATAAGCACAGATTCCTTATTCACAACTCAGCTATGGTGTACTGATAGTAACAGAGTAAGGTGAAACTTCAGATTTGTCTACTGTTTTACCTTTATGGATTATGCCAACACACTCTGTAAAATGTAATACTGCTTAAGGCTTTGCCTCTCTAGATTATTTTAAGGAAATTGTCATACATTTCCCATCATATTTCCTAACTGAAAATTATATTCTATGGCAACATAGACTTCCTTCAGCCACTAATGTTCAGAAAATAAATGGTAATGCAAAATATTTTATTGTAGCAATTTTCTAAGTTTATAAGATCAGTGTGTGTGTGTGTGTGTGTGTGTGTGTGTGAATACCCCTGGTGGCTAGAGGTACTCAGGCTCAAACCCTGTACCTTGGGTACAAGTAAAAAGAGACTAAAGGAGTAAAGTCCCTAGCCACCACCACATGTGATTTTATGACTTATATTTTTGTTCTGTTCCTCATAAAATCTGTGGTTTCCAGGATTTTTGTGGCAAATCACTGAAGGATTGAATTCACTAAATAATGACAGGCATTTGAATTTCGGACTTCATATTCTTCAGAAAATAAATGGTAACACAAAACCTTTTATTCTAGCAATTTTCTAAGTTTATAAGATCAGTATTTGAAATGTGTCCCTATTTTGGGGCTGTATTCCCCCATTATTGGCTTTGTCTAGGTTTATTGTTCTAAGACATTGAGAGCTATGGTGAGAAGTGAAAACTGAATTCTGTATTCCCTCATTATTGGTTTTGTCCAGGATTTTTGTGCTAAGAGGTTGAGAGCTATGGTGAGAGGTGAGAAAAATTCACTAAATGATAGCCATTTAAGTTTCAGTCTTCCTATCCTTTATGAAACTGTTGATTTGGCATAGTGGTATGTTGCTCTGACTTTAGTGCACAAGGTCCTGGGTTCAAGACTTGGCAGTGAAATGCATGGTGGTAACATAACATTTTCTTCTAGCAACTTTACAAAATTATACAAGTAATGTTTAAAATGTGTCCCTGGTTTTGGCCTTTTGCCCCCCCCAAAAAAAAACAAAACTGAAATTGAAAATAAGTGCGAGAAGCTGTGGAAGATGCTTATGGCTTACACTGTCATTCTATTTTTATAGTGTGTGTGTGTGTGTGTGTGTGTGTGTGTGTGTGTGTGTGTGTGTGTGTGTGTAAGTAGACTTTTATGATGGAAATGTTCTGAATTGGGCAGTTTTGTCATTATTGGTTCATGCATTTTGTTTCAATGCCTACGGGAAAAATGTTGAAACAATACATTTTAAATGTGCTCTAAGTCTAACAAGTGTGCTGTATTATACAAGGAATATATTATAACATCAGGAAGGTATATCAAAGAACACATTTATGTTTCTTGTTTTGTGTGCAAGGGGCCTATGCTTTGAAAACAGCCCAAAGGTAATCTTTATCCACCACTAGCCAGATGCATTTTCTTTGGATGTGGTGTGGGTTTCAATGTTGTTTTAATGAATGTGAGTTTCAAGGGCAGAGAAGTTTTAATGCTAAATCTAGTTTCATTCTGAGACAGTATTGCTTTGCTTAGCAGATGTCTATTAGTGTTTGTGCATTATGCAATAAAATGGAAAAATAAAATCCAAATAATCATTGCAGAAGTAAAGCAGTATGCACACATTAGTGTTTATGGTAAAAGGGACGAAATAGCCAGGTAATGGGACATTGGATGGCTGCAGGGGGGTTCTGATGCCATATTTTGGTTGTCTGTTCTTCAGTTTGCGTTTGAAAGTTGGTATCCCCCAATTCCTTTGGAGTGGGTGGGGTTACATAATTATGTATGTAAATTTCATGTTAATCAGCATGCAGATTTGTACCTATTTTTCATGGGCCTTGTCCAGATTTTTGATGTTTCCAGATTGAGATGTATGACTCAACCCCTAGGGG